>NW_027104356.1:1200000-1800000 GCF_902728285.1 Clytia hemisphaerica
TCTGAGATAAAACCATAAAAGGGCACAAACAACTTGAATGTTTCATTCGGTTTATGGTGTACAAGATAAGATAGTTATCAAAAAAATCTTTTACGAAGATATTTGTAGAAAAAATTATTTTTCAATATATTAATAAAGTCTATTCACGATAAGTGTGCATTCTTTTTTCTTTTATTTTACCTATAACTTTTGAAGGAATTCTTCAATCTTTATAAATTTGTTATCATCGGAAAGATATTAGTGAGTGGAACAATTTGAAATAAAAAAATCTTCAAAAAAAATCCTAAAAATAAATATATGAAAATGAAGAAGAAAAAAATGAAGATCTTGTAGAAAAGTGTTATTACTACAATCAACTTATATGTAAGAAATGAATTTTTCAAGACTTTTATAGAATCTTGAGGGGAGCTAGATGTTTTTGTTTTTAAGTACGGGTTACACCAGGACATTTTCTCGGCACAAGGAGGATGTTGTTTATAGAAGAATCAAAGCAGTCAGTTAGGAAAGAACCGCAGAGATAGTAGTATTATCATGTGAAAAGGAGGTAAATTTTTTGATTTTTCCGACTCAAAGTGAAACACTTTTTCTCAAAAGTTTACAATCGGTCAGAAGACACGAACCAAACCAACAATTGCACCTGGCCTAGGTACCCAGCATAGGCACTTTGGGGGAATCCCTTTTAGAAAGAGAAAGCAAGAAGTTCTTGCGGCAGAGTTTCTCTAAAAATTTCCCATGTTTCATATATAATGGTTATGAGGATTATGATATATTGTATATTCAACAGTATTAATAGATGATTGTTCATCATTCGTTCTATAAAATGCATCAAGTGTTCTGAGGCATAAGAACTAAGGAACCATCCACTTAGCTATATGTTATAAACCTTAGTCATTAGCTATTGGTGGATTAAGATATCAATGGTGCCTACCTTATACCGCAGAACATTGGAGGCCAGAATGAGATGGTCATTACGAATCGCTTAATAATTTATAGATGAGAGTCAAAAAAGACTCGTAGTTCGAGCTCTCTGAGTCTTATTGTTTTGTTTAGCATGTGATTTTTGGTGGTATTGTTTTATGTTTTTAAAGTTATTTGATTGGTTGAGAGAGTGAGAAATTGATTACGCAATTCCAGTTCTTATTGTTTTCTTTTTTTCTTTTTGATTTGATTGGCTGAAGGTTTGTTCTGTTATGTGATTGGTCTAAATTCGTTTATTTCATCTCCATGTGATTTGATTGGTGGAATCTCTCGTTTGTTTAAATGCTTTTTAGGAGAACATTTACTATAAGCACGTAAGGAAAGATGGTGAAGTTTATATTGTAAGAACTTGTTCATTTAGTTGTCTAATGTTTTTTTTCATTATTTGGATATGGTTTAATAATTGTAGTAATATGATGAAGTTTTGCGTTCGGGCCATTGTTCGTAAGTACATCTATGCTTACTATTTATAAGCATATCAATTGGGTGTGGTTTCACAATTGAGTAGGAGTGTGGTGAGTGTGCAAAGCTGGAGTGTTTTTATAAGCATATTGGTGTGGTTATCGTTTATAAGCATATTATTCAGGTGTGGTTTCACAAATGAGTAGGAGTGTGGTGAGTGTGCAAAGCTGGAGTGTTTTTATAAGCATATTGGTAATGGTTCTCGTTTATAAGCATATTATTCAGGTGTGGTTTCACAATTGAGTAGGAGTGTTAAAGCTGGAGTGTTTTTATAAGCATATTGGTGTGGGTTACAATTGAGTAGGAGTGGGGTGAGTGTGAGCTGGAGTGTTTTTATAAGCATATTGGTAATGGTTATCGTTTATAAGCATATTATTCTGGTGCGGTTTCACAATTGAGTAGGAGTGTGGTGAGTGTGTAAAGCTGGAGTGTTTTTATAAGCATATTAGTATGGCTCTCGTTTATAAGCATATTATTCAGGTGTGGTTTCACAATTGAGTAGGAGTGTGGTGAGCGTGCAAAGCTGGAGTGTTTTTATAAGCATATTGGTGTGGTTATCGTTTATAAGCATATTATTCAGGTGCGGTTTCACAAATGAGTAGGAGTGTGGTGAGTGTGCAAAGCTGGAGTGTTTTTATAAGCATATTGGTAATGGTTCTCGTTTATAAGCATATTATTCAGGTGTGGTTTCACAATTGAGTAGGAGTGTTAAAGCTGGAGTGTTTTTATAAGCATATTGGTGTGGTTTCACAATTAAGTAGGAGTGGGGTGAGTGTGAGCTGGAGTGTTTTTATAAGCATATTGGTAATGGTTATCGTTTATAAGCATATTATTCTGGTGCGGTTTCACAATTGAGTAGGAGTGTGGTGAGTGTGTAAAGCTGGAGTGTTTTTATAAGCATATTGGTAATGGTTCTCGTTTATAAGCATATTATTCAGGTGTGGTTTCACAATTGAGTAGGAGTGTGGTGAGTGTGCAAAGCTGGAGTGTTTTTATAAGCATATTAGCATGGCTCTCGTTTATAAGCATATTATTCAGGTGTGGTTTCACAATTGAGTAGGAGTGGGGTGAGTGTGAGCCGGAGTGTTTTTATAAGCATATTGGTAATGGTTATCGTTTATAAGCATATTATTCGGGTGTGGTTTCACAATTGAGTAGGAGTGGGGTGAGTGTGAGCTGGAGTGTTCTTATAAGCACATTGGTATGGTTCTCATTTATAAGCATATCATTCCGGTGTGGCTTTTTAAGCCTATTGGTATGATTATTTTCTATAAGCATATGTCATTTTCATTTGCTGTAGCGTTATTAAGTAAGTTCTGTGTATTTTCTGATAAGTTCTGGTAGCTCTTACAGAGAACTAACAGAATCAGACCAAATTAAACAAATAGTTCATTCATTATTGGTAAGATATATAAACTATTAAACGATTCGTAATGACCATCTCTTTCTGGCCTCCAATGTTCTGCGGTATAAAGTATGCACCATTGATATCTTAATCCACCAATAGCTAATGACTAAGGTTTATAACAAATAGCTAAGTGGATGGTTCCTTAGTTCTTATCCCTCAGAGCACTTAATACATTTAATAGAACGAATCATGAACAATCATCTGTTAATACTGTTGAATATACAATATATCATAATCCTCATAACCATTATATATGAAACCCGGGAAATTTTTAGAGAAACTCTGCCGCAAGAACTTCTTGCTTTCTCTTTCCAAAAGAGAATCCCCCCAAAACTTTAAGATAGAGAGACAGATACACATAACAGCAGTTGAGAAGGGAGGTCGTCAGTAGTCCGAAACTTTCTAGTCCGACAGTAAAAATGCCCGACGTTGGATTTGACGAATGTGTCAGTATTCCGACAACAATTTTGTCCGACAACGAGTCAAAAACATTTAAAACGAAATATGAATCGCACATCTTTTATAAGCAACCACGTACTTATAAAAATCTAAAGTTCCGACTCTGAGGTTGGGCTCCCAAACCCGACTTTTCTTAAATTTTGGGAAGCTTATTAGGATTACTTTAGGCGTAGAAACTTTCGCAAACAGAAACTTTCGCGAGGTCGAAAAATCGCGAAATTCACGACATTTACTTTCGCGAATTTGATGAAAAAAAATTTTTCGCGAACATAAACTTTCGCGATTTTGGAGTTTCGAAATTTTTCGCCAGCATTTATTTTCGCAAATGCGGCAAATTGGGAAAAAAAAGGTTTAACAGAAATTTTCAAAAAACTCACACAACAGTCCTTTTTCACTAAAATGTAAACTGTAAAAAGCCTATTTTACAAAGAAAACTTCGATTCTAAGCTTCATCAAATAGATTTAATGTAATTTTCGCCATCGAACAAGGCAAAAGCAGAGAGAAAACCCCTTCCGGAAAAGCAGCATCGCTATCGAAAAGTCGTCAACCTCCTCGCAAGAAACAAAAACAGTTAGACATTAGAACATTATTTGCTGGAGCAGCGAACCAACGTAATGAGAGAGGAGATAATGGAAATAACAGTGGAAGTCGTAGTAGTAGAAAAGAAAATGGAACTGGAATAATTGAAATTGATTGATTAATCTAAACTGTTATTTTGTAAAACGGCTTATCCTTTTTTACTTCAAAGAAAAAAGCATAGGTAATTTACCAAAAAGTTTTCAAAACTTTTTTTTCGCGAGCATAAACTTTCGCGAATTAAAGACCACATTTTATTTCGCGAGCATTTACTTTCGCGAATTTCCCTTTCAAGAATTTTCAAATAGATTTACTTTCGCGAAAAGGGCCAAAATTCGCGAAAATCGCGAAAGTTTCTGTTCGCGAAAGTTTCTACGCCTAAAGTAGGCTTTCAAGAGTCAAGAAATTGGATTTAGCTGTTTTTACGACCCTTCTTGGGGAGGGGGGCTGGAGTTAAAGTTTGTGATTTACAACCCTTATAGCATAATTCTGAACATGCAAAAAGGGACCTTTAAAGGCGGTGCTTTCTTTTTGCTATAAATTATCTTTACGCCAATCTCAGTGAAAAACCCTTATTCAACATTCGACACTCTAAAATCTTTCGTTTTCGGACAAAAGTGACGTCGGAAAAAAAAGACTTCTAAATTGTAAATTTATTTGATAGATTCGGACTATTTCACTGTCGGACTAGAAAGTGTCGGACTAGTGACATGCACCCGTTGAAAATTTGTAAGAAAAAACCAGCAATTAAAGCCATAAAAATAAAAGATAAAAAAGTGTAAAAATATTGAACAAATTAATCAACACTAACCTGATGTAATCTTGGAATCTTAGAATCTTTCTCAACATCTTCAAGGCGGCTTCAAAGATTGTGACACGTAAGAACAAGCTTTATATTGATATTTTTTGCCGGACTGACCGAATTTATAATTCAGATTTTCAAATTTTAAATAAACCTAAAACCCAAAAAATTTCAATGAAAACATTCGATTCACTTGTAAACATTCGAAAAAGAAAATTCGAATTCTTAAAGCCCCTTTTACACTTTTTACAGTGTGGGGGAATTTCTTGTTTGTGGATAAACACAAGGCTGCGCACATCTCCGGGATTGATTTTGATTATGTATAAAATACCCCAACTTTGATATAACCTGTTTCACTTTTCTTAAAAAGCTTCAGAATTCTAATGATTGTATTAACTTCTAGCCATTCAAATTTTTGATTAACTGAAATTTAATAAAATCCACTGTGATCTTTCGAGTAATGTTTAAAAATCGGGGAAAGCGAAAGTCTATTTTTGTAAAAAGTGCTGTAAAAGTTCTTAAAAGGACCCCATTCTTTGGGTGAAGAAAGCCCTAGTAGCCGGCTAGTTCGAAACGCAGGTCACAGGTCACAGGTCACAGGTCAACAGGTCACAGGTCAGTGATGACAGGTTGACTCTAATCAATGTCATTGCAGAGGAAAATGTTTGAAAAACACAAAGAATTATTAAAAACATAATTCTCAAGCAATTTCATCCATATAAAACCATTTCAAACATCAAAATTTAACCGTGTGCTTTTATCGATCTTTCGCAGTTTGCGCCGTGTATAAAGCAGACCAGAAAATATTTGAAACCATATTATACGTATAACAGGTATATTACATATTATAATGTTTGTAATGTTATATGATGGTTACATATAATAAAACACATCGCTCTAAAACTACCTTCTAAGAGAACTCACGAGCTTCTGATTGGTGTAATTTTATATCCAGCCATATTGTTATCATCACATTCGGTATGCTAAATATTTTTGGTGTTTTACTCTTGTAAGACATGATATTTTGTAATTCTGTCAATATTTTTGTCCGAAATTGTCATTAAGTCATTAAAATAACAATTGAATGATTAATTAGTTTCATCCTTCTAAAACCACTCTCTTAGGGACCTCACAAGCTTCTGATTGGTGCCGTTTTATATCCATTCACACTATCAACATCACATTCTGTATGATAAATATTTTTCGTGCTTTTGTCTTGTTAGGCATCATATTTTATGATTTTGTTATTATTTTTGTAAGTAAGTGTCACTATGTCAAAATTGGTTGTTATTCTATTCAATTGTCATTTTATAATATCTAAATAGCATGTATTACTTTTTTGTAATTTAATGCGCTATGTATTGATGTTATGTTATGTATATGTTATGATCTTTTTTTTTTTTCGGTCTGCACTTTGTTGACCTGTGACCTGTGACCTGTTGACCTGTGACCTGTGACCTGCGTTTCGAACTAGCCGCCCTAGTAGCACAAAACTTTTTTTTTTAAGATTGTCGTTCAAAATCGGGTAATTTTGGAAATTATACTTTCAGCTCCCTCAATATCCCACCACATCCCACGTGAGCTCCCTCAAAATCGGAATTGGAATTATTCCGGACTGGAAAAGATTAGAACTTTGAAATTTTCACTGTAAATTCGCTTTTTAGATCTTCTACGGATAAAATAAAAATTATCTCTTTAGACATCATCGTTTTTTTTATGGCCAAAATTGAACATTTTTGAATCCGATTTAAGATCGCCGTGATCTGAAAATCTCTCGTAAAAAAACTTACTCGTCAAGCTAATCAAGTTTATACAACTCAAGTAAAAGCACAAATATGGGGGGTAACTCTCGGACGGAGATGTCAAAACATATCAGAGGGGATGCACGCAGTCTAGATAAACACGTACCAGGTATCGTCTGTGATTTTAACCGAAATACCGTAGATTTGCACCTAAAATACCGACTCACAAGATTGAAATCTGACAATTGCCGTCACCACGAGTCTGGTAAATACCGTTATGGCCCGCTATCCCTTGTTTAAAAAATTCGGGTATCGTGAAACCGAAAAAAGGAAGTTTAGTATTTTTAAAGTAATTTTTTTTACTATGTTTGTATTTCATGCTTTGATTTTTTGTTGTACCGTGAAAATCAGATGCCGAAATCATATTCCGAGCTGTGTGACTACCAATAGCGAATTTATTCAGTGCGCAATCAACGCAGAGAAAAGTAGCCATGGCGGCAATCTAGGATCTTGGATTAAATTCAATATTTTTATTTGCGTCGTTGAAAACACAACTCAAAAAAGTCATCAAAAAGCCAGTGATAGAAAATCATAACACAAGGATCTATCCATGAGCAAAGTGCGATTTCATTAATTTTGAATCAATAAAATGTTTTAACTGAAAGAACAAAGGAAGAACAAAATATAGTAATATATACAAGGTTAACATAAAGTATACATATCATCACTGAACATCCCCCCAGCCGAGGTCACGAGGTTCATTATTTGAAAACGTAGTCTTTGTGCCACTGAGGGGGTTTTCTGTCACGTTTCGGACGTTCTTGAATCTGTTCGTTCGTTGTAGTGTTCCCAGGCTGAACCTGATTTGTTGAATTTGGTTCACCTGCAATGGGTGTACTGTTCATACCCTTATCACATTCAATAACTGTTTCTGACGTGTCGTTGGTGGACTGTTGGTTTGAGTCCCCCTGGGCGTCAGAATGGTTGATGGTGGGTTCTGGGTTGACAAAAGTTGGTTGAGCAGTTGGCGTAGGAGTTTGATTGGATTCGTCAAGTGGGTGAACTACTAATGGTATTGGATGTTGAAATGTAGGGTGCGAGTTCACTTTCTTGAGGTGTTTTCGGTTGCGAAGTGTGACTTGATTGGATCCAAGTACACGAATAATGTATTGATCATTGTCTCCAACCTCTACGATCATGCCAAGCTTGTGCCATTGACGAGGATACCGACCGGTTTGGTTTTGGATTCTGCAGGTATCCCCAATGTGAAGTGGATCCAGTGGCCGAGTTCTTTCGGTGAGGGTATCCATTTGCTTGGCTGACAGATAAAAAAATTCACTCCATTAAGAATTAGTGAATAAGTTAAAACATGAGCAAAGTGCGATTTCATTAATTTTGAATCAATAAAATGTTTTAACTGAAAGAACAAAGGAAGAACAAAATATAGTAATATATACAAGGTTAACATAAAGTATACATATCATCACTGAACAATCCATTATTTTGATTCCATTGAAATGATTGAAGTAACCTTACCATAATTAATAGTTTAGTAATTACTGGTATTCATGATATGCACTACTGGAGAGTCTTCTGGGAACTTTTAGAATTTTCCACCCAATACGTCACTTAAACAATAGAAAAAGTGACGTATTGGGTGGAACAAAAATAGAAAAGTTGCATAATTTCGTGAAGTCATTGCAGTGGTCCATATCATGAATACATTTAGGAATCACTAGACGGTTCCCGTCGTCGCAAACGCCGGTTAACAGTTTTGCTTGCACATCAAAAGCCTTTAAAATACTATAATGTGGGTTAATGCCTGACATCGTTTTGGCTTAAAATGCCGAACACAATAATAAAAATTATACTTCTAAACTTTCTACATTAGTCAAAATTTTGTGTCTGTATAAGCCTCGATGATATGTCTTTTTAAGATAACGGAAGTTTGTGTTCAATAAAATGCCATAGTGACCCTGTCAAAATTATCGAGGGTACCCGTCGTTGCAGACGCCCAAAGGCGTCTGAGATGGTGAGAGGGTTGCTTCTAGGAAAGAAAAAAGCCTTAGTTGTGAAGGAGAGGCTCGCGCTTTGCGATTGAGCATTGAAGGTTTTCCCGTTTGTTGGCTTCACATGCGGACAGCTTAAGACCGGCGCATATGCAATGCAACCAACATTGAAACCTTTTTAAATAATGTTAGAAGTTTAATCATCAAACAACAATGTTGGATTTTGTTGCGTGTGCTGATATAAAATAATTCGAAATCGTGCCCCAAAAATGCCACACCTTTTTATTTGAAACTTTGTGACGTCGCAGTACATTTTCATGAAATTGACGTCAGAACTTCTTTCGTTTACAAATAGCAGTGTAGAGTCTTCTCTAATCCGAGTTTTCTACGCTTGTCAAACTTAGCGCGAGACTTTTTGTATCGAAGGTGGATAGGTTTTCCAGCCGCGGCGTTCAAATTTTAGAAACCTTAACATATGTTACTGGGCTAGCGTTACAGACATTTTTCATAAACTCATTTAGTATAGTAAGATGTAAATAAAAGATTGGAAGCTCATTTCAATTACACTTTAGGTATTCTGGCAAATTTGTCGATAGTAAACATGCATACTGATACAGTCTGTTAGACCATATCAATATGGTAATATCTGCTCTTTCTCGTTGATTTTTTCTCCAGTGATTAGATTGACACATGCGCGATTCGATTTCTACATTTGGTCGTCAGAGGTTGAAAACTCGGCCTTTGATACTCGGGTATTTTTGTCGGGCTTTCGTCTTGCATGCATTCAGTGCCTGCGCTTTTTATGTTTTGGTGTTGGTGTCTTATTCGTTTGCTAGCTTTGCGTTTCTTGTCAATCATACTTAGGATATTTTCAGTTTCTCACTCGTATCTAGTTTATTTACAAGTTTTTATTAACCTTTAATTAATGACGCACCCTTTGTTGCAAAACTATACATACTTTTGCTTTTCTAAATTCCATAGAATTAAAAATCTCGCTACCAAATTTTCGCTTCGATAAAAATTGAAATCTTGCTTTGATAAAATTAGAAATGTCGCTTTGAAAAAAGTAGAAATTTGGCTTTGATAAAGTTTGAAATATTTCTTTCTACTGCATTAGCTGTTAAAGTAGCGGCCTGGCTTAATTTTCTTGGTGGTGCAAATTATGAAATTGTCGCCCCTGGTATTTTTGTCCTTAATTGCGCCCTCCACCATTAAGTGAAAATATTAAACTGTAAGAGCAGTGACTGGTTGAAAGTAAGGCCCGGAATCTCTGAGTGAACAAACTTTTATTTATACGAAGGTGGTGATAATGATAACGTGATATGTATTGCCTTGTCTTACTTTACTCTCCATTAAAGATCAATGGCTGAAAGAGGCCCCAAAAATGCGAAAGTTGGCAGGAATAAGGGTTGTTTGTAATTGTGGCGCCGCCTGCAAAAAAATTTGGTGTAACAAAGGTCAAACAGATTAAAAGATATTCTAAAAAGGAGAAAGTCAGTCCGCATAAGACCACAAAAACCACAGCAAGCAGTTTCGATCAATCTCTCAGTTTGGGGGTGAGCATCCTCTTTAACCCCTGGTGGAAACACAACACTTCTCTTGCTTTGACTTTTCGCAATTCAATGTTGATAGCAGTTTTGAAAATATTCGTAAAATAAAACGTAGCGCCGCAGGCGAAAAAAATTTTACATTGCGCTAAAAACGTGTCAAAGGGCACCAAATCGCCCAACCAAACATCAAAAACAAATTTGGCGCCCCCTTGAAAAGCTTTTTTGGCGCCCCTCTCAGGTCTTTCTGGGTGGTGCACTGCACACCCTTCACCCCCTGCCAGGCCGCCACTGGCTGTTAACACATATTACTTGGCCGAACTCGACGTGTGACCTAACAAAGATTTAAATAGTTCCTTGAACAACTTCTTTGCTTTTTTATGGTCTGGCTCATTTTATGTTCTTCGAGTATCAGGACAAAATTCATTGTTATTCTAAGATATTTTCCACTATATAACAAGTGATCGAAAATATCGTTTTTTAAGGTGTAGGGGAATGGATATGGAATATGATCAAGTTTAATGAGTGCTAAGACATTACACTGCTGTTTGGTTCGGAGTGTGTTGATAACCATTTATTCCC
Source organism: Clytia hemisphaerica (assembly GCF_902728285.1). Taxonomy (NCBI): domain Eukaryota; kingdom Metazoa; phylum Cnidaria; class Hydrozoa; order Leptothecata; family Clytiidae; genus Clytia; species Clytia hemisphaerica. The sequence goes on from NW_027104356.1 coordinate 1,210,567, forward strand.
AATCAATATCTTCAAAGTTGAAGTCTCAAAATAGACGGACAAGAGTGTGATGCATTGATGACTTGATGTCCTTATGGATTGATGTATTGATGACCTTATGGGTTGATGGGTTGATGGCTTTATGGACTGATGGCGATTGATGGCTTGATGGGTTGATGGCCTTATAGGTTGATGGCTTGATGGCTCGATGGATTGATGGCTTGATTGACTAATGGCTTGATGGACTGATGGCTTGATGGATTGATGACCTTACGGTTTGACGGCTTGATGGCTTTTTATGGACTGATTGTGATTGATGGCTTGATGGATTGATGGCCTTATAGGTTGATGGCTTGATGGCTTGATGGATTGATGGCTTGATTGACTGATGGATTGATGGATTGATGACCTTATGGCTTGATGGCTTTATTGATTGATGGCTTTATGGATTGACGGCCTTATGGATTGATGGCTTGATGGCTTGATGGTTTGATGGCTTGATGGTTTGATGGCTTTATGGATTGATGGCCTTATGGATTGATCGCCTTATGAATTGATGGCTTGATGGCTTGATGGCTTGATGGCTTGATGGCTTGATGGTTTGATGGCTTTATGGATTGATGGCCTTATGGATTGATGGCTTGATGGCTTGATGGTTTGATGGCTTGATGGTTTGATGGCTTTATGGATTGATGGCCTTATGGATTGACCGCCTTATGAATTGATGGCTTGATGGCTTGATGGCTTGATGGCTTGATGGCTTTATGGATTGATGGCCTTATGAATTGATCGCCTTGTGGATTGATGACTTTATTGATTGATGGCTTTATGGATTGATGGCCTTATGGATTGATCGCCTTATGGCTTGATGGCTTTATGGATTGATGGCCTTATGTATTGATGGCCTTATGGCTTGATGGCTTTATGGATTGATGGCCTTATGGCTTGACGGCTTCATGGCTTGATGGTTTGATGGTTTGATGGCTAGATGGTTTGATGGCTTTATGGATTGATGGCCTTATTGATTGATCGCCCTATGGATTGATGACTTAATCGATTGATGGATTGATGGCTTTATGGCTTGAAGGCTTTATGGATTGATGCCCTTATGGATTGATGGCTTGATGGATTGATGGCTTGATGGTTTGATGGCTTTGTGGATTGATGGCCTTATGGATTGATCGCCTTATAGATTGATGACTTTATTGATTGATGGGATTGATGGCTTTATGGATCGATTGCCTCACGGATTGATGGCTTGATGGCTTGGATGGCCTGATGGCATGAAGACGTTATTTTTTCAGGGATTGATAGCTTGAATAAATATTGATGGACGTGTTGCGAAAGCTCGAGATAATACTTTTTGCCATCGGTCAATATTTTACGGTATTGCTCTCATAAACAGTTAGTAAAGTGTTAATAAAGAAGCCAATCAAATGTCACTATTTACGCACTTCGGATAGAAACGAAAATATTTTTCTGTGGACTAGATAAATAACGGATTAACCGGTCAAATGAAAGTGATGCCCTCCTATAGCCCTAAAGTTGAATTTTTGGTCAATTTCGAAAAGCTTTGTTTCGTCGAAAAGCGAAAAAAATGCAAAAAATTATAAAAATTAAAAGTTTTGAGATTCTGGTGACCATTTTTTGAGCATATTTCGTCAACGAGTCAGTCTAAAGTTTTTGTCCTGCGGGAAATTAAATTTTCAAACCCAGCCACAAAATTTAGGTTTACCTTCATTAGATTCTGGACACTCAGCTATTGAAATGAAGTCTTTGTTTTTGTTTTTTTTGAAATCTTTTTTACAAGAAGAATAGTTTTTCAAGTGACCCAATCAGTTATTTTTTTCTAAATGTGTTTGTGAAGTGTATGTGGTGATAAGAAGCACATTATTTTTCAAGATATTCCATAATCTTTTTCAAGAAACTGAAACTCATCAAATAACATCCAAGTGGAAACGTTGATGATGTTGTCCAGGGATTGAGGGTGTTAAAACCATAGATTTATAAACCCATGCTGAATATGAGTAAGAATATTATTCAGAAAGTTACTCTCGGGTACCTAATAAGCCCCCCCTCACTAATTAATTTTTCGATAACATATTAAGTTTTGAGAATATCCCACCCACCCCGCTTTTTTCGATCGCCCGCCAATTAGGTACCCGAGCGTATAGGTCTTAGAGGAAAATTGCCCGTTGGAGTTAAAAACAGCCGACTCCAACGATCTACATTCTATATGTTGTAACCTTCGATGCAGGAATGTAGAGAGAGGAAAAAAGGATTGCTTGTATCCATCGTCCTATAAAGATTATTTAGTTACCATAAAGGTTATTTCCTTTGTCTTTGGTTATGTCTACTTTTTTTACCTGCATGGAATATATGGTAAAGGACATATAACAGTCAAGCTAAACATCTCCTGCTCAAAAATCTTTTTGCTTTCTTTCGAACTTTGGGTGAAGAGAAAATGTAAATGAAGGCGTCACATATGAACGCCAGTGGATAACACAAATCCACCGCCCAGTGAAAAGAGGCGGGAATGAAACCTCCGTGGCCGACGTATGAATAATGAATCCAGTTCGGTAACAGCCATAAAACGATGAAGGACAAAATCAATAGAAAGGGTAGAAAGAAATTATGGCGCGATCTCTTTTTGACTTTGGTTTTTCGTTCCGAGCTGTCACTTTGCTTCACACTCGTTTCCAGATTTTTTTGCTTTCGAACGCAAACGAATAGATAGCCGTACGTCAGACAGAATGCTACGCAACACAATGCGTCTAAAATTGGTAACATTGTAAAAACTGTATATGAATTCTTGATGTTATTCATTTTTGAATTGTCTTGAATCACAAAGTTGAGCGCAAGCGTTGAGATGAGTGATAAAACCGGTAACAGCGAAAGAACGATTTTAGCTTTTCTTGAATTCACAAATACGTGATACTTCAAGTTGAGATAGACAGCCAAAAATCTGTCGACCGTTATCACCAACATGAGCAGCATGTACCAAGTAGCCAGGTATGACCCTTCCCATACCATCATTATGAAATGTGTTTTTGATCCTCTGTAACCAGGGTACAAATTAAGTATTTTCAATGCTGCGTACGAAATCGACAAAAATATTTCGAGAACACTGAGGTTGATGAGAAACATCTTTTGTATTTTGGTGAAAACAAAATCTTCATTTGTTTTTCGAAGGACCATCAAAGCCGTGACATGAAGAACGATAGCAACAGGAAGGAAAATAAATTGTAAAATCCTCAGATCGTGATCCATATTGTGCGTGGTGTGCGCGGTTCCGTGTCGGTTTCACGCTTCAATGTCCTTCCTTAATCAAAAGAATCATAAAATATCTTGTCGGTGTATTTTTTTTTTAAATAACGTAAATCCGTGTGATCAAATTTGTAGTTGATTCAAGATTCAAGTTACTTTTCTCGCTTTGCTTTAGATGGATTCAGTCTTTTGTAAAGTTTAATGTTGATCAACCAAGAGCATGTTGGAGTTGTAAAGTAAAACACACGCTTCTGTGGCCAGTGGCTTATTCCAATGTAATCCAGTTCCAAAAAGAAACTTTTGAAAAAACTGTTCTACAAAAAGTGAAAACATGTAAGCGAAAAGACTTGTCGACTTTTTGTTTACCTGATTTTTAATTCGGCTATGATTGAAAACAGGGATTCTTGATTCATTTCTTCCTTTTCATTAGCGGCATAACGTAAATTAATTTGAGACAGGTGAGATTTATAATGTATGGATTTAATTATTAAATATATCATGTAATTAAAAATTATATTGTAAACTCACAAATAAAGAATATAAAAGATTAGCTTTCAAAAAGGTTGTTAGCGTAAGCTTAAATTGTTTTCATAATTTTTGTCGAAGCGAGCGTAATAGGCTGTATAGTTCTGTAAATAATATTGGAACATCAAAATATTTATTAGAACGGTGGCATTTCTAGTGTAAGCTATGTCTTATTATAGGGAAGAGATTACGTTTATGTATTATATGCACAATGTGTTATCATCACGCTTGCAGGCTAATCAAAAGCTAATGTCTGTTCAAAAATCTTTTTACTTTGTTTCGAACTTTGGGTGAAGAGAAAATGTAAATGAAGGCGTCACATATGAACGCCAAAGGATAACACAAATCCACCGCCCAGTGAAAAGAGGCGGGAATGGAACCTCCAAAACCAAAGTATGAATAGTGAATCCAGTTCGGTAACATCCAAAGTAAGATGAAAGATAGAATCAGCAGAAACGGGAAGAAGAATTTATGTTTAATTTTCGTTTGAGTGTTGTCTTTCTCGGTGACTGAAGTTGTTCTTCTTTTCTTACGTAGCTGATAAAACAAATAACCGTACGTCATACAAAACGCTAGCAAACAGATGACGTCAAATACGGGAGCCATGCGGAATACCGTCAGCGTGTTGTCAAGACCAACCAATGATGAATTGTCCTTAATAACAAAATTTAACACCCCTGTCACAATTATAGATACCACAGGCAAAATATAGAGAAGTATTTTGACTTTGCGTTGAGTCACTAGTAGATGGTATCTTAAATTCAAATAGACTGCTAAGAATCGGTCAACCGTGATCACCAACATGATCAACATATACCAGATTGGAAGCAGTGTTCCCATGGTGATTTCAAAGAAAATGTAATATTTGGAACCCGTGCGCTGTTCTGGAAAATACACAATCGCCACTTTACCAAGGCAATGAGAAAATGATGAAAAAATCTCATTGATGCTTAAATTGATGAGAAAGATCTTTTGAACTTTTGTAAAAATGAAATCTTCGTTTGTTTTCCGGAGGATAAAGATAGCTATAACGTGTAGAACGATGGCTGTGAAAAATAAAGTCGACTCAACGATCAGGTATTCCAGTGTGTTCTCCATGTTCGGTACATCGGTGGAAGAAGTGAACGAAAGAACGAGGGTACCAAGCCACTGAAAACCTATTCCCCCTTTTTGCTTTTCTAAATATTGGAAAAATCAATTTTCAATCCAAGTTTTCGAAGTGAGAAGAATGATAATCAAATTGTTTTTGGATAATTCATATAATTTCCAAATATGAAAACAATTCAAATCGAAAAGACCTTTTTGAATGGCTAATAAAAAACACAGCTTGAATTTTGCTTTCAGGGATAAAAAAGATTCCAGAAAAATTCCATAAATCAATTATCTTCAAAGTTATCTCTTGAAAAGCTGTTCCTTTAGTTTCCCTTTCGGTAAATCACCTCCAAATATAGATTGGTTGACCTTTCTTAGACTGATTTCAACTTCACTGGGTTGTTAACAGAGTCCCGTCAGGAGCACCCTCTAGTATCCTCAAAAACCATACAGCTCTTTAGTAAAAGCCTCATAAAAAAGACGGAAGCTTAAATTGTCCAAATTAGCGAGGCTATATAAATTTCCGATGCTTAAACAGTTAAGTAACCATAACTCGAACAAGCACGGGGAATGCAAATATGTTCAAGTTATGGAAATTTCGAGTTATGGAGTTAGGTATGCAGGGCATTTTTAACTGAAGTGAACATAACGCTTGTTCGAGTTAAGGAGATATTGAGTTATCGAGTTTCGAGTTAAAAAAACTTCACTGTGTCTGAAAGACAAAAGAATTCGTCTTATGTTTTGGTATTTTCATTTTGCAAAAAGATGGGTTTATGGGTAATACAAAAAATGATCTATTTACAAACACACACACACACATAGAGAGTGCTTCGAGGAAAATCACATGTGATGGTTGGTTTACATAGCAAAAAATACGTTACTGTGACAAAAAAATATTGATTTATATAGAATTCTTAAAAAACAAAACAAATTCAAAGATGAGAGAAAGAAGGATGAGTGGATATTTAAAAAAAATGCATTTTCTGCACTAAAAAATAGTGTCGACACGGTTTCAGTCAGCTTAGAATAATGGGTTAAATATTCTAGAGACGGGGTCCACTTAAAGCTTTGTAATAGACTGGATGGCGCGATAAGAAGCTCGTAGAGTGGCACTCTTAGGTTAAAGTCGCAACAGGTTACCTACACTAACAATTTCAATTGTTGAAAGCAATGTAAAAAATTCAAGATTTTCAAAATATAAATAAAGTTATAAATAAAAAATCTAAAGTAAAGATTTAATGTATTAGCTAACATTTCTTCACTAAAAGGAATTTCAGCCTTTTTGGTTTAGAGACTTTTGGTTTTGATATCATTCACATTTTTAACTTGGAGTTTTATTCTATGCTACTTGATTTTTGCGAGATTTAATTACGCATTTTCCCTTTTCGGGCAAATAAAACTCTTCAAAAGATTTCAAAACTGTAAATATGCTTTTTTGTCGTTTACGGGTACACAAATTTTCGGCTGATTTCTTCGGCGAGATGAAATTATTGCGAATCTCCAGATCCAGAAAATTTATTGCTAAATTAAAACAGAGCTATATGTCGCACATGACGACAAAATTGCAACCAGTCATACACGCATCCGGCCTTTTAACTAATTATCATGTTAGCGACCATAGGTTGCTCTAACATTATCACTCCAAACATTTAACATCGCATAATTTCCTTTTGTTCAATAGCCATCTTATAATCATCTCTGGGAGTGATGTTCTTTACAACTGTTTCCCAAGCAAGCGCTTCTACGGACTTCGGCCCAGGGTTGTCAACCAAGGTTTATCCAATTCCACCAGATGTAAAACAGGTGACACTTTAAGGTCATCGACCAAACCAGTCACACTCTGTTAAGGTGGACACACATAATCAACCGAACACTCCTTATACGGATATCCAACCTCCTTATAAGGTCATACTAGTGAAAGCACCTTCTTTGCCGGTACAAATGACGTCAATCCAAATGCTCATGGCAATAGGAGAAGGTGCAGAAAGATAAAAGTTCCTTTGAGGCGTCCTCACGCAAAAAGTCGTCTTAGAGTTCGGGCTTTTCTTAATGCTACTGTCCACGTAAACTTCTTGTATAGATTGAAAATATAAAATGCCTTTCGATTTTGTCTTTCGTTCATCTTGGTAATATAAAAGCGCGCGTAATTTCCGATCGAACACGAACCACCTTTTATTCCAGGAAACTTTGAGCCGTGATTTTCCCATCTTCAAGAGATACCCTCTACACGAGTAGCGGTTGATTTTGACGGCCGGACAATTTTCAATGACGTGTCCCGCTGCTACAACGTGATGGAGGAGGTTGACTTCTTCCGAATTTCCCGATTGACCGGAACGGATCGATAGTGTCTGCAATAGAAGAAAATAATCGGAATAGAAAAACATCCTTTCGAGACCCTTTCCTTTCTTTAAAATGTGAGCATAAAATTAAAACTCCAGGATAATCAATAGCTTAAAACAAAGCAGCGAACGACTGAGAAGGTAACCAAAATTCCTGGAACACCCTCATACCTATTGTTATGATTTGACACAATAGAAACAACAAAAATATCAGCGATGAACTATTTCGACAAAGTTTCAGTATCGCAAAATGCACAATGACTGAGAAACCTAAAACTCTTCCATGGAAGAATCGGAAGATTTCTTACGTATGAAGGGACACGCCGTTTGAGAGTTCCGTTACCGCTCATTGCACCGTTACTTCGCGTATCACCGCCACCGCGTTTATGTTCTAGCGTTCGATTCCTCGTCTCTTCTTCTTGTAATCTGAAACAAAGCAAAAGAAAGAACCGTTATTCAATAGGCCTTTTCATAAATTACGTCACGAACATCACTTCCCTGGTATTCAAACAATTACCATGGTTATTATGTCCCTTGAGAAAAAAATGATTTTATTATGAATAGAAAGTAGTTTTAATGAAAACTGCTGGGAGTTAATCATCATGGCAATAATTTCAAAACGAGGCAAGTGATGTTCGTAACGTAATTTATGAAAAGGTCTATTAAAAACGGACTGCACAAAAGGCTTGACTGTGATAGTTAGTTACAACGCTTAATCTGCTACTTTTCAATTTTCAAACATGACAATGATGTGGACTGGGACAGGTCTCCGAGCAGATAGCAGGCTAAAATTTGACAATATCTGTGACCAATACATGCAGTTTTATTGACGCCAGATTTCAACTGAGTTTGCTAAAGATTTCGGCTGGCAGTTACAAAATGTGTATGCAAAGTGAGCCCTCTTACGCCTTTTTTAAACTTGTTATGAATGATGATTTTGCACTTGAATAAAACAAAATTTCGGTTGTGTGTTTTAAGCGCCTACTCCAGTGCTATCAGTACTGTAACATAGTAAGATTGAATAAGTAAGAATCATTAAAAAAAATATCAAACCTTTTCTCCGTTTCCATTCGTTTGGAACGCTCTTCCGCAAGACTTCGTTCCAGCGTCGTGAATTTTTCTTTCTCTTGATTCAGCGTTCGTTCGAGGACGTTTTCTTGCGCTCGTTCGTGTAAGAGAAGCCGTTCCAACTCTTCTCTTCTCTCCCGCTCTTTGTGTAATTCCGCTAGTTCCCGCTCGCGTTGCTAGAAAATGAAAGGGAATTTGATCAAGGAACGGCTTAAGAAACAGTGTAATAAAAGAGACAATCTTGAAAATTTCACCCAGGGAAGAACAGATGATTCAATTTGATTTTGTGTGTTTTGTGAACCAAATAATTTCGTCAGGCTAATAAATTGTATAGCCATCAATGCAAACAATGACCCCCGGAATATGTAATGGTTAGAGGTGCAATAAGCGTCGAAGATATTCAAACCCATACGGGGAACACAAATTTACTTCAGATAAGGTAAATTTGAGTTATGGAGTAAGTTAACTGAAAAAAAAAACAAGAAAACCTGTTCGAATTAAGAATAGAGTTACAGAGGTTCGGGTTAAAGAGGCTCCACTGTAATGCACTTGCAAGAAGCCATCGCGACAAGTACCTTATTGTTAGCATACATGTAAATGATACATATTTTGGGTTTATTTTCTCCGCTGTCATCCTCTTGCCATTGCCCGATGATGTTTTGCATGGAGGTGACCGGGTGGATCACTTTGGAAGGACTCAACCCGAAATTCGTGATCATTGTGTATGAATGGATGTCTTCTCTTCTCTAATTTCTTATTGTAAAGAAAGTCTAACCGATGAATAGCGAGTTTATGTATTTGCACTTTGAGGACGGTAAAAATTCTAAAGCGATTTGGAATAACCCGCAGTTTTGACCCACAAAATCGAGGACGGTAAAAGTGCTGATTTACCGTCGTCCTTAGTTGATCAAGACCTAGACAACTCAGAAGCTAAATCTAAACCCTCTCCGTCACAGGAAAACACACGTACATAAACTCGCTATGAAGTCACTTCAACATGGAAAAATAATCAAGTATTGGACCAAAAGTTAACACGGCTGCTCCAAAGAAACTTTTCTAAGGTAAGTCTCACTAGTCGCCAGAAAGCAAACGATCAACAAAGGGCTGCAACGATCAATCTAAATCAACAGTTTCCTATCCGTAAAACACACCGATTGGTCTTCAAAAATGCATGATACAGTAAGATTCTAAGAAGCATTGCGAACTGAAAAAGAGGCGTTCAAAGAAAGACAGCCATCTGCCGGAGAATGATAAAAGTCAATGAATGTTTCATGTCATCTCCTCTCTGAAGCCTTTTAAAAGATCACGCAGTGAGTTTTATTAGAAGAGAAAAGAGCTTTTTTTATCTCAAAAGAAGAAGAGAAATGAAGAATTGAAAAGAAAGCTCTCCATCATCAACGCATATCTATCCTCTCGAGTTGTCCATCCATCCATCCATCCATCCATCATCATTTATTAAAAGTCCAAAGAATTCTCCCCACTTCTAAAACAGCGTTTTTTGCTGAGTCATCAATAATTGATGAGTAGAGAAAAAAGAAGAAATTTGAAGATGAGATGAGATGGGAGGTTATCTCGAGAGCGTGCTAACATAATAAGCTGATTGATAATTGTTGAAAAACATAACTCGAGGACTTGAAAAATAATACATTTTCCCTTTTTTTACCCAATACTCTTTCTCCACTTATTTCTATACAATGATTAGTTTTCCCGAAGGAAGATTAAATTTTATTGAAAAGTGACATTTTTATCTAATTTTTGTTTTGTTTTATCTCTTTCAACTTTTATTTCAAAAACTTCATCTTCAAACGGGGCACTTTTTAAAGCAACACGAAAAATCAAAAAGAAGATTAAAATCAAATCCCAAAGAAGGGAAAGAAAGGACGGAAGAAATCTCACTAGATTTTATCTTTCGCTCAAAAGATATCAGACAAAACTTTGGAAAATACACGCTTTTGGTTTTGGATATCAACCTGAGAATGCTGTTGAGAATATTCTAAAACGACTTTTGTTTGAAAGTTAAGGATATCCAAGTTCCTTAGAATATCCAAGTTCCTTAGAATATCCAAGTTCCTTAGAATATCCATGATCGAATGGAAAAAACCATTCTCATCAAAAAGGCGTGTATTCTGCAGACAGGAAAAGAACGCCCTCGTGCTACTTAGTTAGATGAGCTTGAAATTCAGGTTATATGAATTCTTTCTCACTATAGGCATTGAAAGACAACTAGAGATCACACGCCAACAGTGGCCTCACCTTCGAGTCAAGTTTCGACTTTCCTTATCAACTGAGTGGACACACCCCCGGACATGGTAAAATGATGGCAACACTCTTAATGTATATCCGAGATTCAAACCAAACAAGATCTTTTCTTTTGAGAGGCGAGGTTCGAACAACGAACGAACGAACGAACGAACGAACGAACGAACGAACGAACGAACGAACGAACGAACGAACGAACGAACGAACGAACGAACGAACGAACGAACGAACGAACGAACGAACGAACGAACGAACGAAATATAATAATGGTACCTTGAGAAGATCTTCTTGTAATTTCATTTTTTCGGTTTGTTGAGCGATGACCTGTCGTTCTTGTTCTGCTTTCTCTTCTTGTTCCTTCTTCAACTTTTCCAACATTTCTCGTTTGTTTTCCAGCTCCTTCTCCTCGATCTCACGACGTTCCAAATCTCGTTTCTTCTCGATCCATTCCAGTTCAGCTTTTTCCGATGCGATTCGACGCAAATCGCTCAATCGATTCTTTTCTTCCTCGATCTGAAATAAGACGAGAAGATTCCATCATTAAAACGTTTGAGGTAAAGGGTTATTATTACCATGAAAAGTATCGATGAAATTACGTTAAACGTTCAACGAATAAATAAAGTATACACATGCTATGCGCTTGTGTTCTTTCTACTTTAAGAGCAGAAACTTTCGTAAGGTTTTACTTTTGGAGCGAATTCAGCGGATATAACTTCTGCTAATTTTAGAATGTTATTATTTCATTTTGCCGGCAAAAAAGCGATAAAAATGCACAAAGACTGGAAACTGAGTATAAAATAGCAAAAAAAATGCATTTTTCGCGAAGGAAACTTTCGCGAATTTCTCGTGTAATTTCTTACTTGGCAGAAACTTTCACTAAAATGGGCAAAAATCACGAAAATCGCGGAAGTTTCTGCCCTTATATAGTTTATGACCATTTATATCCATTTATGTGAGTGAAAAAAAGCAATTACGTACTATAAAATCTCTAACTGTGTTGCTTCAATTTTTTGCTAAATCAAAAACATGAGAAGATATGCTATATAACAAAACGAATTCCTGACCGACTCTGCGCAATATTAAATGTTACTTCCTGTATATTTCAACTTTCCGCAAACAGTGTAAACCCAACCAAATACCGATAGCCAACTCGTCAAATCTTGAAATCTAATTTGTTTCTGTCTTAACTTGTTTCGAAAATATTCTCACCAATAACATGATCTGAAACGCTCGCTGAAAATGATACTCTTCTACTGCAACTACCGAAACACTGTTTTATTAAACATCGAAAGCACAGAATATACTTCAGGTACTTAAAAAAATTGCAATTCAGTCTCCGATTTCAGTGTGTTGTTTAAGATATAGCTTTTCAAATGCACGCATTCAACAAGAGCAAGGTATTAACCCTTTCGCGAAGCTGTAATTTCTTCGGAAAGTTTAGATTGGCTTCATCGAGTTTGTAGCTTGAGACTTGAGGGTTTAAACTTCCGCATATTTGGTACGTTTGGAAAAATATTTTTGCGCATTTTTTAAAAACACTCGGTTATTAGCTCTTAAAACCAAGTATTCTGGTGATGTAATGAGTCAGGGAGTCGGTGTTTTACAAATAGAAGAGAAGAGGAAAGTGATTTAAGTTACTTTTAATCTTGTTGCATATTGGATTAAATACAAATGTTTTTATGGCATCAGTTTAATATTTCTGGTTAGTTCACTAATACCTTCTGGGGAAAGTCAGAAAGAAAAATGGAATTGTACTTTCAGTATAAAATCACTATTCTTTCTAAAAGAACAAAGACGACGTATATTGTGTTAAGAGGAGACCATGTCGAAGGAATAGAAAAATGAAGTCGAGTACTCACAATAAGGGACTCATCGTTGAAACCACACAAATGTAAAGTTTCATTTTTAAGAGGAGACAGTAACAAAATATAACTTTGAAAATTGTCCCCTTATCAAATATCCCGCAAGCTTGTAAGAAAATGATAAAATGTTTCAACTGTCTTCATAAACATAGTGACCGCATTGAAAACATAGAGGAGAAATTATGAATATTAAATTTTCTCAAAAGAAAATGCAAATGGCCTTTTTTATTTGAAATGCTGAGAATTTAATTTAAGGTTCATTTTGCGATGAATTTCGAAGATTAAATAGTTTCCATGCAGAGACGCCAAAAAGAGTCAATTTGAGAGCACTCATTGATCAAAGAGCCCCCCCCCCAGCGCAGCGGACCCTCAATTCACGCAATCACGCCAGTTTTTTCAATTCACGCATTTACGTATTCTTTTTTCAATTTTCACGCATTCACGCAAGCGAAAATGCCCATTCACGCATTCACGCAACCCACTAGGGGCCCCCATCAAATCTTTTCCAAGAGCATTAACAGCCGCTGCTTCTTGATACTTGTCCTTAAATACTTATTGAACGGTTGTAGTGATACATCGCTAGAAGGATAATTTTGAGTGGATGATTTCAAAAAGTTTCAAAGATGAAAAAAGAAAACAAAAAGAAGAAGTTTTTTTATGATAAGAACGGTATATAAAATCGGCAAAAATGAGGTCAACGAAATTGAAATCAAAAGAAAGAAGAAAGACGTATACCTCACTTGAAATAGCATTAGTCTACACTACAGATTTACAACGGTATTCGTCACTAAAGATTCAATTCCTTTTACAGAAGTCCGTGATAAACAAGGATTCTAAAGATTTCTTGTTCATAAAAGTTAACGATCTCTTTCAAACATTAAAAATAATCTTAATCTAATTTACATGAAGGATAAACTGAACCAAAAGTAAAATATATAGCATGGCTTATTTAACTCCATTGCCATGGAGATAAAACTCTACACCTAACTACTGTGAGAAATGAAGTAATAAAGTATCGAGGCCTCAACAGGTCATTTCGAAGATTGTTCGGAAATCATTTGATATTGACTATTAGGGAGAAATTACGAGCCTCTTTTCTTATTGGTCCCATAAAACTGGAAATGAATCCAGTTCATTATGCATAGGTAAAACAAAATTTTGCTTAACAACGAACTCTTTTGTGGCTTTCTTGAAAATAGGGGGAATCAAAAACAGAAGATTGTGATTCAAGAAAAAGAGACATTCTGATTTGTCCATAATGATAGTATCTGAGTAATAAATGCAAATTTCGCAAAAAGTCAGCTCAATTGTTACATTGCAGATTTTATTGCATACACTCAAACCTTCATCCACCAATTAACTCTAATCATTGAAACTGACAATGTGCAAAAAGTACTTTTAAAGTAAAGACTTTTCACCGCAACGAGGCCACAAGGATAAACACGATCCACCAATCAAAATTAAAAGGCGATCATCATCATTTTGAAATGGCACCAGTAACAAAATTATATTTGGCAAATGTGCTAATAGCAGAAAGACGAACAGGTGGGTAATCACGCTTGTTTTGGCTCCCATTGAGAATGGAGCTTTAAAGCCGGGACGGTGGTGCTACCCTTGTCGACCGAATGTGGTGGACCCTGCATATGAGAATGGGACTGAAAAAAAAAAGAACTCTTTCAGGGACTTATCTCTCGAAAAAGGAACTGCCAACAGGGACAGTACAATGGGCGCTACCGCAAACGTAACTAACAACCTAATTTTGCCGCCAGTCACCCATCTTGTAGTCTGGGGCCGCTTTTTGATAGACTGGACGGTGTAATTTGGCATGCTCCATTTTTTGAGGTGGTAGCAAATCCATGCCACTAGATCCAGTCCCTTTTTGGAGAAAAACAAACAGGGAATTGTGACCTAGGGATTGATTGTTTTCAAAGTTTGGCGATATCCTCTAGTCTACTTTACTGGACTCAGCACCATCAGAAAGCAAAGTTCAGTCAGAAGTAGACTCTAGTCTACCCATCTCGTGACGCACCTTTGCAAAAAATATTCTTGTTAAATATTTGTTCAAAGATGGCATTGATTCAAAGTGGAATTCTAAAGGGCTAAGTTGACCCTTATTACAGCTATTTCTTAAAATCTAATGTTTTTCAAGCATGCTGAGTATTATTTATTGAGGCTGTTAGAAGTCTATGACATTGGACAGTGAAAAACCTGAGTTTGATGCTAAAAAATATGGAGTGAATTTTCAGCTTTTTTGACTGAAAATCAATGAATTTTGACAAAAAAGAAACGATTTAAAGAAATGGGTTTGAGTAATTTAAAAGTTATTGAGCGCTAGAAGAATTATTCTAAATGTAATCTCATGGTTGATTGAAATTCGATTGACGTTTTTGCTTACGTTAAATTGTAATTTCCTGCGAACTTGTAATTTCCCTCCTAGCTTTTGTAATTTCCCTCCTAGATTTTGTAATTTCCCGCAAAAGTGAAATTTTCATCGTTTGGAAATTCATACCTTTTTCGACTTTCTTACTAACTTCAAAGGCTTAAGTAAATGGAATACTATCCAATCAAAACTCGATTCGCGTTTCTAAGACTTTTTTGAGACCTTTTTAAATTTCCAGTGATTTCCAGTGTTAAATTGACGTCTTTCAGAATTGTTAGAATTTCAATCCAAACCATGAGATTAACCAGGAATCCCATGCTTGTTTCGTGAAATTCTGGATAAATTACCCTCTGTCAAATTTCGAAATGTTTTAAATTTCCCTCGTTGCACTCGGGAAATTTCAAAAAATTTCAAAATTGACCTCGGGAAATTTATCCCGAATTTCCCTTATAACCATGAGATTACTAGTACAAATCTTTTAACACTATGCTAGATAAGCAACAAAATGGGATCGTCAAAAAAAGAGAAAATGAACCAACCAAATGAACTGTCAACACCATCTTTAAATTTCTTCTTCACAAAATGAAAACAAATACAATCAGAAATTATACCCATACAAAAATGAAAATCACAAAGACTAAAATCTCAATGGCAGTACTGCAGGTTAATATGGAGAATTATGTCAAATCTGAAGTAATCAATATGTTCCCATGATTTAACAAGAGAGAAAAAAACCAAACTATTGATGGAGAAAGAGCATTCATATTTTTCGAATGGAAATACTAATTGATTAATTGATTGGTAGAACGGTTAATTACTTCTTCTGAATCATTAAGCAGTGAAACACAAGAAGTCAAAGTATTTTATCTGCGTCACTTAATCCACACAATGTAAGATACCAGTGAAAGAAAAACAGAGAGAAATCTTTTTTGTAAGATGTTGAAAACATGTCTGCATTTCCCCTGCATCTATCATCAAGATCTTTATCCTAGCTTTTGCAATGTTTATTACACATTTTTCTATAAGAACAAACTATATAAGAACTTCACTTTACTAATAATGCTTCGGTTGCCAAAATCTTAAAAACACCTTAGGAACATTTAAAGGCTTCGAGGGCTCTAAAACACCTGTTTTCTTCGGAAAACGGACACAAATACTCAAAAAATGCGAAAAATAAGAACATAAAGAACAGTTTTAGGCTTGAAACCCAAAAAGTTAAGATCATCCACGGCTTCAAAAATTTTGGATATTCTTATAAAAAACATGTATATCAGAAGTAATTCTTATTTATTCTTTGAAAATATTAGACGGTCTATATTTAATAAGAAGGTTTTGATGCTCTTAGACCCTTTGTTCTTATAAAAAAAACTTTATGAATTATGCTACAGAGAGAAACACAGAACCACATGTAGATTGGTGATCGCTTTTCCGTTTCGAAGATCAAAACCAAAGTGTTCTTCTAATCAATTCTACTGCGGCGTGATAACACCATTACACAATAGACAATAAACGAGCCAAAATTCCAGAAAAAAAACATGAGCACTTTCGGAATATACTGGATCAATATACCTTATTGAAGATAAAAAGTCGAGGTTTCAGCACGTCGGAGAAAACATCTACGGCGGGAAACATTTTGTCACCTAGAGTTATTTTCGACACTTTTGGCCGACGATTTTATACCGACCATATTTGGGAAAGAAATCTTCAATCCGGAAAGGTTTTGATCGGAAATTCGGGTAAGAGTTATGGTCGGTTATGAACAAATTAAATAAAGCGTGTCAATTAATTATTTTTGTCTAGGAAAAGATTCGTAATCTCTCCAAGATTGTCGTCACTTCTCCAAAAAAATTTTTGGAACTTGTTAGATTTCAACTATGACGTTCTCGAACGGAGAACAAAACTTTCGAGTTGTTGTCAAATTTTGATATCTATTAATTTTCTGATTTGACTAACTTCGTATCCACTTAAACACAAGGTACTTTCATGTAGCAAGCAAATTGAGAATTCCAGATTCGAATTTCAAGGAGCATCACTGATCTCTAACTACCTCACTGGAACGGCATCGCCAGTTTTCCCATAAAAATGGAAGTGCACCCAATACGTATGTTGTTATCAAGACTACTTAACTAACTCGTAATTTAAACACAACTTTGAGAAGATAAGGAATAATTTCTTTCGGAGTAGTTCTATAAATATCTCAAACTTATGGTAAAACTTCTGCTCAAACAGAAAAAAATAGGACTCGTAAAGATTTCTATTAAAATACGTTTATTAACAATTTACATCAAAAAAATTATAAATTAAAAATGAACCCAATTAAACAAACAAAGTGAACCAAAAAAAATATATACATCATTAAACTTTCATCAAAAACATGAAAAATAGTGTTTGGAATACCAAAATTATTATCAAAAGAGGGCAAATTAAGCCAATATTCTTTTCTAGGCTTCCAAATGAGAAGTTGATTGATTAAAGACAATTCCAACACAAAATTTTGTATCTGGATAGAGGCTAGACAAAAAATCAGCTCATCTCACAGTCTAGTGTCGTGAGCGAAATAAGAAGTAAAACATTTGAAAATACCCACCTTTTGTCTTTCAGCGGCTAATTGTGTTTTCATGACGTCACACTCGTGCGCGATGACACGAGACGAACGATTGTCGGGGAAAAGTCGTCGGGCCGAAACTTCTCGGCGTAAAACGACATTTTGATCGTCGTTTAAAACACCGTTAGAGTTTTTTCGTTGGGAAATGTCTTTCAACGAGACAGATCGTTTTCGGGGGCGCATCGATTTCGAGGAATTGGGAAGGCGAATCGATTTTCGGATGGCAGGGAATTCGATGTTTCGACCACTCTTTTTCACGATTCGCTTACGAGATAATGACAATGAACGTTTAAGCGATTTCATTCGATCTTTTAACGATGTAGGTCGTTGTGGAACTTTCGGTAAAGTTTTCCTGTTTTGAGGTTCGACGTAATTCTTATCGGATAAAACATCGTACGATAACCGATTCATGTTTCGTCTCGAATTGTTTCGAGAATGCGTCTCCTCGATTGCGCTTAATCGTTTCTTTTCGCTGATATTTTCAACACTACGGGACCGATAACTGGCACTCGAACGTCGCGGAGGGGCACTTGTCGATAAAAGAGTTTCTAAAGAGTGAAGTTGCGAATCAAGAACTTCTCCGATTTCTTTGACTTTCGATTCATCGATGATTCTTTGCTCGACTAAATCGAACGAGCGTTGAGACATGTTCGCAGAATCGCTTCCCCATGAATGAACTCGACTTCTGGAGATATCTGAATTCTCTTCATCCGAAGGAAAAGTTGTATCATGTCCGGAATTTGACACTTGTCCGCTATATTTCTTCTTCTCACGAGAAATGAACGCCTCAAAATTCTCTTTCGACATCGACAAATTGTTATGTTCATCGAGTGAAGTATTCAATTCTCGATGATATTTCGAGACCTCCTCATCACCAATATCGAGAGGCGGTAGAATACGAGCTCGATCGTAATCAAAAGTCCGATTCAAAGACGCATTCGATCGCTTCGGTTTTGGAGGTCTCGATTTGCTCGATGACCTCGATGAAAGGGTCAGGGAAGAACCATCCAGCGTTTCAGTGTCAGATTCCATCAGCTTGGTATAAAGTCCATTCTCATAAATATTATCCACACTGGCTGATACATCACTGGGATGTTGAATGGAGAAAGTCTTCGAATCATCCTCATCGATAACATCAGAAGTCGATTTATTTCGCATTTTACGTTTCTGTTGATATTGTTTACCATCATTCAAAACATCTCCATCAGACTTCAAAAGTGCAATGTAAGGTCCTCTTTTCTCATTATGCGGTTTTGTCAACTCAGCAACCGAGTTATTGTTCCGATCACCAATTAACTCTTCTTTTGTTTTACTAACCGCTTCGTGATTGTCCTCTTCCTTTCCGCCCGTCAATCTTATTACGGCCGCGCTCTTCACCGTTAAACCTGTCTGATACGCATCACTGCTAGGGCTACCATTTACCATGATGACGTCATTATCTTTGTCATCCGAGCTAATCAGATCATCCAAGCTTCGGGACACGGATTTCTGTTGAAGATAATAAACACCACCTGGGCTGTGAACCATCCGCAGTTTCTCGCTCGGCTGTTGTACGCTTTCGTCAGCTGATTTTCGTCGACGGGGCGGCTTTTGACGGATTCGTATTGACGTTGTGACGTTTTCTGAGGACGTCATCATTTGTCAGTTGGTCGGGTGAGTACCAATCTTCTATGCTCGGTCACAAGTACGAGCTATAAAAGTTTTCCGTTGATTTCCTTCGTAGACATTTAGTTGAAACAGGAATCAAGTTAAAGTCAAAATGTCATGTTTTCTCTCGAATCAGTTATTTCCGATAGAATGATTCACCGACTGTACATACCAGCCAAAACAAACAGCATCTATTTGAGAGAAGTCGACCATCAAAACCAAAAGGTCTGTATATTATATATTCTTTGACTAAACAGAAATGAGAGTATAATATAGATGCAGAGGATGTATTAGACAAGTCGTGTATATATGGTAATGTGTAAACAAACAAAATACAACCCACAATCAAACCATATAATGAAATGTATTGCCTATTTAGATGAAGGTTCAATACTTCAAAAGCTGATTATCTCACAAGAGAGGAGAAAGTTTTGACTCACACAAAGAGTTTTAAGTCAATTACTGTACTGATATTAAGTTCTGACGTATACAAACAAGCAATAGGATAGCGCGAGAAAGTTTGTATGTTTTGCCTTATATGAAGTGAAAAGTTGACACATCGCAATCTTTTCAACAAAATTTGATACATCTACACAGACAGCGTACGCCTTCATTTGCATTAAAGCGAATGACGAGTCACTCATATTTTGATTTTTCTTCCTTTTTTAGAGATACCTTTTTAGAATTAATCGATTTCGTGTGTTGCGAATGGAAAAACAATTGACAGTCTGACTGTGTCGAAATAAAGAGGTCTTTTTGTCAACGGAATGACAAATATGTTTGATGAATAAACTTCCATCGGTCATGCGCCTTCCAATCAATCGCCTTTTGACCAGATTTCATCCAGAGATAAAAAGATTGGCAGTCTAGCTATGATTGAGTAAAAGAGTGAGCAGCTGTTTTGACAGTTCTCTCCAATGATGGTATACTCGTTTTTTATAAGAACAAGCTATATAAGAACATAAGGTTTCGATGGTCAAAATATTAAGAACATTTTAAGGCTTCGTGGACTCAAAAACACCCAATTTCTTAGGAAAATGGACAAAAATACATAAAAAATGGGGAAAATAAGAACATTTCAATAAAATTTTTGGGCTTGAAACTAAAAAAAGTTAAGAATATCTGAAGGCTTCAAATATTTTGGATGTTCTTATAAAAAAACGTATATGATGCATTTTGATGAAAACGCATGTGATGTGAAGAGCATTGCAATGATTTGAATTATGTAAAAGAGGTGCTGTGTGTGTTATAGTGATGCCTAATGACAGAGTGACACTACAAAGAGCATGATTAATATTGCACAGAAAGAAGAAAAAAAATCAAAAGATTTGGTGATATGTTTCGAGATATTTTTACATGATAGAAGGAGGTCCCAATGTCTGACAAAACGTCATCACACGTCGAAAAAGTTCAACGGGTCAAAATCTCGTCAAAGAGAAGAAAGAGATTCAGAGCTCTCTAATCAGCTCTAATTCTTTTAAAATTTTAACTAGTCCAGGTTTGAAAGTTTAAAACTATGATTTATTTATACATTTGAAACATATCGATACTCTCCACTCTCAAAACACTGGCAGAAAATGTTTATCTAAAGGATCTTCCCTAAAGACGGTCATTTATATTCCTTCTCTCTCACGCGAACTACCGTTTAGTGAGATACAATCACAAATGACAGATGAAGAAAAAGGAAAGACAAAAAGATGAGTCAAAAAGTGAAAAACAACTCCCTCCACTCGAGGAAAGGAAAATCTTCAAATCCACCTTCAATCGCTGCAGTAAAGTATTTTGAGATCTTAAAATACCAAAATGACGAGATTTCAAAACCATCACAAAAAATAACTTGCACAGCATGCTTCTATAATAGAACGATGTTTTAATCAAAAACACAAATGAAATTACGCAGTGACAAGTAGTAATATGACAAGAGAAACAAGCAACAGAATCCCGAAATGGCTGAAAAAGTTTTGAAACGATAATCAAATAAGCGCAGATGAGTGAATGGTTTTGTGGTATAGAATATACTCCATCGAACAACAACATTTCAACAATGCGATTCATTGAACACTCAGTAAAATCACATCACAAAGAAAACGAAAAAAAAGGGTTTTAAGAGGCGTTTGTATGACACATTAAGGAAGTGAACACAAAATCCAACAAAACATGCTCGAAAACAAACAAGAAAAGTGACACCCCTTTCAAATGTCACAACACTTATTCCGTTATTTAATCTTTTGCTTTCATGAAAGGGATAATTCCAGATTATCTAATGAAGGGGATAATGATTTGATACAAACAGAGAAAAGCGCGAAAGAAAATTGGGATTTACAAATCATTAAGTACCGGATGTTCTTTCTAACGGACGCACCCGTAAGTATGATGGAACAGCGCCCGGACACATGGCAAAAAATACAATTAAAGCGACAAAACAGTGCCTGGCATTGCACTTGCTCATATTTCAAAACAATCAGATTGGTGCAAATTCAAAATCATATATAATAGCCTATTTGAACAACATACGTTATGCAAGGTTATTGGTAAAACACAAGTATAGCGGTAAAACACAAGAGAATCTCAATGCATGATTCCGTTATAAATCTCCATCATCTCAGATTAAACTCGTTGAAAAAAATGTATTGAATACTGATGTTCTATTCTTAGTGAGCATTTCTCTATCATCGGATGAACACAAAAAAAGCTGCTTAAAAGATGATGATGTTGTTCGATCGGTGGTTATGACGATGGTCACGTGATAGGACAAAAAGATGATGTCCGTTTGAAGAAAGTTCGTCCGATAAATTCAATCGATACAGAAAGAAACGTATTGAAACAAAACTCAACATTTTCTCGCCATCCATCGATTTACGAAGATGGTGACAATCACAGATCCTGAGCCAACAGTGTCCGTCCGAAGAGGAAATGCCAAAGAAAAAGGTCTCTTTCAGAATACAAGTCCCACCAACAATTACAGTATCTCGTTATCAGAGATAAGAAAGAAATTCTTCTAAACAAATCAGAAAACAACCTACTTGGCGAGCTTAACTGGAACCGTGAGAAAACGTTAGTAACAATCACCATCGATCTCACATGATAAGAATCCGAAGATTCATTAAATTTAAGTGAAACTGATGTTCACAAAACCTTGAAAAAGACAACGTTCTCTTCTAAACCCTATGAAAATACACAAACGATCAAGCTTTCATACACAACTCTACATAGAGATACCTTGCAACATTTCTTAACAAGTAAAACTATCACAAAAGACTACAGAAAGGTTGTATGAAGGAAACAATTTGAAAAATTCCCACCTATTTTACGAGGATCTGTGAAAATGTTGTAAAACCAAAATGTGAATAAGAAAGACTTTGTTGTTAGACGTTAAAAGAGAAAAAAATGTCTCGATTTCCTTTTCACAGTGATGAGTAACATGTTGAAGGTATAAGAGCCATAAATATATCTTCGACGAAAGCACATTTTATTATACGTCTGACCGTATCAGCACGAGCCTACAATTCTAGCCAATGGCGGGCAGAATTGGGCATACAAAGTCAAACGAAAGAATCTTCCAAAGTTTCCACCAGTAAAAGTACAGAGCAGTTAGTAACAAGACGACGATTAAGATGGAAGCATATATTGGATTATTAATGACTAACTCCCAAATATCCAACGATATCCAACGATATCAAGCTCTGGATCAATATCTGACCACTGACCATTTTTAGACTCACATCATGACAAAACAAGTTACAATTGGCAGCAATAGACAACAGACTTGGCAGCAATAGACAACACACAACATAGAACGATATCACACCTCATTATAACAATTCGTTTTAGACACACAGACAGAAAAAGGAAGTTTCTTAGCAAAGAGTGAATTCTTTTTACACCTCCTGCTTCCATGCGTTGAAAAGTTGTAATGTAAGAACGTCTTCTTCACAAACCACAAACACAATTACCAGATTCAGATACATCCTTATGATGACGTCATACGTGAATGACGTAATCCGACCACTGACTGGTAGACAGTACACCTATGAACCTAAAGCAAAACGCCACCAAACAGTTCCAAGTCCATGAATGTCAGATTGAGGAAAAAATTATAAAGGATATAATCCTTTGAATCGGTTTCCTGTGAGCGTTGAGCAACTCATCACGCTTTGGGCACACTCAAAATCATCAACCACAGAATATCACTAAATAGCCTTAAAAAAATGTTCGAACCGAAGAGTAATGATAATCATGAAGAAAATAAACTTTTATATCATATTATAAGTTTTGGGACTAACGTCACTTCTAACCTCACCAATTCATAATATGCACCATTGCAATGTCTTCCATGGACCCAACAGCTGATTGGTTGCAAGTGACGTATTGACTGATTTTACGTCACTTACAACCAATCAGCTGTTGCGTCCGTGATGGTGCATATCATGAATAGAAAGTCTTCATTTGAATTATACCCAATTTTAACATAGATTGGAGAAACGAAATACATACATCCATAAGGTAACATGTACCGTCATCAAAAGCAAGAGATGTTTTTATCAATGTGATCCTAGTTGTGATACGTGCTTGGAGGAGTAAAGCCTTTTCACTTCGTTATTGACACAAACAAAACAAACATTGAAGGAGGGATAGATGTCATATAGACAAACAAAAAGATAAATCGTCATTAAGATTGGATGATGTGAAAACAAAGAATCGTGAAAAGTAAAGTGATGAATAATTTTTTGACGTATTTGCCAGGAAGCTTCCATATATTGTGAAATATAATCTATGACGTTGCAGTGAAGGTGCCAAAAATGTTTTTGAATAATAAATAAGTATTAAGATAAATAGTGGAAAACATGTCAATCATCTAGCTTCTGACTTTGTCTGCCAAAATGTTAAGAACAAGTTAAGAACATCCCAAGGCTTCAAAAATTTAGGATGTTCTTATAAAAAAATGTGTATCAATTAATACATTATGAAAGGTTTCATCCAGACTCTGTTTATCAAACCTGTCAAGCCAACAAGCAAGATCCATCTTCGATGAAAAAGCTACCAACAAAAAGGTACCACTTATGTAAAACCATCAAGCAAATGCAATAATCTCTCAATTAATAAGCAAATAAATCCAGTTTAAATCCAAATAAGCAAACGATAAATCGTTCAGAATCAACAAATTAAACCTCTACAGCAAGGCATAGACTAGCAAACGTATTAAAGTGTGATCCAGGGTGGATATACCACTTGTCAATATTTGTCAAAAAATCTTTCTGAACTCTCAAAAATGGTAGCGGATGTACAATAATACAAAAAAATCTTAAAATTTCTTTTCCTCTCGCTGCATGGCGATTTCCTATAGCCTTATTTCGAACAATTTCCAGCTGGAAATAACAAGAAAATTAAGGTAATAAAGACAAAGTAAAGCCTTCAATAGCATTTGATGATAAATGGAAAGAGAGAAGAGAGAAAGAAAAATGCTAATTGACTAATTGACTTGGTATTGTAATGTCAATTGTCTGAAGTCTCCACCTTGGTTGCTTTAACGATGAGAAAAAGTTTTTTTGCCGAATGTTTTGTAAGCTCCTCATTAATGGCAAGCTTCTGCTGAATTTTGGAGTCGTTGATATTCCGTATAACACAGTAATATTGGCAATGTACAATGATACAATGATCGTAATGGGAGGGCCAATATCAGTTTGAATGGACTACTGTACAATTTGTCCCTGCAATCATTTTTTGCTTTATTTGGTTTATAAATTAGTCGTCTAGTATTACCTAGTCATGCTGGACTAGGTAACGCTCAATGAAGTACTGAAGCAAGCTGAATTGACCAATGAATGAATAAACAGGAAAAAAAAGCAACCATTGCAATGCCTGGTGAAAACCTAGGGAAACAAGTGAAGTGAAATATTTGTTGTCGTAAACCTACTAAGTATAACAAGAATCTCATGGTAGATCTGTGTACGAATATCAAAAGCACGCAAAGTGTTAAACTCTTACGAGTTTTGTACAATGTAAATTAAACGTCCAAAAGGGTCTTACTAATGACCACGTTGAGTCCTAATAACTCGAACACGCACGGGGAAACAAATATGTTCGAGTTATGCTTTATAAGGCATTGTTAACTGAAGGGACGAAAAACTTGTTCGAATTATAGAGGTTCGAGTTATAGAGACATTATTATATATCCTTATAGAAAATAAAGAAGCGACGCAGGAGGAGAAGGAGCGTTCGGGTAATGCAAAGAGGATACAGCATGTCTTTAAAGATATCTCGTTTGTGAAAAGGAGAAAGATGGATGACCAATTAGAGGCTGTCATCAAAATGTATTTATAATTTCTAAATGAGTACCGAATTAAACCTTTTGATTGGCAGCTTCATTAGTAGAAAGTGAAACCACTAAAATTACATACCCTTTTATACAAATTATACCAAAGAAGGCTTCTGTGTTAACTAAGAATCGAAAATTTTAGGTAACATCGAAAACATTTCATATTATTTGAACAAGAAAGAAGAATGATGCAAAACTTTATTATTTTTTAGAAAACGTAAGGCCCAGGAAGACATCGGAAATTCCCGAAGTCAGTGTTGAAGGGAAATACTAATTTTGCATTCATTATAGTGTTCCTTCCGTAACCTTGTCACCATAAATTCTTTCAACATCAACTAACTCTGTTGTTTGTCACCAAACTGTTCACAAAAAGAAAACACTGGCTAACTAACTATCTATTCTGCTCTGATTAAAATCAGATAAAAAATTACTGCAATATAACGACTTCAGAACTCTGTAAACTGTTCACGAAAATAATTCCTGCTTTTTACGTACAAGATTACTTGAAAAACTTCGTATCGACCCACAGATATCTTATAAAAAAAAACACAAATGGAACTATTTCGTCCCAAGCTGAAGCAAAATAATCCGTCAACTTTGTTAAAGTAGAACACAGTAGACCTCAGTTCGGCGCCGGCATTTTGATCGATCAAGATTATTCTCTCGGCCCCTCGTTTTGCGCCATATGCAGGTTGTTTGTTTTGTTTGAACAAATTGCCGGTACCGAACTATGGCCTACTTTCAGCAATTATGGCTTAGTATTTTGCTTCGATTGGAAATACACAGTAGCTCTACCTAGTATTTTATTCAAGATATAAACCACTTAATGACCAGACGTGCATGAACCAACCTTAACTTTATCATAATGAAACGAAAAGGAGGGTTTAGAAAAATTAAAACAAATATGAAATATATTCTTACTTGTTGCGCTTTTCCTTCGGGTGTACGATTCCGGATGATCAGATTTGGGTCTAATTCGTTACCGTACAAACGGACCGGGGAGACTGGTGACGAGGGTGATGATGACGTCATGCTATCACGTGACATCTCTTCTTTGATGCGCGCGATCTCTTCTTGTTTCTCGCGTTCGAAAATCTCTCTCAACTGTTGTTTTTCTTCTTCTAGTTTCTTTGTGTATTGCTGGTAGTCATGCTCCATTTTAACGAGTTTATGGCGTTCAGCTTGCAGTTGGAGGTTCTCTTCCTCGCGTTTCTTTTGAATATTTAAACGCTCCTCCTCAGCTTGCTTTAAAGCGAGTTCTTGTTTACGTTGTAGCTCGTTCACGTAGCGTTCTGTTAATTTATGTTTCGCTTTTTCATCTTTCTTTTCCTGTTCAACTTGCTCTCGAATGAGTTGAGCTTCATACTCGATCTGTCTGGCGGACTCGAATTGTTTTTGTTCAAGTTCTTCCAACATTAATTGTTCTGTTTCTATATATTCTTGCTCCAATTTTCGCTCACGTTCCAGTTTCTCCTGTTGTGAGAGCATATCCTGATGCAGTTCTTCGAGCGCCCGCTTATGCTGCTCCTCGAGATCGAGCAAGCGCATTTTTTCGCGCTCAATGTTCGCGCGTTCTTTTTCTTGCTCATCAAAAGCGTTTTGTAGAATCTTCATCCTCTCGTGTTCCGCTTCGATAAACACAGATCTCTCTCTTTCTAGTTTTTGTTTCTCATTCTCTTGAGTAGTCACCAGTTTCTGTCGCTCTAACTCGATTCGTTCGATGGCGTTTGTTTGCTCGTTTTCTAGCGAATGTAGTCGTTTCTTTTCTTGTTTGATTTTTTCCAGTTCACGCTCTCTTTCGCGTTGTAACCTGAAAAGAAAAACAATTTCGAATCAACATCAAACATTGCATAGGTCTTGACAATTTCATATAATGTATGTACCTTTATAACAAAGGTCGATTTCAAAAACTCTCAAAATATGGAAAGCACGCCTGCTATGCATGGTAGAGAAAAAGTATTAATGCTTGTTACTGGTATACCTTTGTATTTGGTCTGATAGATTGTTTTCCAGTTCCTGATGATGTCTTTCCATCTGTTCCAGTTGTTCCTTTTCCGATTGTAAATCCTTCTTCTGTTGTTCGTACTGGTCTTGAACTTCCAAATCCTCTGTTAGGATGTCGAGTTCTAAGAGTGCCAGAGCGTGTTTCTCTGTTTCCAAGGTGATTGCTTTCGTACGAAGTCCTTTCATTTGTGATTTGTCTTCCGTCATTGATTTTTCTAGAGCTTCGAATTCTTCCAAATCAAGAGATGCTTGAACATTGAGGATTCGATCGCGCTCGCTTTTTTGCTCCTCTTCTTTAGCTTGCCGTTTGGCGTCTCTTGCTGAATGTATTGCATCAATCTCTTTCTCCTTCTCCAAGATCTTTTGTTTTTCAGTTTCGAATCGTTTCAGTTCTTGTTTTTGGATTTTCAACTCTTCAATCTGTATAGAAACATTACGGTCGAACTCATTGGCGACATTTTGTTGTTGTTGTTGAAGGATTTGTAGTTTCGTTTTCTCGTGTTCTAGTTGGTCGCGTTCGAATTCGAGATGTTTGAGAGACTGCATGTATTGTTGTTCCATGGCTTGTAAGCGCTTGTTTTCGGCGCGTAATTTCTCCTTTTCCTGCATTTCCTTGCGCCGTTGCTCAATCGCCAGTTGGACGTCTATGAAACAGAAAATCCACTAGCTGATGAGATTGAAGTCAGAAAACTTTCCTAAATCGATTTTTGAAATTGATCAAGTCTGATTTTTTCATTAGTAGGCTAGGACCAAGAAATTGAGTTCACAAGCTTATTACATCGCAGTAGTATTTAAACAATGTAGGAGAGAACGTCTATGAAATGTGTAATCAAAAGCCTCCTCCTCCTTTGTAATTGAGATAAGTGCTATTCAACACCTAGCAACTTTTAAATTATACTATCAACAATGTGTAATAGCTACTCGAAAAGAGTGGAGTATACAACTAAAGAGCTGTATCTTTTCAAAACCGGGCCCGTGATTGAATTCAAGGTTCGCAGACCAAAAAGCTCATACCTTCTTTAAAAAGTTACATTTCAAACTTTCCAAGGCCTGTTAATATATTCATGTCGATGAAGGTCTTGGAAAGATTTCAAATATTCCAAATAACCCACCTGACACAAAGATGTCAATAAAACGGCTAAGGCGTCCATATGACGTTAGTTGAACGTCAAAAAGATGTTAAAACAACGTCTAAGGCTTCCATATGACGTTAGATGAACGTCAAAAAGATGTTAGACTTACCAGGATAGACAGCAGCGTCGGGAACGATGGAGAATCTGGAGTTTTTCGTTTGTTCTCTGATCAAAGCAGCTTGTTTCGGATGGTTGAAGCGAAAATAATTGTTTTGACCAATACACACCATACAACCTGAAATGAAAAGAAGTGTCCAAGTGAGTTGATAAACAAGCTCAATTGAAATGAATGTATTATTTTACTTGGAATGCCACGAAAATTATGTTCGAAGATCAGGAATTATATCCTTGTTATGTTATGTGTAAGTCCAGTTTTAGATTCTGAACTGGCAAGTTTCACAATCTAAAGATTCATAAATTTTCTTTTGTCAACAGCACGAGTTACCGACACCCATCAAAACGTATTGATGGTTCGAGCAAATCCCAATTTAATTAAGCTCACGACCAGCACCATTAAATTTTCAAGTCTTAGCAAGGTCTGAGATCAATAAATTCAACCAAAGCAGATTAATAATCTTAAACGTTCACAAAATTTCCGTTCGTTTTGCCTAGAATAGTTTTGAAAAAAGTTACAGCATTAATTAGATGTCGGCAAAACGTAAAAGTACGAGATCCAAACATGTTCAAAACGTAAACTGTCGATACCAAAAGCTTGGCAAACAAATGTAGTTCCCTTGGTATGGAATGTAAGAAATCTGGGATTGCATTCAATTCTTAAGTATTTATGGATCCCTTCAAAATGAATGCGGTGTGTAGCACAAACCAGAAACATATTTCTCAAATCAAAATATAATTAATCTCAATTAGTACTCCAATGAAACTTTGGTAAAGAATTCTTGTATGTAGGTGAGGAGGCATATTTAAATGTATGCTTTTCATCAAGAATCATTGTATTGTTTAATTATCCTTTCAGAAAATCAGATTCAGTCCAGAATATAATACGAAAGTTTCAGGGTGCATATAGAGTAAGCTAAACCCAAAACCAGAACATGCAATTTTCGACAAAAAGAGTATCGCTGTAGCTTTACTTGCAAGCCATATGTTTGAATTATTTTGTCAGAGCAGGTTTCTGTGTTAGGAAGACAAATTGCTTAGCCGTTCCCACTTGAGTTGCTTTGAAATGTATTTTAAACCTGTTAGGTTCATATTAAGAGATTAACATACAAACTAACGGTAACCTTGGTATCGTGCGAACGGTTAACAACGGGTGTGGAAAGAATAGTTATCAAGAAATCCATCTCGTGTTAAATACAACACGAAATCCATTTGAGGTTTTTTCGCAACACAAAGCAAAGACACCACGTTAATTCTTATATTTTTCGAATTTGATATTTCGAAGCGAAATAACTAACCACATCTTGTCAGATATTAGTTATACAGTCGGCCAAAACTTTAAAAACACAAAACCATCACTGGAAAAGCATCCCTTTGAATTGACTAACGCGGCGATGCGATGCGTGTGAGACATTATTTAGACCATGCTCGCACGTGACGATTCCGTTTCGCTCAAACGAAATGAAGCCATTCTATTGGTTACATTGTTACGTCACTTCTAACCGATAGAATGGCTTCATTCCGTTTCGGAGCGAAACGGAGCCGTCACGTGCGAACATGGTCTTAGGCTATTCGTTATCTTTTGAGCTTCGTAGGAAAAGGTCTGGTAGAAAAAAAGATGGAAGATATACCTTGTGGAAGTCGCGTAGGTTCGGATATAGGTACCCCGTCCACCGAACAAAGCTCATTCTTGGGATGCAAGACAACAGCTTCTCCGTCGAACTCGATTAGACAGTGTTCGCTACAAACAAATAAAGAGAAAAGGTTGTTTAGATCTAGAAAACTAGTTTTCTTGGCGAAAAGCATCAATTTCTGCTACTATTTTCCAAATTAATTTTGAATACTTTTAGTGAAGCTAAAGTCACGTCGACGAGCATTTTCTATCGAAATGACTATATCGACACTGGAGAATAAAAAAGCTGTAGCTGAATTTGAGCTGTTTTAAGGTACTGACCATAAAAAAGCCATTGCAAAAAAGCCGCATCTGCATTTGCAAACCAATTAGACCTTTTTTATAAAAAAATGTGAATTAACCAATGGAGGTGCAGCTTTACAGCTTTTGCTTAAAAACCTTTTTTTGATATTTTAATTCATTTCACAGAAACGGTTAGTTAGAAAAATGATACAGAATCAAAACAATAGTTAGGAATATGACACAGCGCCAAATCTTTCAGAAGTTTTGCAGACAGAAAATCTGTTTAAAGCCATTGGACGTCGTTACGGCTTTCTAATACCACGGCAAAGTATTAGAAACAAAGAAAAATGCTAGTTCTTGTTAAAATAATGTTTCTTACTACTATGGAATAAATAAAAGAACAAGAAAGATGCACTGTGACTTACTTAGTGATTCCCTTGCCACGAACCAACAAATCCACTTCGTATCCATCTCCTCCACAACCAACACGTGTGAAGCCTGTTAACAAACCGAAAGTGTTTCATCAGAAAAGTTGATCAAGAAGTTCGGTTTCCGTTTTAACTCGATCTTGTCAAAACAAGGTAGAGAGCGAGGTTTAGTCTGCGAGGCATTTCAAGGAATAAAGAAAAATCAACAAGAGAAAAGGAGAAGTCCCAAAAACAATTAATCCCATTTCTTAGACTAGAGATTGAAAAGATTATCCACTCACCGTATTACTTCGAATAAACGCCCTGGGTGTTTATCAAAATTTTTGGATTTTAGGAGGGACGTCTAAAAAAAGAGGGCGTTAAAAAGAAGGGGCGTTTTTTCTAAGTAATACATTAAAAGTCACTGACCTCTTTTGATGGGTATGATGGACACGCCAACGCTTAGACGCCCTCCGCCCAAGCTGACGAAATGTGGTTCTTTGGTTTCAAGTTTCACGCCAACACCGCCTAAGTCGGTCAGATTGAGATCCTTGTCCTACAAAAGAGAATGAAAGAATCAGAAAAATTGTTCTCAGATGTGCCCGTTCAATCTTCAGGCTTAAGAATATGTATTTTTTTCTGCCCGTAGGTCCATGACAGTGGGAAGAATTGAGTATTCATAGGCCATTTCAGAGTCGAAATGAATCATGGGTAATCAGAACTGATTGTGCCATAGATTTATAAAGCCCGAAGGTAACCACAGCACACTTTTTAGCAAAAGTACGACATCTAGCTCTTCGGGCTTTATAAATCTATGATTGCGCCCTCATAACAGTTTTCCGTTGGTTAAAAGCAAGAACATCCAAATATTTAGACTAACAGAAAGTCGTTACCAGAGCGCGATGGTCCTGATTACCCATGATCCATTACGAACGTGGAATGTCTTATAATATACAGCACTGTGACGAACAAACGAAATGATGTAACTTTTAACTTCTTCTCTAAAATATCTCATTTGCAACCAAGTAAATATTGAAAAAAAAAGATACCCAATGCAAGTAGAAATTGCATGGGTGCATAACCCGAATGGGCGAAAACAAATCAACGATGAATGTGGCATAGGTGGGTGTGGTTTTTCTCCATTCCTTTCCATTGACAAGAACATCGCAAATTTGCTCTCTTCAGAGGCTGCGGCACCGGGGGGGGGGGGGGGGGGGTTAATAACGTTTAAACAAACCTGTTTTAGGCGAACTAGAAGGGTTAAAATTCAAAAATTTAAATCCGTCGGCGCCAACCTTAGTGGTGCCTCCTTCGTCAGTATATCATGGCCCTATCAATTTCAAAGTGGAGCCGCAACCCCTGCTCTTGTAAGGGGATGATAAGAAAATATTTCAAACAAAGTATTAAGAGAGAATACATACTTGGATCATTTTTTGAGCTTTGCTCCATTTGTCTTCCCATATACCGGTCAACCGTTTCATTAGTTCTTGATCGCGCTGCAGCTTTTGTTGCTTCTTACCATCACTCGCCTAATGTGTGGAAAGAGATAAACAGAAATTAATGAACTGAGGTATGATGTCTGAGTCAATGATGTCAATCCAACTGATGGAGACATCCTGCAATGTAGGAATGCATAGGAGCTCGAACATTGACTTCCAAGCCCGAAGGGCTAGACTCGATGAGATGAAATGAAGCCTCTTATTTCCCCACCAAAACGCCCGCGCGTGGTTTTTACACACATGCCGGATTGAAGAAAATGCAGTCCTCAAAAACAAATGAACCGCTAGATACAATCTGTCGTCATGATTGCGGTGCGTTCTAGGCGCGTTCTGGATGGGTAATAAGTGGCTTCACTTTTTCTAAGAGATTCTACTCTAGCCCTTCGGGTCAATGAGTTCAAAGTAACCAGTCTTCTTACTGCAACCTTCATACAATAACGGAGTGGGTCATTTAGATCGCTACTCTCTTTCTCACTCATTTCCATTTTAGCGAGCTCGAAACCAATTCGACTTTGTACATTTTGAGGCGGTTATACATTTTCCTTTAAACCTAAAGAACACCCTTACTTTTTGCCAAAAGCAATTTCAATTCCTTAAACCTCAAAGGACACTTATATTTTTGCCACAAGCACTTCTTGACCATCAAACTCGTAAATACTGAACCAATCTAACGTCTATTTCGAATCAGAGGAAAGCAAAGTCTGAAAGTGACACTTCAAATAAAGTTATCATCACACATTGATGAAACTTTATCGTAACGAGTTGTCTTTTGATGAAGATTTCTATCAGTAAATGATTTAGCTCGTCTGATTAGCAATAAATTCTACCTTGATAAGACAACCACTTGGCAGTAAAAGGAGAACGTAGCAAGGACAAAGCTTATCACCTACTTGCATGCTTTAATCTTTGAGACAAGAATACATAAGACTACTGAACCAAGTAACTATGCCTTTGATTGGTCATGCCACTAAAGTTCTAGCAGCTGAAGTCCCAACAACAGCGCTTTCCTAGAGTAGTTTTTTCTGACGTTTTTCCCGTCAGAACCGGTCGAAGAAGACCGTTTTAAGAGGCTTTTCAGCCACTAAACCCCCCCCTACCTTAGAGCAAAAGTGCCATCCTATCTTTCCTCTTTCTATTCATCTCTATCCCGAACAAATGTGCTGTAGGGGGGGGGGACCTGACGCCTTCCACTGGGTTTATGGTTGAACACGAATCTCCTATAACAGGACAAGAAGGGGGAATGTTTTTTTTGTAGGCGAAATGAAACCGAGACAGTGTTCAAGCTAAGAATCGCGTTCACTTTTACGGTATTACTTACACAGTGGCAATATTTGAGAGTTGATTCATCGGGAATCACAATCTTAAGTCCACCACCGAATATCCAGGCGTTAAAAAAATTCTCACTCAGAACCACTTCAGGTTGCATCACATCCTCATTGTGTTCGTTAATAACTCCCTCACGGTCAAGGTAGACCTGAAGACAGAGTGATTCCCGTACGATCTCCCGGTACATCTCTTTCCACCGCTTAGAAAAAGCAAAGTCTTTTGACAGGTAATATTTCTCTAAATATTCTTGAAAACAAAGCGATTCTCGCACCAGTTGACGGCAAATCTCTTTCCACCTAGCAAGAAAAAGTGCACTGGTGAGTAACGGGTCGTTGTTGATGAACTCTTGTGCACAATACGGTTCACGGATAAGTTCACGATGAAGTTTATTCCACTTCTTCAAGAATACAGTAATTTTCGTTGACGTGTCTCCATCGATGATGGTTGAGGAATGCTGAGCAAGTCTTTGATGTTTACGTTTCCAGCTCTTCAAGAAGACATTGACTGTCGAGATGTAACTTGCACATTTTTGTGGTAATGCCATCTCGTTACACATCTTGATTTTAAAGAAGTCAAGTTGAAGTTCAATGAAGTCAACCCCTATTCAGGAAGAAGATATACGTGTGTTGTCGCGAAATTTTTCAGCTACTTGAAAAGTTGACTCAACGAGAGGTGGGGAGGTTCTTGTAAAAATCTTTCTTTCATCTGTCTTTTTGCATGAGAAATTGAATTTTTCCATTCAATAATTAGCGATCAAACGATTAGCTGAAAATGGATGCCATCATTTCTCTACCATACTACTTGCAAAGACAATTCAGACGTCACTTTAACAGGATTGAAAACATTGAAGAGTCTTGATGTCACTTTAACAGGATAAAGTCGCGATGAAAACATTGAAGAGTCTTTCCTTAATAGATGCTCATTCTTTTTAAAACGCTGAGATAGCCTTCACAGAATGGAGATTTATACCAACAGTCAGTGTTACCAATAATCTTAAGTTGAGAAACTCCTTTACAAAGCAGCAAGTAATAACATTCGAATCTAAATCCGTTTGAACCAGATGTTTGAAGGATTGAGATACAACAGAATGCCAAAATACATTCTCGCGTGAGAGAAATTAAACCGATATAAATGAAGCTGACACCAGCTTAACATCCGTGTTAATACCACGGTTTAAGTCATTAACAATCAACTCTAATGTTAGATGGCAATTATTCTTTAATGATCTTATGTGATTTATTCGCGTTTAATCTTCATATAAAGGAAAGAGAATATAAAAAGAAGTTTATCAACAAATAGCTCCGAGATGCGATTTAAAATACAACGACATTTTTCACATACTTTTTGACGTCAAAACGATATTTCCGGATTGAGATTGTATAGCATAGTTTGGTTGAAAAGGGGAGGGTAACAACATAGGTCAACTTAAAATTCATTGCTAGATTGGATATTTGTGAAGAGATGATTTGACTAATCTAAGGACGAGTTTACAGTTCACTAACACTAGCAACTTTTGCCAATTAATAAACGAGCGAAAAAAACCCACGAGATAACGAGTAGTACAAAATAAGAACTGTAAGCCAGCAACGTTAAAAATGGTAAAAAAAGAACCATAAATCTGTTTGAGCTCCAGCCATTTCACTCAACGAAACAAAAGCGACATCTATAACCATAACAATTTAATTCAACGAAACCTTTTTCATTTAATACACTTAAAAATACAAGTGAATTATTTCATCAAAGAAGCACTCATTCATTACAATAGAGACGGGAAGACGTCCCTTAATGACGGTGAGATGGAAATAGATGGACATTAGGTACTCTCCATGTGAAACACAGTTCAAACATAGCAAGGTAATTGGTTGAAAAAATATGACGTAACAATATCACAGATGTCTTACATCGAACACTAGACGGAGCCTCTCTAACCCTGGGTGAAGCATAAATACGCGCTTGCTTTCCTTTATAAAGTTGTATCGGCAATATTTGTTGGATTAAAATGGATAAGTAGGATGGTCAGAATCGAGGAAGCGAGAGAATGCTTTTGATCGAACTGTTGCCTATTTTTAGCTGGCGCAAGATGGCGCATTATTATTCCTTGCTTCACCTGTTCGTGGGTTGTGAAGGGAGCCCTATCTAGTGTTGTTTAAGATATCCGTGTAAAATTTACTCACTGCTTTATGGTAATTCTGTCGTCTTTTCTCATCGGCTGCTAGCATACAGTGATAGTAAAACAAGGACGGTCTCCGATCATTGATTCGGTATCTATTCAAACTCATACCGAATTGTGTTAAAAGTCCATTCAGTCAATTTGACTTAGCCAACAACAACACAAGATGCAGCCTTTCTTTGTAATCTCGACTTTTTGCGTTTTTAACGATGTGTTATCCAGTAAATAAAGTTGAATACAACAGCCTCTGTCAGTTCTACGCAGTATAAAACAACACTCCCAACTTAACCATGAAGTGAATTCAATCTTCCCGGAAAAAGTTTCTCAATTTACCCCAACCAAAAAATCCAAAAACACGTACAAGAAACTCCAACTCTTCTTCATCTCTTCAAAATTCTCATGTATTACACAACAAACCCCTAAAAACAAGATTTTTTGCAATACTCCATCGATAAGAAACCCCAATAGAAAATTGCTCGTATCATACGAACATAAATTCATGTTTATTTACTTGGGTCGTGTAGACAGTTAAGGAATGATATCAAAAATGCCTAGGTAACCAACTCCCACAGACAATTCTTTATTGAGAAAAAGGGACTATAACTTATTAAAGGATATGTTTTAAATACCGTGGCGGAAGTTTAATAGACTTCACCTTTAAAATAGAGCCTATGTATTCAATGGACAAGATATCTCTCCCCTCTCTCTCTCTCTTTTTTGAGAATTCAACAACATTAACCTGATGGCTTCAATAATTTGTATGTGGTACTGACATATGGTAAATTTTATGTCTCTTGTGATGAACGAACTGGTGTGAAACAGGTATTTTATGAGCTTTTGCACGACTTAACTTTTAAACTAGGACATTTATTTAGATGCCCTCCAAGTATTTTAGAGAATAGCATATAGTTGTCAAAGTAGAAAATCAATTTTGAGACTACAAAGCTCTCAAATCATTCCCAATTTAACTCTCCGGGCTAAGATGTAAGAACATTGAAAACTACTGTGTGCTGTACAGTTAGCTTTCCGCAAATACTTTGCTGCATAGAAAATCTATTTTACCGTATTGCTGTTCTTCAGTGTATCAATTTCGTTCTTCAGTTCTCGAATCAACTTCACGTTCTGATCCTAAAGCGGAATAATACTTAAAGTTGAGATTGACAATATCTACAGGGAAGTCTTTGATCAGTCTGCATATGTGCGAAGAAAACATACCAGTGAGAAAAGATCTTTAAATTGTGTACTTCACTCTGTACAAACCATTTTGCTTTCAGATAAGTAATACAATATTTCAAAGTAGTAACGAATTTCAGCAATGTTTTTACTTCTCTATATTGTTGACAGTAAGTTATTAATTTATAGAGATCCTGACTGACTGGGGCCGTTATCGTAAATCAGCACTTTCACCGCCATCTAATTTGCGGGTCAGAACTGCGGGTTATTCCAAACCTTTTCAGTCACTCCTTCGCTCCGTCCGCAAAATGGTAGATAACTCGCTAGTAAAGGAGATGGTCAACTTTCTTGCGGCGTCAAAACGACCTTTATAATGGGTTTCAAATCCCGATTATCTTATGAAGTAAATTCACTGACCTTTATAAACCCTGGACCAAGCTATAACCACCCTCTTTGATCGAATTTTTTTTGAATTGGTACCCGTAAAAAAGCCATTGCAGTGTTAAAAACTAACGTTCAACGGCGCTACATCATCTCACGCTCTCGATGCATTTACACCTCTATTGAGTAGTGCCGCCATTAGGGTACCACTTTTCAAAAAACTCCGATCAAAGATTTTGCTTGGCCGAGATTGAGAAAGTTGGTCCAGTGTATATAAAGGTCAGTGAGTAAATTTGATAGTTTACTACCTTATCGGCCAAAACTTAGTCGGCCCTAATTGTAAATTTTGGCTTGGTGACTAAAATTAGGGCCGACTGCCAATTAAAAGTTTATTAATATTAAGCTTTCCTTAACCCACTTTTCACATCGGTATTACTTTAACAAAGAATTTACGAAGATATAATAATTGAAAATTTTTAGTCGGTCTTAATTATTAGTCGGCCCTTAGTGACGAAATTTTGACAAGGTGACTAAAATTAGGGCCGATTAATAATTAAGGCCGACTAATATTAAGGCTGACTAAAATTAAGGCTGACTAAAATTAAGGCCGACTAAAATTAAGGCCGACTAAAATCAAGGCCGACTAAAATCAAGGCCGACTAAGTTTTGGCCGATAAGGTATACCTCATTCAGCGTCGGTTTATTTTTGATGAGTCTTGCCAGATTTCCATATTTGAGAGTGTTGAGAGTATCACGGAGTGCTCTTTCAGCTGGTGAGATACAACAAAGCATGATGGTCTCGCAGTTCCCACCCATCGATTCTTTCATGTATAATGTCAAGTTCTGAAATAAACCACAAGTGGAAAGATCAATAAGAGCTATGGAGAACTTCAGTTTTCAGACTGGTGCAGGTTGTTGATACAGAGAAAGTGCCGTATCTTTAATCTCACTAAACAGAAAATCTCGTTCAATTTTCCTTGATCAACCTTCATTATAAAATTTTCTTCTTTTTAACTCGAACACTCAATTATCTTTAAAAACAAGTTGAAAAGATTGTCGGTTTATAAACAGTCAGTCAATGAGAGGTAGAAATCTAAAGCAGCAGGCTCTCAACGTTCCAAAATCACGACAATAACGGAATCTCTACAAGCCTTACCGATGAGTCGTAAGGGACATTAGATGAGGGATTCATGCTTCCATAACTTCTCATCGGATTGATGGAACCATAATTATCCGCAGCCAGAGCGTTAATGACGTCATTTAGAGCTTCTAAAGGCCCTTTCTTTTCGTCTTCATCCAAAAGCTCTTGATCTGTCGGCATCTTCCCGTTTTGGAAACCGTTTAACTGCAAAATGAAGAAATCGAACGGTCAGATAATGAAATTCCACGAAATCACCAGCTGTTTGGGGACTAAAAACAGGTGACTGGAAATTATAAGATTCTAAGATACGAGTGCACAAACTTGTGGCTTCACACAAAATGATAGTTCTAGAGTCAACATCAACTGTTTTTTCAATACTTTATGAAAGACAGGAGAATTATTTACTAGGCTGCATCCTTCTGTACTGAGAGAGAAAATCCGGAGAAAACGTGATGTTCTAGGACAAGTAGTATAGTGATGATTCAAGTTAATAAATTAAGGAGCGATGGCCAAATGATCAAAAACGCCAACGTTTCAAACCAGGGATTTGCAGTCCGAATCCCCACTCCAATGTGTCGTTCAGTTCATAGATAACCGATCCGGCTAGCCGTGGACCCCGTGAAAAACAATCGAAAGACTGTCTAAAAGTCCTAGATTACTGGGTTATCCACGTAAAATATCGACTCTATCTATCTATAACGTTAGAGAAAATCATTTTATAGCTAAAATATCAGAAAGATTTATGACAAGATTCACCCCAAAATTGCCTTGATACCCATCACGGCTTCCAAGATCAATGATGTTAATTTTGCTGACCAACTCCATTGGTAGACCGTCTTTGAGACGAGCCTGTGTGAAGTTAATACTGAAGATGGTATGAGATGTCCCTTTGGAGTCGGGGTCCAATGTCGCCAGGCGATTTCTAAGGATATATTTATAATGTTTTAACAGACTAGACTCGAATCAGTTTGAAAACATAAAGTTTGATATTAGGATGACGTATCGATGATTATCCACGTCATTTCAAATAGCTGTTCGAATAACGGGAATTAGAAGTTTGATTATTGATTTATTGTAATGTCTTCTTTCTTTTATTATACACCAAGTTCAAGATTTCCTTATTATTTGCTTATTTACACTACATTTTCACAAAACTATATAACACACGCATACGCATCAATCTCTCTACATTTAAGAGAGCTAAGTTCGCCATACCTGCTTTTGACGCCTTTGTCGTATAATTTGGTGGCATCTTCGACATCCGTCACTATATGACGGCTCAATTTGTCGACGTATATTCCTTTCTGAGAATCTTCACGTACTGAAAGAAAAAGATCGCGATATTACGAGAATCTTCGTCACTTAAAGAAAATATCGCGATATTACGAGAATCTTCGTGCACTGAAAGAAAATATCGCGATATTTTACCTAACAACACATATCTATAAATACGAATCGGGGCTTTAAAGTGCAGAGCGTGTGACAAAGAAGAAGCAACAATTCAATTCGATTCGATTCGAAACCATACGGGAAAAACATTATAAAGTCAGGTGCATACCTTTTAGTTTGACAATTCCCTCTTGTGATTTTCGATGTTGTCTTTTCGATACAAGATCAGATATCGTGTCCCCACACAATTCGAAGAAACTGAAGGACGAAGAAAAAAACATACCAAGGAAGTTTATACTTAGTCCATTGAAAGTAAACGCTTTATATCAATTATGTCGTGAAAAAATTCATTTTTAGTGAATCTCATTCTTTACACAGAGGTTTGATTGTAGGAAAGAATCAATCTTTTTATATTCGTAATGGAAAGCATCACATTTAGTACGACGAGAGATAAACCTCGTTCAACAAGCTATCCATGCCATATAAAGCGCTATCAAATCTGGGGTAACAAACATATTGAATAGTCAGGCAATGGACCTGCTTTAAACATATAGCCAGGGTGCAGTACGTAGTACTGATAAGTTCCAATAAAGATGAAATACGTACACCTGCTCTGCCTACCAATCTCTTGAAAGAAGAGAGTCGGATAGAAAGTCTATGAATTTCTTCACATATAGAGGTTTTTCATGTGTTGTTAAGTTACGTAATTTCCGCCATTATGGAAGTAAACATTCGATTTGTGTAAGGTAATGCCTCTACAGATTCGAACGTTTGCTTCCATAATGGCAGAATATACGTAAGTTAACAAAATATAAAAAACGTCTATTATACAAAGTATATTTGTAGAAAACAAACCTGATTTCACATCTGAAGGAGGTATCAGAATCACACTGATCTGCAGCAGCGAACAAATTGTTGAGTATGAAACTAATGATGCCTCTCTCTTCCTTGTTACCGAACAACACGGTTGTCTTACCGCTCCCTTTGGCTCCGTATGTAAATAAAGTTGTATTGTACCCTGCAAATGCTTGGTCTATGATAGTGTTCCCAAGGTTGCTACAAACCTATGAACGCAAGGATTTAATTGATTTACAACGATATCTTTCATTAATCAGCCTGAGTATACCAGTAGCCTTTCAAGTTTACTGGGTCATATTTCATAGTTCAGCCGTTATAGCACCCCCCCCCCTGGGGTTAGGGGGAGCTAAACCGTTTTAGCTTGAGTGTTGAGTAATAGAACTGGGGGCAGAGCTTATTATGTTAAAAATCTATGCTGTGGGGAAGGTTTGACCCCTCTTAAAAAAATCATCTATTGGGAATTTGCTTGCTTTGTGCTTTGTGAAGGTGGGGGCTACGTTTTGAAATTTAGCCGAGGACTATTTTCCTTATCCACTTCCCTGAAAAATGCAATGACTTCAATAAAGGGTAAACATGAAGATGTATCTTACGTAACTTGTAAAACAAACAAACATCATTTAAACTAAATGTTGTTACGAAGGAATGTGGCATGTGTGATGAAGTGTTTTTGTAGTGACAAGAGAGTATAATACAAAAGCATTATTTCTGCCTCACACAACAAAATAATTTTTTGGAATTTTAAATCAGTTAAAACTTTTCCTTTGACTTAAAACTCTTTCATGGGGGCAAAAAATATTGATAAAATTGTTCTCTATGACAAGGTATTAAGACAGATCTGCTGGACGCTGTCATTCACTGTGAGAAATTTTGTTTACATTTTTTTTGTGAAATGAAATTTAAGACACGAGACAGGAAATGTACTCATTCATAACAAGAAAAATGTATTTTCCTCTTCTGCACCGAAAAAATAGTATTCTAAGGTAAGGGTTTAAGGAATATATCATAAAGTATCATAAAATAATGGGTTTAACCTTTAACATTTTTCGGTTTAACGGCGTGTGATAAAAAGTATAAAAATAAAACCATTTAACCACATCAATCATCAATAATTCAAATTGTTTCTCAATTTAAACCCATTCGGCTGATACATTAATTTATGAATACACAAGAGAAATCTTATTTTAAATTCTGATAGAGTAAAAGATATACAAACATGAAAATCAAATATTTCGGAAGGTTAATGAAAGACCACAAAGGTCATAACACCATCTAAGAGAAAACACAACAACAACTAGTTTCCATAATGAAAATCTTACCTCTTTCAAACTTGAACTCACACCATCATGGGCCTCAAAATTGAAGGGCTGTAGAATAAAAAGGAACAAAGGTTACTCATATAAATTATTACCCTGTGATAAAACTTTTATTAAAAAAAATCTTTATCGAGTGATGGAAGGCATAGTAGTAACTAACAAAAAACAGATTCAGGTCTTGACTAGTTTGGGGATCAGTATCGATATAAAAAGGTCAAAATTTTTTTTCCATATTTATAGTTAATAACTTCTTTTAATATTTATAACGGTACATATTTATTTTAAAGTTTTATCCAAACAAATACCTCAAAATCGACTTCATATGATTTCTGGCCTTTGCCATTTCCCATCGAAATTTTGACTTCATTTTCCTCAGTATGTATAATATTTTGAACGCCTCGTTCTTTCTCATCCGCTGTTCGGGGGCAAATACATATTCCGACTTTCACAGTGGATCTTTGGGCAACCATCACTATACTAAAAAATTTCAAGTCTCTTTTACAATTTTAAAACAACATCAATGTGTATTTGTTTTTCATATGAATTTTGTGTTATGAATTCTATAAAAAGAAGAAGAAATATTAGAATCATGAAGCGGTTAACACATTGACCACGAAATGAAGCCAAGAGATATTTGAAATCAAATAACTTGCTTGCTTCCCTTAACAGATATAATATCAAACGGTGAGTGCTGTTTGATGAATGAGTTTCATGTTACACACACACAAGTATGTCATTTTTTTAAAGGATGCTTAATAGATCAACATGCTCGTAATCTTATTAATGTGTCACTTTTAATAGAAATGTTTTACAGACTAACATAAAAAAAGAATACAATTCCATAAAAAAACCTTTCTTTGATCAATATCTTACATCATTTTGACAATTTTTCACACTGGAATACTAAAAATTTAGCACTGCGAAGGTTATTTGTCAATCAAATGTATATGCAGTGAATATGTGTTTGTAGTGCTAGTCCACTGTATGGCCCTGAATAGCAAAAATACTATGAGCAAACGAAGAAAAATAATGCGAAAAAGAAACTGTATGAAAAACATAACAGAACCCCTCGATAGCAATAAGGGTACCCAGAGATGTTAAACATACAAAACTAGTCTAAACTCATCATCAGAAATATTGCACATCAGAAAAAGATATTCAGAAGCATGATAAGATAAGAAGAACTACCACACACAGATTTATTATTCAAAAAAACTTTTCTGTTTATGAAATATTTAAATAACCATCTAACTGATATGTATTGAGCCATTCATGAAGAAAATGAAGCTGGTTTTGAATGTAACATGTCCCAGCAATATCTTTACACAATAAGAACAAATGTGAAACATTTAAAGTATGTTTATAACATAGGGAGGGGAAGAAATCAAACAAATATTTCCAGTTGTTGAGAACTTACAACAAATCATGATTCTCAGAAATTTTTCTTCTTAATT
The DNA here is from genome assembly GCF_902728285.1 of Clytia hemisphaerica. Classification (NCBI taxonomy): domain Eukaryota; kingdom Metazoa; phylum Cnidaria; class Hydrozoa; order Leptothecata; family Clytiidae; genus Clytia; species Clytia hemisphaerica. The sequence continues at coordinate 1,254,183 of NW_027104356.1, forward strand.
TAATAAGCCATCCATAACAATAGAAAATTGGCCAGGCTATTTTCAGGAAATGGAAAAATTATAATAGTACCTGATAGTACTCATATCGTAAAAAAAGCCAGTTAAAAAGAGTTTTAATTGAAAGCTAGTCCTCGATGAGTTTGAAAAAGTACTGCATTTGTTATTAGCCCCTCTGCTCTAGTATACTCTGCATTTCTAAAGACTCACTTGAAATTATTAATTTAAAACTCACTAAAAAGTGGCAAAAACACAAGAACAGGGCAAAATGGCTGACTAAAAATATGAATCACAGGGCAAAGTGCTACTAGGCTATTTATCTGACCTTTACACTTTTCTACAAGTTAGCTCATCTATTGCTAGAACCATTCCTTCTGGCATATGCATATTTTGAAAGGGGGCCACTATCCCCCTTCCCTAGAGCTACCCCCCCCCCCTATCCTGGGTTCTTCCCCCTTTTAATATTTGATGTTAACTCCCCTCAAATTTATAAAATCCTACCATAATTTTACCGGTGAAAAAGCAAGAACAAACAGTATAAAACAAGCAAAAAATAAGGAAATCTGAATTGCCAAAAAAAGAAGAACAATTCTGAATCGAATGTTTAAAGAATAAAGAAAGAAGACATTGCATTGTAAAGCAAAAATCAAAGTTCTAATTTGGGAAAACACAAAAAACATACCCCCACATCTTAACCAGCCTATTCTAGATGAGCCCCTTTTTCTAGAGTAGAATGAACCCCCTTTTCTAGATGGACCCCCCTTTTCTAGATGAACCCCCCCTTTCTAGAATTTTGATCTTTATAAAGCTTGATTTAACAGTTTGTTGTAAAAAAGTTACCCCCCCCCCATGTTGATCTCATAACTTATATTTTTGGATTTGGTAATTTATTTCCTTTCCAGGGAACTGGACCCACATTTTTCAAGTCAAATCATTGCCAGTAATGTCGCTGCGTGGTTTGAAACCTTGCTGGTGGTTGTTATTGGTCTGGTGGAAAATGGATTTATTTCTAAATGTAAACATTAAGCTGGGATCACAAATAACTTGTGTTCGCAATGTCCAACTGACTGATAATTTTTCTTACTTTTCCAAATGTTTCGAGTCGGAAAGTCACAAAATTTTCAGATTTTGATCTAATTTCATCCATTCTATCCTTCACTTCACCAGCGAATGTGTTATCTCCCCAGTCATAGATGTTTTTTTTGGTGACTGACCGACCGTCTCATTTTTTTTACCTAAAAATGATGCAAACACAAGTTATTAGTGATTGTTGCCTTACTACAGCTAGAATATTTTCTTTACGTCAACAGACAAAAGGTTCAAGGTTTGTTTGCTTTTTATTTCATGGCATCTCTGTCTTATTCTGCTGTCGCAAGCGATTGAAAACTCCTGATTTTCTTTTTTTTTTCTTGGCCACCATTTTGAAACCTTTTTGATGTCTCTACTCTCCAATTTTGTGACCTCTGCAGAATCGACAATTTTGCTCTGGGGGAACATCCGTGGTTAAACAACCAGACGGTTGTAATTGATAAAATCGACCATCGATTTAATAAATTGATAGGTAATCCATATTTTGACTTTGTACCCGATACAGCACGCAAACCTTAAGGCTAAAGTCCTGCAAAAAAAGCACCACAAGATCTTTCAAACTCAGTATGTGAATTTAGAGCAGGAAAAATACAACTTTTTCTATTTTTCCCTTTTTTGCGAAAGTTCCAGAAATGAACATGATAAGATAATGATAATTCAATACTATCCACTGATGATCCGCGGTACTGCTATCGTAAAGCTAGAAGAATCGCTATGTGTACTCTTCACTTGAGAAAATGATTGACAGATTAAAGTTTTTCAGCCGTACGAAATGTCCTGCTTTTGCAGGACTTTAGCTTAAGTGCTTGCGAGGACAGGGCAAAAATTTCCCCTCAATTTTTGAACCAAACTAATTTTATTTGAAAGCTCTTACCTTTGTGAGAAAAATGAGGGGTCATTTATTAAAATCACCTTTCCAAAGAATTGTCTATAGTGGACGCAATAATTTTTTGAAAGCACCAAAAATGGTGGATGAAATATAGCCTTCCTCATCACAGGGCGTTAATTTCTTCTTTTTTTCGAAATTCCAGACAGCTCGTGTAGATTTTCAAGTAAAGTAGCATGTGATAGATTGTAGCCTAATATTTACTAGGACCCTCCCGGCGCTCCGGAAACGTCCAGTGCAAAAAGTGCCATTTTTTTTGTGCTATGGAACACCGGAAGATTCTGGTGCACTTCCCGTGTTCCAGAGCAAAGATATCTGCTGATCATGTGAAAACTAACTGCGAAGGCGGGTAAAATCAGCGGTTAGTGTAAAACACAGGTCACGGGTCACAGGTTACAGGCCATACAAATTACAGACCGGAAAACACACTCATAACATACAACTCATAACATAAGTTCCTGAAAATATTATATGTAATGGAAATGTAATATCAAAATATGTTAGAAAAAGACTTAAACGACAAATCATCATCCCCAAATATTGACAACAAATGACACTTAAATTATGTAAATAATGATGTTATCTCAAAGTAAGAGGCTTTGTACCTGTTTGTACACAATAAAATATTCTTCATGCACAATGCTGACGCTGCAAGTGGATATAGATTGACAGGTTTTGAAAGCAATAAATACTCCAAGAGAGCTGTTTTAGAGAGATGAAAATAGTGACGTTGAAAAAAAATACAAAGCAGGGGATAAAAATATTGAAACATTTTATAAAATATAATCCCATTGACACTATTTTCATCAATTCTTGTTATCATACCTAAGGTGATGCAGGAGATAAAAAGAGAGATGAAATAGTGATTGTGAAATAGCTATTTTCCTGTTAGGGGGCTGTTTAAAAGCAAAGGTGAGATCGATATTCAAATATTTCTTTATTCTTTGTATATAACATAATGTAACATGCGTATAACATTGAAAAGATAGATTTTTTTACATGTGTGATATAGATGTACCGTCAACTGCTCTAACTTGGGAGGATTGGTCAAAACATGGGACTGGTTGATATCTGGCCTATATTTTCACTTACTGTTAAATCTCTTTGACAACAAATTTGTTTTGATAACTCCACCAAGTTTATCAATCATACTTCTTCGTTCCTCTTAGACTGCACAGACACTCACGTGTGTTTGACTACGAATTTTTTTCATATTTCGATTTTAAAAGCCTACTTGGTGGGAAAGAGAAATCGTGTATTTTTTGTTACGCCGTTCATTACGTAACTCAAATCAAATGACTTTGGAGGTTCGGTGAAATGGTGGCTGAATTGCTGTCCCATGTTTTGTCAAATAGTCCCAAGTTAGAGCAGTTGACGGTAATATATAATACAAGTATGACAGGTCCATGTTATACACAGCAAAAAATGTGAAATCAAGTGGTAAGCACGTGGGTAGATTTTTAGCTTTAAAATAGTTCTAGAGCAATAAAATACCTTTGGAAATATATTTTTGACATTAACAACTGTTTTTCAAACATTTTCTTCGTGTTTTACAATAATTGAAACTGACCTGTGACCCATGACCTGTGACCTGTGTTTTACACTAACCAAAAAATCAGCCAACTCATGCATGGTAGTGAAACTTTACGTTTTTTAATTTTTTTTATATTTCGACCAGTGATGCTTTCCAATATAATCTGATTAACATAATGTAATCAACGATGTTTTTAACTCAAGTGACTTTGACCAAAGTCCATCAACTGGGGAAAAAATTTTTTTTGTAACTAAGTTTTTAAGACGGATTTGACATGTTAAAAATCACTTGCTCCAGAAGCACCACAAGAGCTCTGGAATTTTCCGGAGAGAAAAATAGTGTTTTTTTAGCTGCTCTGGAAAACTCCAGAAGTTTCAGGAGCGCCAGGAGGGTCCTAGTTTATAAAAAAAAATGCGATTGAAAAGATGAACCAGCTCATTATCGACAGCCATTTGTTTCCATGTGGGTCAAGAATTTCTCGGTGCCGTTAGTCAGCGCTAAGTTGTGTTTTCACCTTGACGTCGAAAAACATCAATATCTTTGGAAAGAAAAGAGATAGCTATTTAGATGCAGTTTTTTTCATTAGTTTCCTGATATAATTTCTGATTTATTTAAAAAATAATTAAAAGATTTGGATGATTTAAAGGTAAGTACTACCGTCGTGAGATCGGGTAACTTGCATGTTTATGTTTATGTTTATATGTTTCTTTTCTTTAAAGTTGATGTAAAGTAGTACAATGTGTACTTAGCTCGAGGCTAATCAATATCAACTATTAATTACAAATCTATCTAGAAGGTTGATACTCAAGATCAACTATTATTTACCAATTAATTTAAATTCAATCAATGAAACCAACGCCATGGATAAAAGTGTGACAGTTTCGGCAAGGACAAGTAGTGGGCCTCCATTGCTTGATTTCTTTTTTAAATTCATCTAGGTTTTTAAGTTTTTTAAAGTCAGCGGGAAGGGTAGCCCAGATTTTAGGTCCCAGGAAAGCTAAAGACGATTTTCCATTCATATCACTTTCAACTACTCTACTACGAAAGGAACTCATTTTTCTCGTTTTGATCTTACATTGGTTTTTGCTGGTTTTTGAGAAATATTTTACTTTCTGATTCATTGAGTTTTGATTTAAATAGCTCTGTGGATAAGGATTGAATTGCTCGTTGATGGAAGGTGGAACCATTGTCAAGTTTAAACAGATCATCAAATGATGAGTTGTAGTCTGAGTAAACGATTCTCAAGCATCTTTTATGTAGATTGTTGATTTTATCCTCTAGAGCTCTGCTATGAAGCATCCATATGAGAGGACAGTAATTGAAGTGCCATTTAATGAAAGCATTCATTAAGCGTTTCTTTTTTTCTAAAGTGAGATATGTGCTCATTCTGGCTAAGGCGGTTATTTTCAAACTAGCTTTCTTGCAAAGATTTTCTATATGCGATTCAAACGCCAAAAGATTATCGAAGGTTACTCCAAGAATCTTTGACGTTTTGGTATTGAAAACAGTTTCTTCTCTAATATCTAGATAAAGCGAGTCGTCAATGATGTTAACTACTAGCTGACATTTGTCAGCATTACCAACCATTTAAGATTAATCGAAAGCCATGTGAAGATTTTTTTTGCTACAGAGCTTAGTTTACCACTTACTTCAATCCAGGTAGGAGCACTAACATAGGGTGTCGTATCGTCCGCATAATTCGCAACCTTAGTATCCTCAATGATGAAAAAGAGGTCACAGATATAAATATTGAAAAATATTGATATTTGATTGTGATATACTCTTTCGTAAATTTTGGATATTACCGGCAGTATACTTATTGGTCTATAGTTACTTTTATCGTTTTTAGAATTTTTCTTGTAGACTGGGGTGACCGTCGCGAACTTGGAAATGTTGGGAAAAAATCATTGTCATTATGCATCAGTGGAGGCTTATATGCATATCCCTCAAATGAATGACCTGGCTGGTCATTAAAATACAAAGTTAAATCAAAACAAAAATGGTAGAGTAGAGCTGCGAGCAGATCTGCGTACCTAGTTCATTTGTCTTATTTTTTTTGAAATTTTGATGGCTATGCAAGTTTCCAGACATTACTAATCGATAAAATTGATCATCGATTAAAAAACGATAATCGATAAATAACATGGGTGCCTAAAGTATCATGAGTATTGATTATATCGATCAGATCAACTGCTCTAACTTGGGACGATTGGTCGAAACATGGGACTGTTGCATATCTAGTCTGTATTTTCACTTACTGTAAAATTGAAAGAGAAATCGTGTAATCTTTAATACGCCGTTCGTTAACTCAAATCAAATGACTTTGGAGGTTTGGTGAAATGGTGGCCGAATTGCCGTCCCATGTTTTGTCAGATAGTCCCAAGTTAGGGCAGTTGGCGGTATCAATTATATCAATTAGATAGGTATTGATTCAAGTTTCATCGATATTAGCGATTAAAAGTTGATAGGGTCGAGATATCGATTATATCGATATTAATCGATATTATCAATTATGAACACTGTGATCGATATTATCGATTAAAAATCTTTGGTGATAATCTAATTGAGTCCTAAAAAATTGTGAGTATCGATTAGCTATCGATTATTGTTTTTAATCGATATGTAATCAATCGTTAATTATCGTTATCGATAATATAGCTATCGATTTTAATCAATTTTAATCGACTGGGCAAGTTTTTCTCCACTGATGCAAGTTTTTCTCCACTGATGCAAGTTATCCTACTTCACGGTAAAGCATTGAAGTTCATTTTGGTGAATTCTTCCTTGTTCTGCGCCAAAAATCCCAACGAGTGACCTCCATCTATACTGTCTTAATAGTAGAGCGTTAAGCTGTTAGGCCGTTCGTAAAAAATCCCTTGGTTCCCGTCATTCCAGTCATCAAAAAGTGGGTCGGTCTGTCGGTCGGGCGAAAAATATTTTCTGTTTGAACGAAACAGTCCAAGAGGGCGGAATTTTCCTTAGAAAAGGGTGGTAAACGAACGTTTGATCGCCCTAAGCCTCTTTTTCATTTTACAAAAGCTCCGCTGGTTTGTTTTGATGCTTCCATATGGTCCGCAATGAAAAATCGGACTTGAAAATCGAGAAAAAACAGAATTAACAGGTTTCGAATTGTTTTTTTGGGCGAGATTAGCGTTTGCTCTTTCTCTCAAAAAAGAAAACATGGAGGGTGATGGTGGAGTTTCAGCTGTCAGGAAAATGGGTTTCCGACTCTCCGACTCGGCCTTAGAAGTAGCTAGCCAGTATAAAGCTAGTTGTTAGAATAGACCTTTTTTCAAAGAGGCAACCCTGTTGAATAATTATGCAGTCCAGCCATACAAACAATGCATGATTACTATTTCATGCATATTGTAATAATTATGCATGGGTGTATCATTGTTTTTCTGCTGCTGGACTACATAATTATTCAACAGGGTGGCCTCTTTGAAAAAAGGTCTATAGAAAAGAGAAGAGAGGTAAGTCTAGGCGAGCCTAATTGTCAGCTGTCAGGGGGTGTAAAATGAATATGAGAGCTTATTTATCAAATCAGCTATCAAAAAAAAAACACACACAGTTGACAGTGTGTGTATTTTGTTCCCCCAAGCTGACAAAAGACAGAGTGCAGGGAGAATGGCCACTTAATAAAAAATAATTTCAGAAACGTAACTAAAAGTCAAAAGTACTCCCGAGAAATAAGACCGGTACTTACTCTTCGTAAATGGTATATACAGTAAAAAACAGACTAAGACTTTACACCCAAACTTACAAAGCACCAGGAACTTGCGCACATTTTTAACACCCACTGCTCCTCCTACCATCTTTTTTTCTTCCTATTAAAAAGGCGATAAATTGCGGAACGTTTCGGAACATGTTGTTAACAGCAAATAAAAAACAAATTTAATTTCAAAAGCTTTTATTTTCATCCGAAAATTGAAAGAAATTAGCTTTCATATGTTTCTTTATCACTTTGGAAAAAAAAGCCTGTTTGCTCTTTTGGATGAAAACAATGGAAATGATTGCTCATTTCAAAAAAATAAATTCTTCTGACCTCTTCAAAATTATATACAGCAGATTACGTCATTTTCTATTTTTAAAACTTTTTATTTTGCAAGAATCTTACACTTTTTTTTATAAGAACAATCTGAAGTTATAACGTCCCTTTTTTTAATCAATCAGCATACACGTTTTTTCTATAAGAACAAATTATATAAGAGCTTAAGGCGTCGATTGTCAATCCCAGGGGGGGGGGGGTACTAGGGTTGCGAGCTGACGGGGGGGGGGTGGGTGCCGCCCGACTTTCGAACTTTGAACCCTTACCGGGACTAAAAAGGAGAAAACAAAGGAAAATTTTGGGAATTTTACGATCCTTAGCGGGCCTAATTTGACCAAATTTCGATTTTTCAGGGGTAAACAGTTGAAATTTTCCTATTTTTCCGACCCTTACTTTGGAAGTCCAAAAAAGGTACCCTTAAGAGGGCGGCACATACCGTACCCTCCATTTGCCTAAGTACCCCCCCCCCGGGTGGTCAATATACTATAAATACATATACCATTTACGACGTCAATCTCGACGTCAATTGTGAAACTGATTTTGACGACATTGAAGGTGGTGAGTGCTGAAGAACAATCAGCAGTGTGCATGCTCAACGCAAATGGAACTTAATGTTACATGTAGATAGTGTTGGATATGTTGTAGATATTCTAAATTCAAGTTTTTAGAAAACAAAAGTTTCTTTTCTTTAGTAATAAGTTATATTGTCATATATCTCTTTTTTGTGGTACCCTCATAAAATGTCACATCCTAACTAACTATCGCACATCTCTCTAAAAAATATATACAATGATGGTGGAAAAACTACAGAATAGATTTCTTCACCGTGCGTGCACCACGTTTATGGCCTTAAATTCTTATCAAAAGAAAACTCATTTTAATTGCCTTCGTTAATCTCATTTATAGTTTTGAGGTCTGCAATTCAGCCCAACAATACTTGGAGCCAGAGTTAATGTTACATGTAGATAGTGTTGGATATGTTGTAGATATTCTAAATTCAAGTTTTTAGAAAACAAAAGTTTCTTTTCTTTAGTAATAAGTTATATTGTCATATATCTCTTTTTTGTGGTACCCTCATAAAATGTCACATCCTAACTAACTATCGCACATCTCTCTAAAAAATATATACAATGATGGTGGAAAAACTACAGAATAGATTTCTTCACCGTGCGTGCACCACGTTTATGGCCTTAAATTCTTATCAAAAGAAAACTCATTTTAATTGCCTTCGTTAATCTCATCTATAGTTTTGAGGTCTGCAATTCAGCCCAACAATACTTGGAGCCAGTACGAGTTTTTTAAATTTAGACGGAATAACTATAAATTCCAGTTTGACTTTCACTTTTTTCGAATCTACCAAGTTCAACTTGTAGGTTTATTTTGCCCTAGAAAGAAGAGTTAAACGTACCTTTGGATGGATTATAGCTACACGTTTTTTTTTTTTAAGAAACCCACTTTTAAGAAACATGAGGCTCAGAATGCCTAAAAACTAAGAAACATCTAAGAAACATGCTGAGGCTGAGAATGAGAAAATAACATTTTTTAATTCGTTTTTTAAGAGCCTTCCGTGAGGCTGATTATGTCAAAAAGTTTAGAAACATGTAAGAAACATTTAAGGCTCAAAAGGCCAATTTCTTAAGAAACATTGAGGCTGCTTGGTAAAACTAGTTTCTTAAAAAAAAAACGTGTATTTCAAGCACTAACACATTAAGGTTATTTACACTACAGTCACAGTAACACACGGTGAAGAAAACAAGATTCCCCTTGGTCCTATTTACATGCATAGTAACAAAATAAATATCAAAAATGACATCTCAAAAAAATGCCTGCCTACCCTTTTAGTGAGTGGTCAACAGAAGAAAGCGTAGGAAATAAAACAAAAATGCAAAAGCTTGGAAAAGTCGACACTGAGTATTGATTGCAACGAAGCATTTAGGCGTTGAAGCATGGAAAAAAACTCCAGCTCAGAGACCTGGCATTAGCGACTGGATACCAGAAAATGGTCAGATGTAAGCCTCGAGGAGACATCAAATAAAAGAATAGAAAGAACAAATCAAAAGCCTTCAGTTGAACACCAACATTTATTTGAACTCTTTCGGGGTCCACTGCAGACAGTTCGGATCGATCGTTTTGTAGTTATCCGGACGATTTTGTGCTTTTTCCGAATATTCTGCAATGATTTCCTGCAACAAGAGAAATGAAGTGTCGTACAAAATTGCGTTATTAACAGTACAAAGGATTGAAGTATTTTCCGAAAATTTGAAGTACAGTAGCATCATCCCTCAGGTTATATTTAAAAATTAACGAGATTTCTGAAAAGAAAGGTTTCAGTCCTAAAGAAGATAACTTGAGAAGTTTCACCTAAAACAGGGTAACTTATTCCTGGCAAACCTGGTATAATATAATTGAAATCATCGACTCTCCGAAAAATTCATGTTTTCAAGGAAAGCTCGAGTTATCCAGATTCCACAATCCAAGGTTGTATAGGAGGAAACAAAATAAGGCCCAGCATTCCATGAAACTCATAAATGATGAAAAAGTTGATGATACCTTTCTGAGGAGCACCATATGTCGTCCTTTCCAGTACTTCAACATACCAAGGAATTGAAGTGTGCTGATGATGTCATTGGGGTGGAGAGACATCTTCTCACTGATCTCTAGAAAATACAAAGACAAAAATTTGATGTAAAATATATCACATAATTTTTGCATAATTAGCATATTTCGCATAATTATCTTTTATATTTTCTTTCTTTGTATATTTTTATTATTCTATAAGATCACGTGATTATCTCCCATGTATTTAAACTTGTGAACTCACGTTTTTGGAGTTGCTACTTATCATAGTTATCTAAAGTGAATGGAAGAGGCATGTAAACTAATAAATCAAGATTCGACTAGTATTGCTAAAGACCGAACAGCTAAAATACAACCCTCTGAAACCAAGGGACATCAGGTTTTTACATTTGACCATAATGGAGCAATAATTTCCAGTCAATTTATGATATGCACCATTACAATGTCTCCTGACCAACAGCTGATTAACTTGCAAGTGATGTAAAACCGTATTGACGTCACTTGCAACCAATCAGCTGATGGGTCCGTAGAAAACATGGTTCGTATCATACAGATAATTTTTAATACCCTTTTAGCGTCCGCTTATCGGACGCTACTCCTCCTAAAATCACTAAAAATTTCGGTAAAACCAGCGTTTTTCGTAGTAAAATATTACAAAAAGTGCCCTTTTTGGTCACCAACGGACGCTGCCATGCCTTTCTAAAATATGGCCTGCATAAATATGGATTTTGTTTTTGTTGGTCTAATGAAGATGGTTTCAAAAAATAGAAAAGGTTTGAACATATTGTAGTCAAAGCTTGATTTTTTTGTAAGTTTCTAAATGGACTGCCGCATATCCTTCGCTTCCTCCCAAGGGTCCCAAAAAAACAACAAAAAACGTCAATTATTTCCACGGGAAAGTGGGTTTCGAGTCCTAAAAAACCTAGTGGATTTTCACAAGACGTGAAAATGACCCACATGAAATCGTCGCATTACAATAATATTGTGTTACCTTTGATACTGATGTTGTCATTATCATAATCCATCAAGTAATTGATCAAGCGATCTTGCCAATATTTACGGTAAGACATCAATCCCAGATCTGAGAGAGGACGTTCCGGTGATCCCACTTTCCCTTCCACTTGAGACAACAAATAACCTAAGAAGATATCAATTTACCACTAATTTTTTTTTAACTTAACAATTTATGTTTGTGGTCCGAACTAACATCCATCCTATACTATATCCATGATTATAATTTCCGTGCCGTAGGGAGCATTTTGATATTGGGGGCATAAGTTCAGTGACACCGTGAGGGCCAACCATAGTTTGGCCCGAGGGGGGGATTCCGAAATCGAGCTCTAAATTGGCTAAAACACTTAAAAAAACTAAAATAATTCGACTAAAGGCAAAATTTAAAGGTAAAATACTTCATTTTATGAAAAAGAATCACTCTTAAAAAATCTATTGGTCCGACGGGGCACCACATAGCACCCCCGGTAGCTACCGCACTGATTTCCGTGACGCGGACCGTCGCCTGGGGATCATCGCCGATGCGAGGGGTGACCTCACTACGTGGCCGGATTGTATATAGGAAACCAACCCACAATCTTCCTGTTAGGGAGCGAGCACACTACCCCTCAACCACGCCCCCTATCTCCACAAGCAATGATTGAAATGTATTTATCAAAAGTAGGAGACCTACCGATTTCCTATTTTTGTTGAAATTCAACATCTATCAGGAAGTTAATCATGAACAAAATCGTCTATTATAAACTTTAAACTTATTCTAACTTAAACAGTTTCTGTGCTTTGAAATGTAAAACTTACTGAACTCGATCAGCAATTTCCCGTATCCTTTCCGCATATGTTGTGGTAGCACCAAGATACAGGACACGTTGTATTGCAAAAATGATTTCTTCTCCTGTGAAAACGAAGAACAAAAATATCATGAGCATTTCGATACCATCCAACAATACAGCGCTATCTCCTACTAATAGCCAAAGTTTTCTGAAAGCTTATCTGGTAGCGATTCGGAGTAAGTACAGCTGCAATGTCTTCTGGCATTAGCGAGATTATGTATTCGAGATAAGCCAAAGGGGACGGTATAAAGCATAGTTGATATGTCACCAAAATCGCCGTCCATTTTTCTCGACGACGGTAAAAACACCAAAATACCGTTGTCTGTTTAGGTGAGCAATGGCGATATAGAGCCGTACATCAACTATTGACTTTGTTTTGCGTAGACTTCACTTTATACCATCGCCCTCGATATCCTCCAATACATAAACTAACAATTACGTACTCAACGTTGTCACGTTTACAACAAATTGATGTGTGACACCGAAAGTTTCCTGTTTACAAAATCGGACCAAAACTCACAAAAATATTGCAGTGTTGAATATGAGGTACAGTACCTTTGAAAAATATCCGATGATTTGGCAGCCTCGATCATCAGCCACAGTCATAACATAGAAAAGGAAAGGTGCCACGTCGTTCCAAAGTGTTTTGTGATCCAAAAACATCTTGGCGAACAAACAAAGGTTTTGACAGTAAGTCTGAAAAAGATGAAAGTTAATTGTAATAATTCTTGCCATAAACCCCTGGATGGTGAGACGAGTTTGTTTTGACGTGTCTTCGTCAGAGGACCAATAAAGTAAAGAAAAAGTCTTTTCCAGTAACTGATCGCTAGTTCGGCAAAATTTGATGGTCATACATCTCACCTCATACTTTCTGACAAGCATTTTGCTAAAATCTGTCTGACAACCCCTTAGACGAGTAATTTCTTATTTAAACAATGCCTAGAATATAGGCCGTTTCACAGTCGCAAAGCGTAATGGGTAATCAGGAAAACTGCGCGCTAATGACGACTTACTATTGGTCCAAAGTTTCTTGAAGATTATTGCGTCTAGCCAACAGAAAGCCGTTATGGAGGCGCAATCAGTCCTGATAACCCATGATCCATTTCGACTGTGAAATGGCCTATTTATTTGTATTCCTTGATAGAATATTTGGGATAAACTTACCGTAGCCGATTTGCCATCCACTTCGAAAACAGAAAGTTTGTCTTGTCGGTAAACCTCATCTCCTGGTGGGTGCTTCTCGATGCATTTCTCCTGTTCAATGAAGAAAAATAGAGTGTAGAATATAGAATGAGTCGTTCGACATCACTCAAAGCCAAACCTGAAACTTAGTTTAACCCTTACCACGCCGAGGCCGTAAATTTACGTTTTAAGCTATAGCCGAGGCCGTAAATATACGTTTTTCGTGCGGTTTTAAGAAAAGCCGCCCTACCGCCTTACAGACGCCTTTAAATCCCGGGAAATGTCTTATATGACGGAGAGAAAATGTAAACAAACTATTTTCAATAGTTTGAAACCACCTACTTTCGATTTTAACTGTCAAAACAAACTGGAAATCAATAGTTTGAAACCACCTACTTTCGATTTTAACTGTCAAAACAAACTGGAAAATCAGGCAAAATATTCTTTGGGAAATCATGAGCTCATTGACTGCTGTAACTAACTTTTTATGTTTATTTAGTGGAAAATGGTTTGTTTTATTGGTTGGAAATGTTATGTATTGCTTGTTTGTAGTTTAGTCAGTGTTTGAGGTAAGTTTCTGCCTCCTTATTCTTTAGTATGACGGTACATTAAGGGTGAGGACTGGAGGCTTGTCGGCCGTCATCGAGCGTCACCGAAACCCAAGTTAAGGCTTCTGATAAGGCTGCAAAGAGTTTCAAAGTGTATGTACTATGTTATTTCTATTGCTTTCATGCTGGTTGATGATAGGAAAGTCATTTTTAGCTGTTTTAAGTGATATTTCCCATAAAAATTACCTGAAGGGGCCTCTGCCTTATGTGCCTCTGATTTACGTGGAAATTTTCTCGAAAACCAAGGTTTTCTATAAATGAATTCTGCCTTTTCTAGTAAAGGTATGATTGTGATTTTTTGGCTAGTAGTTGTAGTTATAATGGTGGAAACAATGAGCCAGAAAATTATGGTATCGCAAATGTTCTCCCCACTTTTTTTTAACCGGAACTTAAAATTTTGAAAAATATGACAAATTGCGTTTTGAATTTTTTTCAACTCTAAGGCAGAAGACTACTGTGTCACCATTGATAGAGAAAAATCCTTTATTTTAACATTTTTGGAAAGCAGGATAGTTGGGCTTTTCAGAATGGGCTTATTTTTTTGAATCGGTTTAGTAGATCAAAAGTTATGACGGAAAGCGTAAAACTGTCATTTTTCCCAAAAAGACAAGGCGTGCACGGGGTGAAGTTTCCAGAGAGAAGGCGTGGTAAAGGTTAATCAAGAATACTTCTTTGATAACTTGCAGTATTTTTATAAGCTTTAGAATGGTGATACCACCGAAATATATTGCTTGACTGTTTTTAAATTTCAAACTTTGAAAAATTGCTTCAAATTATAACAACAACTTGCAATAATTTCAAAGTAGAAAAGTACCCAATTTTTTTTGCTCTATATGGCTTGCTAACTTGGTGATTTGGGTGAATTTTTCTCGTTCCAACTAAATTTTTCGAACTTACTGCTTCGCTAAAATAAGTTTTCTTAAAAGTATAATTCTCCAACAAGTAACCCAATTTTTGCTAATCGAGTTTTTCCAGGTAGAATGAACTAATATGCCCCGGCATTCGACAAAATTACTTCCCATAAGCTAAATAAACAGTCGAAATGAATCATGGGTAATCAGGACTGGTTGCACTCTGGTAACGACTTCCAGTTGGCTAGACGCAAAAATCTTCAAAATATTTTAAAACTTTGGACCAATAGTAAGTCGTCATTATTTAGCGCGCAGTGGTCCTGATTATCCATTACGCTTTACGACTGTGAAATGGCCAGTTTCAAAACAAATCAAGACACATATCTGACTTACCATATGTCGCTTATAAATGGTTTCTTGCTTGAAATAACTGAGACAGAATTCACAAATATAAATATATCGTGATTTAGAGAATTCTAACGGGTAGTGTGATTTGTACCACGCTTCTATCATCGCTTCACCAAAGATGGCGATCTTTCGTTCGTCTTGCCCTGGTAAGATTTCCTTCTCCAAAGCCTGTGAAAGAGCGAAAACAAGGTTCAGAAATCATTTTCGCCTTAAGTTCTGAAGCAGAAGGCATGAGAAATCATTATAAATGTCTAATTGTATGAGACAAAGGATGATAAAATTGTGAAAATTTCTCTGAGTTGTCGCCACTTTGAAAAGTAGTTCCCGTGTTTTCAAGGGTTTTTCTCTGAAAAATTCTTAACTTTCTTTTCAAGATTTTTCAAGTTTCCAGGGTCTGTCTGAACGATGGACGACATGGAGATTTTTTCAGAAGGGAATCAGAAGAAGAAAAATACATATTCCTTTAAACGCCCGTTAGAGGGGTAATAAATCTTTTGACCCTCATTATGATTATAAAAAAACTTTTCGAGCCTCAAAAATTCTTATGATTCATTCTCGTATAAATATGGCAATTGATGAATGATTTTTGGTACCTTTGGAAAAAGTTCAGTATATGCTTAGGCAAAGCATGATTTTTTCAGCTTCTAATATACTTTAAGTGGCATGCAATCGGGAAAAAATACTAAAACTAACCTAAGAGGCTGTAAGAGTGGACGATGTAAAGGTGGAAATGGGAATTCGGTTATTATACGAATTATTGCTTAATTGTTAGTCATTTCTTTGCAGGGACTACATTTCAGTAAAAATCTGCGACAGTCTCTCTCTCAAAGATGAGAGCAAAAATTAAAGATTCAATTGGACACAAGGATGGGTTTTGAAAAAGAGCTAAAGAATATTAGTTTTCAAATGAGATGTCTCCTGCTGTTTGGAAAAGGAAAGAAAATGACTCCCTTGAAATCATTTCAAACGGAAATTATTTTTAAACAAGTCTTCAGTGGTTTGTCGTAACACTTACAAAGAGAAGAAAATCATAAGAAAAATAAAACCAGAATGAAAACATCTTAAATTTTATAAAGGAGAACCAGTTCTCGGTGCTGTTTTTTTTACTGGTTTTTAAAATTAATTTCCAGTCAATGGGAGAAGAGAGTGAGACTGTTGACAACTACATCAAAAGAAATTAGAGTTGATTTACTGATAAAAAGAGTATTAAAGACAAATACAGTTGCACCACAAAAAGAGAAACAGAATTCCAGTGGTCACTAGACCGAAATGTTATGGTAGCGTAAAACATGTATAATTTTCTGAAAGATAGATTGTGTATAGTGGGGGTTTTGAAACTGTAGACAAAACTTCATGGAACAAGATCGTGACTCGTAAAACATATAACGATTCCAGACTGACTAAGCAGCAGATGGCGTTGCTTGGTCAATGAGGAAAGTAGAGATTACAATACACGAGAAAAGATAAACCATTTGAATACAGAGACTCTTGGAACCACCACATGTATACAGGAGAGTAAAATACGTAATATTATTTATTACAATCCAGATGGTCGGACGTTCAGTTATTATTATAAGGGAGAGAAAAACAAACTAACCAACCTTCAAACTAATTATCCTGGAAACTGACTATCGTGGAAACTGACTAGGTATCCTGGAAACTGACTATCCTGGAAACTGACTATCCTGGAAACTGATTATCGTGGAAACAACGAGGAATGGATAACAGAACACATAACAGGACGTTCAACTATGGAGCAGCGATGATGCGTAGAAGGGGTTTCATGAGCGAATCGCCAGTGATCAATCAGATATCTTTCATCTCCATCTTGGTAATACTACCTCTTGTTCTCGTCACGAACGTCGCTTTCATTGTCGGGATATTCAGAACTGAACGAAAACTGTCCGTCGCTAACCGGTTGTTTGTTTACCTATCGCTTTTGGACCTGGCCAGCATTCCATTGATTCTTGTTAGTTTGTTTTTGTTCGACTCTCGTGAAACGTACTTTGCGTCTGGTTTGAGTTCACTTGAAGTGTTTATAAGAACGAATGGATTATTGACCTTTCAATTGATTTCCATTCTACGATGCGTCTCCATCCTAAGGCCATTACGACCGTTACAAACTGGTACCATTATTGGTTTGTTGATCGTGGATTTGTTGATATCAGTATCCTTGGCAATCGCTCTTCATATAAATTTGACAGGCAGTTTAACCATGATGAATAGGGCTTACGGGAATCTCATACCAGTCCTTCTGTTCAGCGTGGTCAATATTTCTACGTTGATTGCCAACCTCAAGTGTAAAGCAGCTCTAAGTCGAAACAGCGTCCGTAATATTGTCTTGCGACTGAACAGTCGATCATGCGAAAATAATATGAAAGCTATGAATACTATTGTGTTTATCTCAATTTTCTACACAATCCATTATATCCCTTTCTGCATTTTTTCCATTTGTTTGTCCACCTTTATAATGACGGACCGCTTGCTGTTATACGTCAAACTATTGAAATACTTGAAACTCTTCGTCCCGTTTTTGCTGTCAAATAACGCGGTGAACACTCTCATTTTGAGCATCCGAAACTCGAAGATAAGGAATTTCTACAAGAACACATTGGGCTGTGGAAGCACACCTGTACAAGATTATGAAATGAACAACCTACGATATAATTCTACCACATGAAGTCCTGACCAAAGATTTATCGCACTTAAAGACTTGATAAGTTTAGTATCATCAGATAATTGATAAATCCACCTAATTTTTGCCTCTGAGTTCACAGACAGATTCTAGTTGCAATTTGGTTTCTAGTGGGTCATCTTCGAATACATAAGTTGGACTATTATTGTGCGTTCAGCCGTTTCAAAACCTTATCAAATTCTTGAAGAACGAGATGGTTCGCTATTAGCGCAGAGTTTTCAGAACAAATTAACAAACGAACAGCCCTGATATGAAAACTCGTGGTAGTCTTTATTTAATTATTGGTTTCTTTCTTTTGTCATCCATCTTTGTACTCTTTTGTCAGTCTACCCGAAAGTCCTATGCGGATGGATCAAAGAGATGCAGACAAAATTTATAGCAGTTTCCAGCCATAAAGTTTTCGATACTTTTTTCTGAGACTTTTTTTCTTTTTTATTCTATTATCCATTTTATTCGTTACTTCTTAGAATCATGAACATTTAGAATAAATAAATCAAATTCTAGCTTTAACCTTTCCAAGGCCTATTTTGATTGTTGTTTGAACACTTTCAAGGCGAAATATCCGATTGTTGCGCTGGTTAAAGATATCTTTTCCAAAAAAAAAAACTTCCTCAAAAGTTCAAAAAATTTTAAACTCGTGTTTACACCTCTGCTCGGCGTTTTTTTAGACACGCGAGAGAGAAGTTACTTAAAATTTAACAATATGCAGAGCCTTGTGCTTGGGAAAGAGAAAAGCAAGGAACTTACAGCAAGAGTTGCGGCTTTTTCTTTCGCTTTCTGAAACATGTCCAGATCACTGCTCGATACGATGTGCTCGATAGGGGTCTGGTTACTTTTCAATGTGACCGCGGTTGAGTTACTGGATGATGGTGTGTTGTTAGTATGTTCTTCTTGCAAGACATTTTTGGAAGAGGACTGTTTAGTTGTGGTTGTGTGAGTAGACGGATTCTCCTTGTTTTCCGGCGTTTTTCGTGGTGATTCTGATTTCTAGAAAAATGATCAAATGATGGTTGTTACTCATTAGGTTCCAAACAAACGAGGGGGTTAGAAATTTTTTCGAGATTTCAATTGCCGTGGCGTTGGAAATTGTACTTCTGAAAACCCAAAAATAAGGTAAATATAGGCTAAAACCTGGCTATTTAGAGCAAAATAAGGCACCTTCTCTTTGACAGCTGAAAATATTCCTAGAAATTAATAAAATGAGGGGGGTCCTAATAAGGTCCGAGCGGTCGAAAAATTTGCGAAAAATTAACAAGCAGGGGGGCCGTTGATTTGGAACCTAAGAGTAACCTTTTAATAAGTAATAGCGAATTAATGTATTTGCACTTTTGAAGACGGCGGAGTGAATAACTCACAATTCTCGGCCCATAAGGTTGAGGACGGTAAAAGTGTTGAATTACCATGGTCCTCAGTCAGTCAGGATCTCAATAAATCAGAAACGAGTCATCTCCTTCGTAGAAAACACACAAACATAAACTCGCTAATAATAGAAAGGGATCGAAATCTCTACGCTACCCAGAGACATCATGGTGCAACAACCGACCTTTATATATCCCTGGACAAAGCTTTATTTACCATTATTAATCGGAGTTTTTTTGAAGCCAATGAAGTGTTTCAAAATTTAACGTCAAACGGCGCAACATCAAGGAACATCAAGAAACAGCAGATCTAGCGCTTTCGATGCTTTACACCATTACCATTAGGGTATCACTTTCAAAAAAAAGCTCCGATCAAAGATTTGCCATGGCCAGGATTGAGAAACTTTGTCCAGGGTATATAAAGGTTAGTGGGTGTAACCATCAGAAGGAGACAAACCAATCAGCTGTTGTAAAATGAATGCGATGTCAGAAGGCACTGCAGGGGTGAACAGTATTAGTAGGGGGCCAAGCTTTGGGTTCCGTGGCATTTTTTCTACTTTTGCAAAAAAATGTATTACAACAACTCTCTGACTAAAACACACAAAGAAATACAGCCACGCGAAGTTCAAAAACATACCGACGTCAGTACGATCTAGACAAGATTTGACGTCAAATCAGAGTGGAGACAGTTACCCAACCTCGATCCCTGCGTATTATTAGCTTTTTGATGCTTACTGATAGCGCTAGATAATATATATTCTCTGGCGTCAATCAGTAGCGTAAATAAAGCCTGGGATACACGGGGACGAGGTTGACAGTTACCTACTATATACTAAATTATGGGCAAATAAAAATTATTTTGTCTAAGACTAACTTATATAGTTCAAACGATAAGACTGGTGAGAAACATCCAATGGTCTTTGAAGTGTAAACATGCTTTTTTTCCTTATGTAAAGAACAATCTTTTTTTTGAAGAACACGAGGCTCAATTTTGACCACAACCTAAAAAAAATCCTAACCTCGAATTTCAGAAATGGCTAAGAAAACGCTGATAACGCTGAAATTTAAACTTACATTTAATTCAATAAAGTAAAGTAAATAAAATGAAGAACATTTAAGGAACATTTTAAGAACATGTACACGTTTTTTTATAAAAGAACATCAAAAATGTTCTTAATTTCGCAATCTTGAGAGTATTTTTGGTCATTGTTCCTAAGATATCAGCCTTAAAAATATGCTTAGCTTGTTCCTAAAATATGTTCTTATAGAAAATAAAAAATAACATGTAAAGATTACGTCCTGAATAACTGGAGAAATACGTGAGCATCTTTTTTTTATAAGAGCAAAAATATCAAGTTAAGAACATTTATATTATCTAAAACACTCGATTTTATTGGAAAATGAGCAAAAATGCTCACGAAATTGTGAAAATAAGGACATGTTAAGATAATTTTCGTGCTTAAAACTCAAAAAAGTTCAGGCTTCAAAAGATTTTGTACGTTTCTTATAAATTATATTGTATATTTCTTATAATCAAGCATCAATCATTTTGTAAAATAAAAAATGCACTTTTAATTATTAAAAGACTGATTCTTTCACAATTATTAATTATTAACTCATTGGTTTACATCAAAAGATAAAACATTTTTCTTTCTTGATAAAAACATAGACAAAAAAAGAAACCCCCTCTTGGGCCAAAAAAAAAAGAAGTTTTGTTTTCGGAAATGCGGGTGACGAAAAAAAATCTCACCCGGGCGGCCGGAAAATATTTTTTTTTTTCAATTTTCCTAGAAAAACTCTAATTGACGTGTACGAAAAAATAATCCAGGTTCGATGTCTCTTTACTTGAAAAAACGAAATTTTAAGAAGAGCTGTACTCTAAGGTAATTCTATTCACAACAACATAAAACAGGAAAGTAGAAAACATTTGTGACAGAAGATTTTCTTTTTCAAAACACAAGTGACATACGTAAATCTTTGAATACAATCGTTAAATGGATCTTCGATTGCACAAAAAAAAAAGTTTTTTTCTATTTGCGGCCGGGTGAGATATATTTTTTTCCAAAAAAAAGTTCACCCGGCCGATTTCCGGAAACAAGACTACTTTTTTTTGTGGCCTTGCATGTGCAGATAGATGTTGTACTAGCAGAAGGCTTTCTGTTTTCATCTTATTGTGAGGAAAGACGACGACGTTTTTGTCTATGGCTAAAAGCAATGTGAATCCTATGATTGCGCAGAAGTTAAAGTTGTTGCAACCAAAACCAATCGATCCATCAAAATGTGATCCAAACAAATCATTGTATTGGCAGATCATCAGAAACAACCAAACTGCATTGGATCGTCAAGCCAAACAATTTAATTTGGGAAATACCCTCACGTTTAACGATCCGATCAAAGCTGCCAAGTTTCTTCTTCAAAGAGAGTACGGTGATTCTGCACTTTTCAAGAAAGATGTACATGAAGCTGTCTTCATACCTCCAACATTTGTTTCCAATCAATACATGAAAAAGTCACCTGTAGTTGTTCTTAAATATGAAGTTAAGAAAGATATTGATAGACTTTTGGACAATTTGAAAGAACATTCTAATAATTACTGGTGGACGAAGGAATTAGAATCGTTCATGCAAACACAAAATGGTGCTGATTGTATTGGCCAGAAGGCGTTCGATCAATGGTTCGTGAACCTCAAAATCATGTTTTTAGTTATCGAGGAGCTGAAATCCGACAAAGTGAATTTGCCATCAACAATGTCGGAAAAAGGTGTTTTTGTTCAAGCTTGCATCAATGAAATTCCATCGACATCACCAGAACCAGCCTTGAAGACTTTTCTGACCGAGTCTCAAGGGAAAAAAGATTTCAAAAAGCTGTTAAAACAAAAGATTGAGGCTAACCCACCACAAGATTCAAATCTTCGCTGGATTTTCGGATTGGATTTGTCAGAATTGGGAGAACAACTTGAACACTGGTTCTATGACGAACTACTACCGCTTAAAGATGATATTCTCCAGGACACAGTTGTTCTTTCATCTGTCAATTTTTTAACAAATGTTCGAAACAAGATGCACAAAGAAATAGATTTTTTGATCATCTCATGGAAAAAACAACTCATTATTTCCATAGAGATGAAACGCGAGCTCACCAACGATCGAGTTTTCCAACAATTGGAATCGAACCATCAATTATTCGAAGAGAGGTTGGGAGATCAATTTCAATCTGGATGGACCTTTTTCCCCGTTGTCTGTGTCCAAAACAGTTCCATTTCAATCGCTAGTAATCACTTCATCACCATGGAGACTGTAATCAAACCATGGTTAATGAGCATCCTTGATAATTACCCAATCGTTCAAATCGCTCAAAAACCGACTCCACTCGATCAAGTTCAAAAGCTGTTGAAGATAATCGTATTTTCGATCCACGTTTCCAAGAAGGACCTCGTTGCACCAATAACCAGCTCAAACTGAGTGGAGTACATCGCAGAAGCTATCGAAAACGTTTCAACTAGCGACAATATTCTATTTTATTCCAATCAACAGATGGCAGCACTGAATAGCAACGATCCTCGCTACAACAAAGTGATGATTCGTGGTCCATTTGGTGTGGGAAAAAGCATCTTATTAAGATATAAGGCCATCCAGCTGAACGAACAACCAAAATATAAGGGGAAAATTATGTACATACTGGGAGAAAAACCTGGTAGCGATCTACACAGTATGCTTTATCATCGAATGAAGATCAACATGGAAGAAAACCGCGGGATTAAAGTTGAGGAGCCTAGTGGAGGATTTTTAAAGGTAAGAAGACATTCTAATAATAACAAACACCGGGTATTGTCTACAGAAGATATATTACCGAGTTTATCAGGGTGTCTACGGATTTTTATTTTGGGATTTTCAAGGTTTTCAAGGTATTTTGGGCCATTTTTAAGTGGTTTTTCAAGGTTTTTTGGCAAAAATTTTGGCATTTTTCAAGGTTTTTTGATACTCATTTGACAGATTGTCAGAAAACTGCCCTATTGAAAAGATATTGTATGATAAAAAGGATGAATAGAAAGAAGAAGTGCTTTTTAATGATTTTTCAAGGTTTTCAAGGTTTTTCCCAGAAAATTAATAGTTTTCAAGGTTTTCAAGGTTGGGTGGTTCATTTTCAAGGTATTCAAGGTTTTCAAGGTTTTCAAGGTCCCGTAGACACCCTGTTTATGTATCGGAGGACGACGGTAAATGAAATCGATACAAAACAAAGTCGATAGTTAATGTACGGCTCTATATCGCCTTTGCTCACTTAAACAGACGACGGTATTATGGTGTTTTTACCGTTGTCAAGCAAAGTGGACGGTGATTTTGGAGACATGTCAACTTTGCTTTATAGCGTGCTCTCGATTTATATCGAATACATAAACTCGCTGTTGTCTACAGAAGATGGGTTTTTTTGTAACACTGCGCAGTTACAGTTTGGCAATCCCGGCATAGTGTCCTCCCCCCCCCTTTTAAAAGGGGGGGGGGATTTTTTTTTCAGAAAATAGGAAAAGGGGGGGCAAAATGGTTTTCAAAAATCTAGGGGGGGTAATCAAAAGGGAGGGGAGAAAAAAAGGCCCCAAAAAGTCTAGGGGGGGGAGAAAAAATCTGGGGACATTATTTTTTTCTACTGTGGAAAAATATTTTTTCTACTCTCTGTAGCTAACTTTGTCTAAACTAACATCTAAAAAATATACATATATACATACACTTTGTGGAAACTCTGTGGAAACTTTTTTTTCAATTTTTCATTGTATATATAACAGAGATAACGTGAATAGAATCATCAAGAGCAAAAATTGAAAAAAAAATTTTTAGGGGGGGGGGATTTTTTTTTCAAATCTCAGGGGGAGGATTTAAAAGGGGGGGAGAGGGATTTTTTTCATTTTCTAGGGGGGGGAATCAACCTACTAGGACACTATGTCGGGTAGGGGGCACCCGAGAATTCGGAATTGAAAAAATCACTAAGGCAATTCTCTTTTCTCTTCCATTTTTCTTTTTCATTCACAGGGAGAGGATCTAGAGCAGTTTGTTCAAAAGATCAAACAGGATGAAATCAAAGCCGTTTTTTGTGATGAGCTTGGCACACATCTGAAAGAAAAATTGATAAATGAAATTATCGAAGACATTGATTACTTGTGGATTGTTCCTTCGACCAATGACTTTAAGTATAAGTATCGTTTCGAAAAATGGGAAAATAAATTCACTTTTCTCGATCTTTCGCAGAATTTCCGTAATTCGCGAGAAATCGTGAAATTGACCAAGTCATATGCTGAAGAAACAAACTATGATCACGCTGAAGGTATTGTTATGCCTCCCGAAAATTTTCCCACCGGCTGTACACCGATATTCGCGGAGACGTTTGAAGACGCGATGAGAGAGGCACGGAAGCGAACCAAAGATGGCATCTTAGTGATTGATGAATACCTCCGAACTTGCCCGGCCACTTTAAAACAGATGAAAGAAACATGGAAAGTACATAGTAGCTATCGAAATGATTTCAAAGAAAATGAGAATCCATATACATTTCTTGAAGAAGGAAATGTTTTGGTTATTGGTAATGACGTTTCATTTGGGTTCGAATGGACGACAGTTATTGTTTTTATTGATGGTGACTATGGGGTGACGCTGCACTCATGTAACTATATGATGAGGTGTACAACGAACCTAATTATTATTAAAGAGTAACTTGAATGATTCTTTAATTTGATGTAAATTATCGATTGTTTTTATTTGTTCTTATTTTTGAAAGATTCTATGACAGAAATTAAATCATTTTCCCGAACGAAAAGACCTTTCAAGAATTGTAAGCAGTTATCCCTGGGGATATTTGCAATTTTCACAAAAATCCAGCAAAGCCTTAAAACCAGAAAATCTTTAAGCCACATTAGATCAGTGAGTTTTTTCGTTCCTGGTAGGTCCCGGTAGGTCTTGACCTAGGAGTGCCGCGAACTATGCTGCCTTTGTTTTTGGCCCCATCCGAATAAAAAACTTCGAAAAAGTCGAGATTTCATTTCATTCACATTTCTTATCTCAGTACACGCATCTTAAATTGAAAAATATTTGAAAATTTGAAGTTACCGACACGGATAGCATCAGTGACAGTGAGTTTTTTCGTTCCTGGTAGGTCCCGGTAGGTCTGGACCTAGGAGTGCCGCGAACCATTCTGCCCTTTTTTTTGGCCCAGCCCGAATAAAGTCGAGATTGGAATTTCTTTTCTCACTTGGAACGTGTACGCGCATTGAAATCTAAAAATATTGAAGTTACCGACACGGATAGCATTTAACCGGTAAAATAAAAAATGAATGAACTTACCAGCAATTCTCTTTCTCTTATACGTTCATCTCTGACCAGCGGACAATTCTTCAACGTGTAATGTGATGAACCTGCTTTGACGTTCCCTGATCCATCACAACCAGGGAATGGACACGCCTAAAAATATGTGTATCAAAATGTAATCTTTATAATATGCTCTTAAAGCAGAAATCTAACGGTTCCACACTTAGCCCAAATTGAACTGTAAATACCGCTTCGTGGCTTCGTTGATTTTTTTAGTTTAGTGTTTATTTCATGACCGAATATCGATGTAATTAGATGTCTCTTGTGTGTTGTAAATTTCTATTTATTTTAATTTTCTATTTCTATTTTTCAATTGTTTCTTTTAATTATTTATTTTTTAAGCCATTATTTCATGAGATGAAAGACACGTAAAAGCCGATTGCCGTAACTGTTGTCTTTCAATATGTGTCGAGGTAACACCCTCATCCTTTTATTCACAGTGAAAGATTAGTGGAGCTCAAATCAAGATCTTGTAGAAAATTACCTTTGCTGGACTACTGTATGACTTATTAGTTTGCGTTTTAGAGACTCGCTCTTGTTCCCTGTTGCTGGGAGTTTCTGCTGACGCAGCAAATTTCTTCAAAGGAATGTCATCTTCTGTGTCATCATCGCCTTCATCCATGGGTTGGGCGGAGGGCGGTGCTGGTTCTTGTTGTTTGGGCGGTGCTTCTTCTAACGGAGGTTTTTCTTCGTCTAGAGGAAGAAAATGGAAATGTTTTAAAGCTTAAAAATGTTTAAGTTCAAACTTCTCTTTGCGGTTTTTTTTATTAAAGAGCTATCCTATTTCCTAGCAGAAGATTCCAGAAGTAGCAAAGAAATTGGCCACTGTGTCGCGGGCCAATACCCTCAAGATCCGCACAATCATGCTGCTATCATTGAACTAAGCGTTGGCAAAAGCAAAGCAAATTAACATATCAATTTACATGGAAGAACAATAAATATCTGATGGAGATGGATACAGATTCGTATTCAAAAAACAAAAGAGGCCTCTGAGTTTGAGTGACATTTTTAGAAGAAAAAAAAACAAATGTACAAAAATCCACTTACCATCAACTTCCATTTTCTCCTCTTTTTCTTCTTCATTATGTTTATGTTTCTTCCTTTCCACACAAATTGGGCAGAACCAATCACCTTTTCGTAGTTAGAAGTGAAAAGAGAAACTGAGTGAAAGAGAATCAAAGAAAACACGGCGAGAAGTGTACTCGTCACCAATTATCCTAACAAAATATGTGTTAAGTGAAATAGACCTTATCGGAGTTTTTGACTATTTCGGGGGTATTACAATAAAAGTAGTTCCTCAAGGAAATTTTATTGCAATACCCCCGAAACAATCCACGATGCATCGCTGTTTTAGAAAAATCAAAAACTTCGATAAGGTCTATAAAGAAAAAAGATTGATTTGTTGTTTGTTTGCGTTGCCTCTGCTATCATCAGGGCTTCATCTACAAATGTGACTTTTGGAAAATAAATTCATTTTGCAGCCATTTTTGACCTCAACAATATTGTACAAAACTTGACATTTGATAATTTTCATCGATAGAATTCAGAAGATTGAATTCTGCAAACCTTTAGGCTTTTTCTTGAGTTTGGGTGTAACACAGTACATATGATATCCTCGGTCGCAATCGTCACAAAACAAAATTTGATCCTAAAAGATAAGATTTGAAAGAATACTACAATTTGTTCAAATTACATTCAGATTCAAACTATAAAAGTTTTTTTTTGAAAAGAGCTTCACAAAATGGTTAAAATGTATCCGATTAATAATGACGCACTGAAATAATTTATTCAAATATCTTTTGGGTAATGGTCAAAGTTTAAAATACCCCTAAATAACGCCATACTTTGAAGTAACTTCTCTCGATCTTAGATCTGTTTTTTATTTCAATTTTGGGAGCTACCCTCAAACTTTAGAAAACGACTGACCTCATTTTGGATACTCTCGCAGTGAAAACAATATTTGCAATCATTGCATTGCCAATCGTATGTTTTGACTCTTGGTACTATGCTCTCCGGTAAGTCTAAGCATGATGCGTGACCTGAAAAAAAAAAGAATCCTTGAATAGGTTTTTCATTTAGAATATTGAGGAATAAATGACTTGAAGAAGAAGTCTCTTATTTAAAGCTTGAATGCTTTTACAGAAATTGTCCTAACCCAGAAACTGGAATGTGCATAATATGAAAAATGAAAGAAAATAGGGGATTTTAGTAAGATTTTCTGCTAAATTTCCAATCTCAAAGACTTTTCAATTTAGTCCAATCAGCATCCGTTTCAGTTCCTTTGGAACAGAGAAGAATAGGTTCACTTCACTTACAGTAAAATTTACATGTTGCGCACTGTAAAAGTCCTTTTGCGTCTT
Source organism: Clytia hemisphaerica (assembly GCF_902728285.1). Taxonomy (NCBI): domain Eukaryota; kingdom Metazoa; phylum Cnidaria; class Hydrozoa; order Leptothecata; family Clytiidae; genus Clytia; species Clytia hemisphaerica. The sequence continues at coordinate 1,281,967 of NW_027104356.1, forward strand.
TGATCTCTTCCTTCTTGTCACAAAACTTACATCGAATCTTCTTCAATGGCATCTTCTTTCATTTACTATGATTCTAATTATTTTTGTGTTGGTATGTTTATTCCTATCTCTAAGAATAACGTAAGAAACAAAAAGAAAGCAGTTAAAAACAGATAAAACACATACCTTTAAAAATGTCCAAAGTAAAATCCGAATACAGGAAATCGAGTTACGTAATTTAAAAATATAGATATGTAAATAGAATGAATTAATTAATTAATTAATTAATGAATGAAAATGGTCAATGATCAAAAAACTATAATTAAAAAGTAAAAAAGAATACGTGTAAAATGTGTCAGCTCACCATAAAGTGAGAAAAGTGACGAACTTCGACAAGAATCACACTTCACTCTATTCGAAAAGGACCCCAAGAAGCTGGATAAAAATCCGACCGTCTTGAAAAAATGAGGCGAATTCATTAGCCGCGACCCTTCTGATTTAAAAAAACATATTTTATGCTGGATAAAATATCAAAACACAAATAAAGAGGTAGGAACAAGGAGGTTTGGTAGAAAACACGGTTTTTTGAACCGCCTAAAGAATTTTCTTCTATTGATGTAATTACAAAATACGTCTAAAATAAATATAAATATTGAGTTAGAAGAGAAAGACAAGACTGGCTCATCATAATTTGCTAATTTTCCACTGACATTATCAAATAATGACTGAAAGTAGGGGCCACGCACCAGAGTTAAATTTTCTAAAAATTTCATTTTTCCTAAAAAAGAATTACAAATAATAAAAATTTGTGATTGTATTCTAAGGGATAACAGTTTTTAAAAATAAAGCCAAATTTAAAATTCAATAACCTTTCTGACAGCTTCTAAACATTTGAATTTATCAGGTAAATAAAATGGCTCAAAAACGTGTGGAAAGGGTGTGTCAATACCACAAACACGTTGAATAGGTGCTTCCAAATTCAAAAAACATTTCTCTTGTATGGTGCTGGCAATCTCACCCGCAAAACCACCCGTCAATGGAGCTTCATGGGCGATAATTAACCGTCCTGTTTTTAAAACTGAATCAATAACGGTTTCTTCATCCCAAGGCAAGATAGTACGGAGATCAATAATTTCACAATTGACACCAAACTTCTCTTTTGCCATTTGGCCGACTTCACGTACAACCTGTACTTGTGTTCCCCAAGCAATGATGGTGACATCTGATCCAGGGACCACTACCTCTGCTTTGGATAGTGGCAATTCATAATCACCTGTTGGAACCTCCTCAACTGCTTGTCGATACAAAATTTTTGGTTCCAAGAAAACAACTGGGTTTTTATCTCTGATTGATGCTAATAATAACCCTTTAGCCTGGCTAGGTCCTCTTGGGACAACAACTTTGATGCCAGGAGTATGAGCAAAATAAGCTTCAGGACTTTGAGAATGATATAATGCACCATGGCCGACAGCACCACATGGTGAACGAATTGTGAGTGATCCACAATCAAATAAATTGCCAGATCGGTATCTATATTTTGCAGCTTCATTTACAATTTGGTCAAAAGCAGGGAAAATATAATCCGCAAATTGGACTTCAGCAATTGCAGTGGCTCCTGCAGTTGCCAAACCAATACCAAATCCAACAATGCCTTGCTCACACAATGGTGTATTGAATACACGCTCTTTGCCATATTTGTCGGCTAAACCCATGGTACATCTGAAGACACCCCCAAAGTGAACGTCTTCACCAAAGATCAATGCAGATTGATCTGAGCCCATTGCAATGTCCATTGCATCTGTTAATGCTTGGAAAAAGTTGATCTTTTTTGTTTCCCCAGCAACTGGGGGCGCTTCAGGGACATAAGTAAAAGTAGAAGCATGTCTTGGGATAAGGCTTGAAATATTTTTATTTTTTGAGTATCTTATTAATTTTGATGCGATATTCATGTTGATTTCTAAAAACAAGAGAAAAGATTTTTGAAACATGTATAATGGAAAATCTGTTAATGGTCAATGAAGAAACATTGAAATTATTATTTTCAAAGAGATAATCAGAATCTTGACCCGAAGAATCCACCAAATCTTTTAAACCTAGCTATTTTCAAATTCGATTTAAAACAATTTGAAATATTACACGGCTTTAATTAAAGATTAAATTGCTACCTTGATAAAAGAAAAAACAATTTTAAACCCCCGAGCGAGGCAAAAAGTGAATTAAAATGAATATATGGAACCATCTATCCCTTCCCCCCTTAATTTTGTTCCCTACTTTGATATATAAAGTCATAGATTTACATATAAGTACACAAGTCATGGGATTTATTTCAACAGAACATTTACTTTCCAAAAATATCAAATCCACAATCCAGATAAATTCCAGAGCAAGGCAAATAAAAGAAACAATTGCAAGAAATTTCAGAGCTCGAACATGAATTATGTTAGTAATAATACTTCTACTGGACATAATTTTGGAAATAGGTAAGATATATCTCGGTTATGGGTTGAGAGAAAAATCTTTATCGCGGAAAAATCTCAATCTCAATATCTCAATAGGAAGAAGTTCTAGTCGCCTTAAAACTTTTCTAAGCAATTTCTTCAAAAATTTAATTACTTAGCAGAAACTTTTTTCCTGATGGGGTGTTATAAAGAAAAACAAAATATTAACAAATATATGCAAAATTTACAAAAAAGACAACAAAATGTTGATGAGTCAGAACAACAATGCAATATAAAAATATAACAATAAAAAGAACTTTAAAACTGCCTCAAAGCAGTTCATGAAAACAATAATCATAGTTCGGACCCCCCCCCCTTCTTAAGGGGGGGATGACACCTTCCAAGAAAGTCAAGAAGGAGGGGATCAGAAATTTTCACTAAAAAGGGGGGGGGTGGCAAGGAGGGGGATCGTTTAAGAAGCATAGTGTGCACCCCCCCCAGAATAGTGGGGGGGGGGGTTTTGCTGATTTGGGTCGAAAATTTTCAGGTGGGATTTGGGGTTTTCCAGGTTTTAGGTGGGAGAAACAAGTTAAGGTGGGAGTTAATTTCTTTAGGTGGGACTTTGGGTGTTTTGGAAAAAGTTAAAGTAAAATTTTTTATTTTCAGATTTTAGATTTGATATATTTTTTATATATTCATAAATGTTAAATAGTGGAGTCGAATATCAATTGAATGGTAAGCAAGAAACTTTAAGTCTGAAAAGAAATACAACGTCTTAATCTTTGTAATAATAGACATATTAATATTTGGGAGCACAGTTAAATTGCGGTTTTTTAACTGAGTCGTTGTAAGCCATGTGACGTGTTCAAATGGCCATCACATCCCGGCAAGTCGACGTTAAAGAAAGCTGACCGGATAAAATAATTTAAACCTCCTCCCTCCCTGCCAGTTATGGTTGTAGGCGATCCTCACTATTTATAATATTGTAGTTCGGGACAAATTTTCCCCAAAACTTCTTATTCGAGGATTAGCCATAATTTCATGCCAAACTTATATCTAACGACTCACATTATTCTAAGCCGTCTGACTACTTGATTGTTTTACCCCTAATGTAGGTCATAGGCAATGGAAAGTTAAACATATTAAATGCATCTTCATATTACGGAAAGAAATTTTGTTTTGTTCCTCGAATTAGTATATTTTTTTTGTTTTTAGTGGGTCTGGGAGTGGGCTGCAAGGTGGGAATTTAGGATAAGGTGGGACCTGAATGGTGGCCTGACCCCTTGCACACTATGAGAAGGGGGGCTTCAATATTGTACTTATTTCCAGCACTGTTATGAAATTGGCTGAATGAAAGGAAGTTCTTTATTTTCACTAAAAAGTGTATTATATTTGCCAGACTTAATTTTTCTTTACTGTTTCCCTTCCCTTTTACCATAAAAGATTAGCCTGAACCCTGGGGAAGGCATTTTAAAGGTTGGAGGGATGCCAAGAGGGGGGGGATTATTTAAGAAGGGGGGGTCAGAACCCTTCGCACTAGATAATTGTACATCATAAGCGTTAATGTTTCTAAAATCCTAATCAACAAAAAATACAAAGACGAAAAATTAGAAACATCTATAAAAAGCAATATAAACGAGAAAGAAAAAGAAAGCTGGTCTTCTAAATGATCTTCTCCGAAACTGAAGTCCTTTCGAATGTCGCTAATTGCAAACTATGACTTTTTGTTTGAATTAGATTGTATAATTTATGCTTGTGAAAAAGATGATTGTGAGTGAGATATCATCATTTAAATTTTTGAAAAAAACTTCCAAAATAAACCCATACTGGTGGAGTTTCCTCCGTAGAGAAAATTGTGAACTAGGCTCTATAACCCCAACCTCCTTTTCCCTACTCTGCATCCCAAAGGATGAATAAACTGGTTCAACCCTCCTGTAAAAGCCCTTTCTATTCATTTGATTCTATGCCCCCAACATTTGGCATCCTCCCTTATTCTATTCTTGACTTTGCCTTTATTTCACACCATGCTTCTTCGCCCCGAGACCTTTCCCTCTTTTTGCACCAAGTGGCCTTGATCTGCGCACTTCTCTAGTCTTTGATTGGGCGGCCCCCGGTCAGTGGTGTTCGCTTTCTCCATTGATTTTGGCTTGTCTACGAAATTCAATATGTATTTGATGGATTCTGAACTTCATCAGTGAGACAACACTTTGAGCAGTTTAAAGATGTTTTAATTGGTCGTGAACTAGGAATTTATGCAAGGTGTTCCTTCCAAATGAAAACCGGTTAACTCTAACAATTCCAAATTGATTAGCGAGGATAGAGGGGAAATATTCTGTCCAGGGCCTGACCTATCCGAGTTAATTGTCAGTGCCTTCAAGTTTGTACATTGACCAATCAGTTTGGTTGTTTTGTTGACAGTGCCGTTAATATGCAGCTTTTGCAGTTCATTTCTCTCAGCCAATTTTTCAAAACTTTTAGTGATAAGAACAACATTAGGAATTAGAAGTTCTCGTAGGTTTTTCAATTTCAATATGTACAAGACAACGTCTTCATTCATCTCTTGATAATGTAGTCTTAAATTCAAATTTCTAACATTTTTAAATGTGCTCAAGATCGCAATGATGTTTTCATTGAAAAAGTGGTAATAAAAACGTTTGCATTGTATTATAATTGTTTCAACTCTAGATGATTTACATGAATTCAGCACCCTCGTTAAATTTTGTATTGTTGCGTCCTCATTTTCATCGTCCTTCTTCCTATTTTCGTGAAACGTCAATGCTCTGGCATGTTTCAAATTATCAAGCTTTGAAACAACTTCATCTTCTTTAATTGGCAAATGCACAAATATTGTGTGCCAAAGATGCGGTGTCACTAATTCCTTGAGAAACTTGTTACAGCAAGCTATAGTTTTTAAAGTTTCAACTTTACAGTAATCAAAAATCAGCTTTATGATTTCCTCTGGTAGTGTTTCCATCTTCATCTAAACAATTAAAAAATTCAAAATGGACAAAGTTCTTGGTTGGTAAAATTGATAAGCAGACTATCAAGTATGCATACAGGAGGAATCTAAAAAGGAATTATATCAATTCTAGACTTGCTTTTCTAGAAAAACTAAAATGTGAGCAGAGAAATCCACTACTAACCCGATCACCATTCCTCACTATTCCTCTGCTATTTCTCAATGCTCCTCAGCATTCCTCGAACGTTCCTCAGGAATGGATATTTCAAAACTTTGTTTTAGCATTCCTCATCTACTCCTCGAACGTTCCTCAGGAATGGACATTTCTGACGTTAATTTTAAGCGTTCCTCATTCGTTCCTTGAATGTTTCTCAGAAATGGAAATTTTTTACATTAATTTTAAGTGTTTCTCACACGTTCCTGAAGAATGGGCTTTCGTGACGTTAATTAAAAGCGTTCCTTGTTTCTTCTGAAAAGAAAGAGACATTTTCGGAGCTGTTAATACATTTTCATGGATAAGATATTCAATATCAAAAACTTTTAGTAGAGAAATACTTTTGTTGTTTGGAACACATTAGTTACAGAAGCTCACAAACAACTAGGGCTTTGTACAATCTGTGTTTTTACTCATTGGCAATCCCTACAAGGCTTTTTGGACCTACCCCGGTGGAGGTCCTATAAATTAACCAATGTTCGTGCGTTTGTACGTTAGTTGCCTTTTTTTACTATACTAAATTTAGCAAAATTTCACCGAAAAACTCACAAAATTAAAACGAAATTAAAGATAAAATGCCCGTGAAGATAAATACAATTCAAGGTAATCTTTCTATCCCGTAATGTTTTACTGATAGAAATATTTTGAAAGAGTGGATTCGTACCCAACATCTATTTCCGAGGAGGTAAAGTGATGAGCACTCAGAAACGTTCGAAGAATAGATGAGGAACAATAAAGTGAAGCAGAAATATCTCCATTCCCCAGGAACGTTCGAGGAATGAGTGAGGAGCGCTTAAAAAATAATGTCATAAATGATTATTCCTATTCCTAATTCAACAACATTTATCTTAAGATATCGTATTAATTTATGTTACAAACAAGCAACATGCTGAATGGACCTACCAGATGTAGGTAGTCCGAAACATGCTAAATGAAGATGAAAACTGACCAACCCATTTTTCAAAGCTTCTAGGACACGAACCAAACAATCAATTGGGCCTGGTCTTTCCCGTAATTTTTTAATGAAGAGTTAAAGTCTAAACCGTCAACTGCTCTAACTTTGGAATGATTGGTCGAAAGATGGGACTGTTGATAATCTGGCCTGTATTTTCACTTACTGTTAAATCTTTTTGTCAAAAAATTTGTTTGGATAACTCCACCAAGTTTATCAATCATACTTTCTGTCATAACATGTCACAATAACTTTCACTGATAGCGCGACCTTTTTAACTTTTTGTTTTCATTCAAAATGACCAGACGCCGATTGGAGAATTAGAGAATACCCGCCGCCTAGCCGCCTAGCCGCCTATCGCCCAATGGGATTAACAAATAAAGAGTGTGTAAACTTGCCGCGCGAGTGACGTCAAACGCTCCATATCGCTTTGCCACTGATTTGGTCTTCTTCGTTCCAGACATTCGAGTGTGTTCCACTACGGATTTTCTTCATATTTCGATTTAAAAGCCTACTTGGTGCGAAAGAGAAATCGTACATTTTTTAATACGCCGTTCATTAACTCAAATCAAATGACTTTTGAGGTTCAGTGAAATGGTGGCCGAATTGCCGTCCCATGTTTTGTCAGATAGTCCCATAGAGCAGTTGACGGTATTAATAAGGCTCTGTATCAGTTTTTGACTTAATCCGGCGCACAACAATATTCTTGTTGTAGAATTTTTCGCGGGAGGACTATCGTCAACTGCTCTAACTTGGGACGATTGGTCGAAACATGGGACTGTTGATATTCTGGTCAGTATTTTCACTTACTGTTAAATCTCTTTGACAACAAATTTGTTTTGATAACTCAACAAATTTATCAATCATACTTTCTGTCATAACATGTCATGATAACTTTAACTGATAGCGCGCCCTTTTTAACTATTTTGTTTTCATACAAAATGACTGGACGCCAATTGGAGAATTAGAGAACGCCCACCGCCTAACCGCATATTGCCTGATGGGATTAACAAATAGCGAGTGTCAGTCAGGGCTTCCTTTCACTTTATCGATATTACGCGAATGATAGTGTACGCTAAATTATTTTGGTTTCACTTTCGATTTCAAGCAAAGGTCTTAGCAACAGGGCGCGAGTACATAACAATGGGGCTGGGTAGAAAAATCTAAACATATAATTTAAAAAAAATATCGATCATCGTATAGAGCACTAAAAATACCCCCTTTCTATGTTTAGTTTGTTCTACCTTGGATTATAACTGAAAATATCTTCAAATAACCTTTGTCTGCTATCAGCCCGCGCGGTAATCTTTGCCTGCTTCAATTCTTAGATAATGAATAAGAGAGGTGCGCTTAGCTAAGCCATGCTTGCGGGCGATAAATTTATTTCTACTTATCTTGTATATTTTAGTGGTATTTATCCAATCAGTGTAGACCTAACTCTTCATACAAAAATTACGGGAAACACATATTTGGACTTTGTACCCTATCAGTGTAGCTGGAACCTCGATATTCCAGGATTAGAAAAAGCTATACCTGTTATCTTTTTTCTTTAAAGAATCAACAAGCCATCAACATCGATAAATTACACACATTCCCTCAGAAACTTTTAAAATTATCTGCCATTATGACTTTCTTGAAGCCGTTCCGAAATTAACCAATCAGGTTAGGTATCGGAATTCCTATGGGAGTTCTTTTCCGAGATTTGTAAAATAGCTAAGTCAGCAAAAAAACTTTTCCCGGGGGTTTGAGGAATAAACAGAACTGTTATCATTCGTTTTTTATTTAACCGTATATTTAAATTTGCGCTCAAAAATACTTTAATAAATAAGTTAATAATATTCAAATATACTATTTGTATCTCTCAGAAAATAAACACTTACAGAACGACATAGTTTATCATTTAGACTACCCCGTGTTTGGACCATTCTATCGTGGGCGCAAAATAGGGCGGAAACTAAGTAGCACCCTCAGTGCAAGATTGCCGCCTCATCTTTTTTCGTCCGCACGAAAATGAGCTAGTCATTTTTTTCTTGCGCGCTCAAGGGGAAAAGGAAAGTGATCGATATTCTTTGAAGAAAAAACGTCAGAAACAAACCCAAAGACCAAAAGATGTATTTTGTTGTTGAGAATCGATCCTGTGAAGATGAAAAAATTTCTGCTATGCGTTTTTTTCGGAACGCCGAAAAACTCTAATTTCGATCTTCCTTAAGGTAGTAAAGAGGTTGCGAGATTTGGGCTAGCGAGGCAAAAATGGCTAAAAAACTGGTAAAATCGTAATCCTCGAAAATCGAAGTTCCAGCCTCACTGCCTATGCTGCACGCAAGCACTTAAGCTGAAGTCCCGGAAAAGCGGGATAAAATTTTATCAGTTTTTTGCAGTTTGCAAAAAAGCGCCACATAGAAGATCTTTCAAATTCAGTATGTGAATAGAGCAGAAAAAAATACAACTTTTCTATTTTTCCTTTTTTTTGCAAAAGTTCTAGAAATGAAAATAAAAGGATAATGATAATTGAATACTATCCACTGATGATCCGAGGCGCCATCGTAAAGCTAGAGTCGCTTCGCGTACTCTTCGCTTGAGAAAATGATTGACAGATTAAATTTTTCACCCGCGCGGGAGTTCGCGGGCGTTCTCGAGCGGTCTGCGAGCGTTCTCGTCTCAATTCTCGGACCGTGTTTAAAATGGTAGACTCAGCTGTGACAGATCATTTTGATGGAAGTTGTTGGAATGTTTACAAGACTCTTGACAGAAAATCTTTTGTTTTATTGTCAATGATGACAGTGCCGTTATTAATTTTGTTAGATCTGATATATTGATGTTTGTAAGTGCACTTTATAGTTTTGATTCCCATTGAAGAATCATATTCTGGTTTTCATGTTATTAGATGCTGTTTTAGAGCTTTAGAGCTACACAGCCAATGAAAAGGATGTTGACAAAATATGCACGGCGCTGAAAAAATATGCACGGCATTGATTATGACATCATTAAATATGTCAATGTCGATTACACGCCTGTTAAAGAAAATAATTTGTAAATAGTTCTTTTTATCGTGAAATTTAGAAATACGAACAAAAAAAGAATCAAATTTAATATTTTGTTTCCTATTTAGATTATATTAGCGTTAGAATACGGTAAATTTTCACGAAAAATATTTCGCAATGGCGGTACGCCCAATCGCGCCCACGGGAAAGTTCCAATTTTTAATTATCGGAAAATCGGAGAAACCGGTTCACCACATGGATAAAAAACGTACGGAATGAAACCTGACAGAAGGTTTTCAACCAGATTTATTCAGATAAAGCTATAAGAGGTTAATTACTTATGGATTTTAAAACCTACATAACCAAAAACGAAAGTTGTTGGGAAGGAAAGTAAACGCAAGACAGAAGGTTTGGTTGTGTTGATCAGGTATGTTATTATCAGTCAGGAACAATGTCTTACTTAGGACATCATGTCTTAATTTGGACATATGTACTAACTAGGAAATAAAAAATGTCCTTACTAGGCCATTTTTTCTATTTTTGCCTCTAACTCAAAATCAAGAAAAATGCGCACTTTCTTAACATCGCCAATCGAAAGAGCACCAAAAAATAAAGGTTCGAGGTGATTTTCAAATATTTTGGTCAAAGGAATCAAGAAATATCTTATCCTAGCCCTAAAGCCTAGTCTACATGTTACAAAAAGCCGAAATTTTATGATGTCGTAGACAGTCCTTTAATTTTAAAATCGGGAATTTTCATAATGGTAGACCAAGCGGCAATCGTAAAGTAACTTTCTCGTTCCGTTCCTGTTCTGGGCCAAATTGAAAAGTCCCGTTTCTGTCACGGAAGGAAATCAGAGCCTTTTTTGGTCTATTTTTGAAAAATGGTAAACTTAATGAAAATAGTATTAGTCCTGAATTAAAGCCTTCATAGTACTACTACTTCCAAACCAAAATAAATTTCATAAAAGTTTTTCCTCGTTGAATAATTGAACTTTGAAGGTTCTGTCACGGAAGGAACGCAGCAAATACATTAAAAAAGACAAAAGTATGCTGATTCAGATTCCTGTGAATTTAAAGAGAATTTTAAAACCAAAATACCACTAGAAGAAACTTATGTCTATCTGCTTGTCATTGAAAAAAGAACTGAGTCAAAAAAAATAATTTCAATGGCTACAGGCCTTTGCAACTGAGAAAGGTCAGTGTCACAGAAGGACACCGTCACGGAAGAAAAAAATTCCTATTTTTCAAAATCAGCAATAGCGTAAGAAATGTTGACTGAAACTAGTGAAGTGACACATCATATCATGAATCATAGCCATTTTTACTATTCAGTTCATTTCAAAACCTTGGAACTGTATTTTTATTGTTCAACCATAATGGTGATAATAATTAGGAAATTTTACAGGAAAGATTTTATTTTTTAAGCAAAAAAACGTAAAAACGCGACCTTGCAAGCCAGTGAGCTACTTCCAAAGGCTCTGATTAGCATATTTCCATGGTGCTGAAGCGATTTAGAGGATTTAGAACCAGCTAGGAACAGTAGTTTTGCCAGAAAACCGGTTTTTAGGCCTCCAGAGCCGCCTGGGCTTTACGCTGTAAGCTTACAGCGCTGTACTGGAGCCTTAGTTTTAAGCTTATTCTGAGCTCCATACAGGGCTGAGCTGGTTCCCAATGGTCATAAACCTTGTAGGACACTCCCCTGCAATGGACTAGACCCATTGAAGTCCAGCGAAGGGGGCAGAACCGACAAATTTTCACTAAAATAGCTTAAAAACGCTTAAAAAGCTCTATTTAAGCGTTTTTAAGGCTTTTTTAAGCAAAAAACGTAAAAACGCAACCTTGCAAGCAAGTGAGCTACTTCCAAAGACTCTAATTAGCATATTTCCATGGTGCTGAAGCGATTTTGATCGTTTAGAACCCGCTGGGAACAGTAGTTTTGCCAGAAAACCGGTTTTTAGGCCTCCAGAGCCGCCTGGGCTTACGCTGTAAGCTTACAGCGCTGTACTGGAACCTTAGTTAAGCTTATTCTGAGCTCCATACAGGGTTGAGCTGGTTCCCAATGGTTCTAAACCTCGTAGGACACTCTCCTGCAATAAATTAGACCCATTGAAGTCCAAGATTTCTAAAGATAACAAGATATTTTTAATCCGTCACGGAAGGACAAGGTGAAAGTGTCACGGAAGGACAATAATTTCAGACCTTGTAAGTGAATATGAAGGAGGTTGCTTTGGAATGTAATTTCATTTTTTGTTAGGGGGTACCAATAGTTAGAACTTGCAATAATATCAAGAATAGTGTACTTGCACAAAACTGGTGAAAAAACTTTTTGTCTTGAAATTGTCACGGAAGGAATTCGATATTTTAAAAAAGTTTCTGCTTGCAGTACTTTTTTGTTGTTTGACTTATTTCAAAATGAACAAACCTATTAAACTAACTAGGGTATGTACTTGTTTTAAAACAACATTTCATTTTTGATTAATCATTTATTTTTCAAAAGAAGGTCCATTATATTTTAACACTTGTCCTTCCGTGACAAACCTCACTAGTTGTGTTTCGATATAATCACCTGATTACAGAGACTAAAAGTGCGACTCAGTTGATTTAAAAGTTGAAATTGGAAAATTTAAAGGTTATTTCTAAAAAAAATCACAGTTACCAGCAGTTACTTATTTTGTTTGTAAGATTTTTGATTTTGTGTTTTGGTTGACCACTTTTCAATTTGGCCCTTCTGCCAGTTAGTCACACTAGCTTCCCGCCAAAATGCATATCAAAGATTAATGCTGCAAAAGCGCTATATCGCTTACTTGACTCTCAAGCAAAAAGATGCGCCGCAAAACTTCTAAAGGGATTCATGAAAAAATAACCCGGCGCTTTTTAATGAAATTAACATTTTCAAAAACTATGAGAAATTGCCTAAAATTTGAGCCATAGATGAAAAGATTTGAGCCAAGCCAACCTTGAAAACTAATTTGAAGATCAACTTCCCAAGAAAAAGATCTACGAGGGAGACGGAACCCACCTAGATCCGCGCACTGCCGAATAGGCTATTTTCCGGAAATTTTGCCGGACCTCAAACACTGACCCATTTACATGTGCGGAATTATTTTTACTTTAGCGTATAAACAAGGCCTTAAAAATTGAAGCGCTGTCTCGGGAATTGAATGACAAAATTTGGTTTGTTGATATTCTGGCTGCTGCACGTTCGCAATCGGTCATTTTGTCTCATTTAAGTTTTCAAGTTTTAATTAATTGTCTTGGGAACTTGAGCTTGATTCAGGTAACTCTCATCCTTGTTGTTGCAATTACATCCTGTAGATGACTGATGTCGTTTTTTCTGAAAGCTAGATTTCCTAGTGTGACTAACTGTCTGCTGTTTTACAGATTGTACATTCAAAGACACATAGAGAAAAAACCCTTCCGCAGATTTTGAAGAAATTTTCAACATATACCAACTAAAGGTCGCTCTTTCGATTGGTTATGTTTTTAACATGCGCATTTTCCTCTAAAATGTCTAAAATGGGGGTTCAAATTTAAAAATGTCCTACTTAGGCCATCTATGGCCTAATTAGGACATAAAAAATGTCCTTCTTAGGCCATTGTCCTAGTTAGGCCATTGTCCTAACTAAGACATTGTTCCTGACTGATTATTCTATCCGAACTAATGTTATAAAAGACCAAGGAGGCCCTGACTGGCGAGTGTGTAACTAACTTGTAACTAACACTTGCCGCGCGAGTGACGTCAAATGCTCCATTGTTTTGCAACTAATTTGTTCTTCTTCGTTCCAGAAGACACTCGCGTGTGTTCCACTACAGACTTTTTTCATATTTTAATTTAAAAGCCTACTCGGTGAGAAAGAGAAATCCAGACCCGATCAATCGAACTTGTTGAACCAATCGAACAATCGAACTAATCGAACTCCATCGAACGATTAAAGTTCGATTAAAAAAATTAAAGGTTTACCGTACCCCCCGTGCCGTGCGCGTAGTAGACAGTAAGCCAGACCCGATCAGTCGAACTAATCGAACCGATTTTTTAATCGAACTAATCGAACCCGATCGAACCTAATCGAACGATTAGAGTTCGATTAATCGAACTAATCGAACTTTCAGATTTTCCTTAAAATTGTGAGTGTTCGATTAAGTTCGATTAAGATCGAGTTTGTTCGATTAGGTTCGATCAAGATATAGTTCGATTAGTTCGATTAGATTTAATGGTTCGATTAGTTCGATCAAGATATAGTTCGATTAGTTCGATTAGATTTAATGGTTCGATTAGTTCGACCAAGATATAGTTCGATTAATTCGATTTGATCGCCTTAAAATGACGTCACAGCCAGTGAAAGTAGGGCGTTTAGCATAGAATTGGGAAGTAAGCCACAGTAGCCGGACGGTCTATCGACCCTAGTTCACCAACCACTAGACCGTTATGCTTCATATTTTTGCCACACCTTCCTTAGGTGTGGCCCAACCCCATCCGGGTATTCCGGACTTTTCAGACCCCTCCGGAACTCCCCGGCAAACCTCCGGAACTCCCCGGCAAACCTCCGGAACTCGCGACTTTCTGCAAGCTTTGGGGGCTCCTGCAAGGCCCCCAAGGCTTGTTATAATGAACTCGAAAAGTGGAAAAGATGTCCGGGCATAAAGACCGGCGATTTGGGTCGTTTGGGGCATTATACCGGCTTTTCCCGGCTCAGGAAAGTCCGGAAATGCCCTTTTTAAGAGTACCGTAACCATAGCTCGGTCTCGAGGCCCCCAAAAGTCCTGTAAGCCTTCCTTAACGTTGAAAACGGTCTGAGAGCAAAGCAGAAGGGTGCCTTCGACCATTCCAGCCCAGCTGGGCCTTCCGAAGGCCCGGCGAAAGTCCGGAACGAATCCGGAAAACAGTTAATACCAACTTCCCAAATCTCCGGTTTTAAGGGCACGCCTGAAGCCGGACGACCTTCCTTAATGTTCTGATGGGTTGGGATGGACGCAAGGCATCAGTCCCGACCCATACGACCCCCGGTAGCCCGGTCCTGACCCGGACAGGGCCGTCCAGCGGGTCAAAATGGCGATTTTTGGGCATGCGGAAATCCCTTTAAAGCGAGACCCCCGGGACCTCCCAGACATCCAAACCGGTCGATATGCAAAGCATGTGTGCCACCCTTTTCGGCCCAGGTCCGGGGGACCGTTTGGGGACCCCCGTTCGGTGTTCGGGAGGCCCCGAAATCGGTCCACGGAGCGAGCCAGAACGATTTTTGCCGGCTTTTGACGATACTTTGCGGAACTTTGAAGGACCCCCAATGATGCAGGGGTCTACCCTCACATCCCCCCTGACCGATGGGCACCGGTCGGACTCCCCGGACCCCCAGGGGCCGTGCACGGCGGTACCGTTTTTATCCAATTTTGACGAATTTTCGCAAATTTTCAAGCCTTTCCAAGCTTTTCCAAGCCTTTTGAAGGCTTCGGATGACTGATGGAGGGTGCTGGCCATGAGGGAGAGCAAGGCAGAGGGCATCCAAAAGGATGCGAAGGGCTGTGGTAGGCTGTGGAGGCCTGTAGAGGCCAAATTTGGTCTAACCGGGGCAGGTACCCAAAGGAGGTCATTTTTACAAATTTTTGCCGGTTTTTCACGACACTTTGAGGTACTTCGAAGCACCCCAACCGGTGCAGGAGAGTACCTTCACATTCCCCCTGACCATTTGGCACCAATGGAACTCCCGGGAACCGCTGCCAGGACCCCCAGGGCTGGTCCACGGTGGTACCCAAATGAAGTCGTTTTTTCCAATTTTGACCAATTTTCGCCATTTTTCCAATTTTTGCCGGCCTTTGACGACACTTTGAGGAACTTTGAAGCACCCCAACCGGTGCAGAGGAGTACCTTCACATCCCTCATAGCCGGTTGACATCAATGAAACTCCCGGGAACGCCTGCCGGGACCCCCAGGGCCGGTCCACGGTGGTACCCGAAGGCGGCCGAATTTTGCTGGTGAGAAAGGGGTGTAACATTCTCAATTGAGAAGGTCGTTTTTGGCAATTTTTTCCGGCTTTTGACGGCACTTTGAGGAACTTTGAAGGACCCCAACTGATGCAAACGTGTACTCTCACATCCCTTGACCAGTGAGCACCGATCTGACCCCCCGGCACACGGGCCGGGACCCCCAGGGGCCGTCCGCGGTGGTACCGTAAGGAGTTCATTTTTTTTTCTGATTTTGACCAATTTTCACCAAGTTTCAAGCCTTTCCAATCCTTCTAAAGGCTTCGGATGACTGATGGAAGGTGCTGGCTTTGAGGGAGAGCAAGGCAGAGGGTATCCGAAGGGGTCCGAAAGCCTATGGGGGGCTGTGGAGAGCTGTAGAGGCCTCAATCGGTCCGACCGTGGAAATTAGCCTAATCAGCCTGACTGACCAGCCGGTCCCGCCGGAGAACTTTTACCTGACTAAGTATTTAGTCGGTCCCGCCGGAGAACTTTGTCTGACTGCTTAGTCGGCCTCGAGCAAGGTATAAATAGCCAGAAAATGCACTCCAGGCATGCTCCACGTCCATACCAGGATGAAAGCACCCGTTCTCGTCAGATCACGGAAGTTAAGCATCGTCGGGCCGGGATAATCACTTGTCAAGTTGTCGAACCAATCGAACTTAGTAGAACTAATCGAACTAATGAATTGGCAAGTTATCGAACTAATCGAACTAGTCGCTAGTTTAACTTATCGCACTAATCGAACCTAATCGAACTAATCGAACCCAATACTGGCCAAGTTGCCGAACTAATCGAACTAATCCGTAGTAAACCAATCGAACTAATCGAAATTAATAGAACTAATCGAACTAATCACACGGCTGTTCCAACGCGGAGAAACTGAATTGACGTCAGATTTGCGAAAAAATTTTACCTTCCCATACAAAATCCCAAATATTTCAACAACTAAAGAAGCTTTTATAATTCTGTAAAAAACACTTTTTCAGGGAAGGATAGAGCTTTAAGAAAAATATAACTTCATAAACACTTTCTCTTTTTCTCTTTTTAGAAATCGGGATCAAAGACGCCGAAGGTAATTTTTCAAAATTTTCGGACTTGTTTACAACGGAAATATAGGCTTATAATTAGGACTTTAGGCCATTATTTGCTTTTATAACTCCATTGGAAGGATAGAGGACATGCCTGGGAATGATCAATACCCATATAACATCAGGAAACTTTGAATAAAGCTCAGTTTTTACCTTAGAAATTCAAATTTGGGACTTGGGATAAATTTCCGGGAATTTAATGATTTTTTAGAGGAGAATTTCACTAAATAATGTGTTCCAACTAGTTCCAAATCAGTCTCTCATGAAAGTAATTTGACAGACAACTGTATGTATTAATGTAATAAATGATTTCTTCTTGATTTATTTAGAAAATATGGATAATTTTAAGTTAACAAGAACTATAAAGCAGAAAAATTTCTTTCTCGCTTTTTCTGCCTCTGAGGTTCTCCTGCCTCTGTCTTCTTGATACGATTCCAGCATGACAACAGGTATATTTCCATCTTCTACACTTGGATATGGAGAAATCAGCAAGCAGCTGAGCAGTATTAGTCAAGGAGTCCAACTATCCAGCCATAAATTTACATGTTGCTGCAGGACCGCACAAGTCGTCCTACAAAATGAAGAAAACATTTTAAATAAAAAACAACAAAAAAACTATGTCTATTTTCATCAGTTCATACCCAATCACCATTTCCCTCAGCCTTGAAAAGAACTAATAGTACCTTAATTCTCTTAAGAATATTTCAAATAAGTCCTACCTTAAAATCCAGGGTCAAGTCTTTCATTTCGTGTAACTTTTTTGGTCGAACTTAGCTTTCTCGGTCGTCAGTTGTTGGTTGTTGAACCCTCCATCCCCCAGATCACAGACCTGAAGAAAACAGAAGAAAGAAAAGATATTGAAGGAAAACAAAATCTAGCTATGAAATTCTAATCTAGTATCTATTACCACAAGTCAGAATATTAGAGGCTGATGAGGTGATTATGCAACAGAAATTCTAGAAAATATTTGGGAAGAAGTAAGATTGTTTGAAGGGCTATCTTAGAGATTTGAAGTCACTCAACCCCTGGTTCTATCCAAGAGAAACATTAAAAACAAGCCAATCAAATTGCTAAAAAGCTTTTTGAAGTTTAAAAATTAGATCGATTCACTTAACTTGAAAAAGTTTGACAAAACCTCCATCCACCACCAAAATAGCAAGTTGAATGAAATTATCGCTTCTTTGGCTACCATGTTGCCACCCGTTACGCTGAAATCGGCCAATCAAAATGTGCCGCGGGAAAATCGTCAACTCTGATTGGCTTGTTTTTCGAGAAATGGAAGGCGTCGATCACGTGACCAAAACATGAAAAAAGCCGTACGAAATTTTTCTCGAGGCGAGGAAAATTTTGTGTGAACCTATGTCTCTTCTATGGCTTGTCGCATAATGGCGCTGCCTTTATATCCTTTTAAGTAAACTTTTTCTGAAAGAAAAAGGATTCAGCTTTCGATTCATGTACGTTTACCGATAGTCAAAGGTCTTCATAAGCTTCCACAGGGCATTAAACACGAGTTTTCGTAGTCCAGGCTAAACTGGGCAGGCCCGGGCCCGTAAACTATAGTCTGTGTAACGACTTTATATTTTGCGAGGGACTGGTGAAAATTTCAGGGTCTTAAGTTGAAAAGCCGGTTTGCGACAAGGTTTCAAAGTTGACCGGATGTTACGATTTCGCAGACCTTTGAAATCTTATAACTTAAGATTGCGTGATCGAATCAAAACAAAGTAAAATGATTCGGAAAGAACTATCTTTCGGCTTCAAGAGGCTTTTTACAGAATTTTAAAATGATCTTCAGAGCTAGACCTACAGATCAATGAGTAAGGTAAATTTTCGTCAATTTTTGTGTTGGTTCGATTCCAGACGTTCGATTTTTGGCTTACTGAAACAGCCGTGATCACCTGACGACTCATCGAACTAATCGAACTCGAGTTTTATCAAAAATTGTGAGTGTTCGATTAGGTTCGATTAAGTTCGATAATCGAACTCTAATCGTTCGATTAGGTTCGATCGGGTTCGATTAGTTCGATTAAAAAATCGGTTCGATTAGTTCGACTGATCGGGTCTGGAGTAAGTAAGAAAATTATGAACAGCTGTTATCAGGTTACTTTTTAGAGAACTTTGCCCTCTATCTTTATGCAAAAAAATAGTTTGAGTAAAGAAAACGATTTAAGTTAATTTCATAGGTACTCAAAGTTTCTTTTAAAAAAATTATGAAGCAATTTTCACACAAGTCCAAAAACCCCAATTTTTAGGCACTTTTGGCCCAAGTTTTTGTAAGTTCTATAATTATAAATGAAATTTAGATACCCATATTGAGTCAAAAGATATTGTATTCCTGGAAAAAGTAATTTGTATCCAGGCTACAATCAGCCATGTGTGATTTTATGTCAGTTTTTTTCCTTATACTGACGAGTGTGACGACCAAAATTTCTGCCATTTTCTTTCGAATTTTGTAAAACTAGACTAAACTCTTACTTCTTAAGGCGATGACACGATTTGGCCTTAATAGACAACAGAAAATATTGAGAACAAGTTCTGAGTTTTCTAAGCTAAGCATTCGGCATTTTCCAGCGAAGGATTTTGCAGAACAAATAATGTAAACATAAACAAATCCTTGCGGACACGACTGACAGCAATCAGATCCGCGCAGGAAGGAAGGAATATAGGAGTGTCCAGCTGTCTTTTATGTATGTATTTGCTAAAAAAAGTCAAGTCAATCAGAAAGGATAAAGTGAAAGTATGGAAAGTAAGAACGTTTTACTGTTTTAAAACTTTCTTGGTGGGAGAAAGGTGTTCTTGGTATATCATTAGTGGTGAGAGGATTAAGTGAAAGCAGTCTAGGTCTGCAGCAGCAGTGTGGTGGTGCGATATCACAGCAGGACAGCCAGGCAGTACAGTCAAGTATCAATATTTGAGGTATTACGAAAATCGCTACTTTTTGCCGTAATCGCTTTCGTTTTTAACATAAGGTCTTAGCAACGGGTACCCCGGGCATAGTTACGGGGCATTGAGAAAGAATCCTGACATAGAATTTCAAAAAGATTCACGCTATCATATTCTACATTACAAAATACACCTGTTCTATGTTGGGTTTTTTTCTCGGTGTTTTGTTGGCTTAATTATTGTCATGCAAAGTAAATAAAAACCCCTGGAAATCTTTAGGTTTTGATAAGCAAATTACTTACATACTAAGCGAAAGTGAAAGTAAAGGCGGAAATATATTCTTTTTTCGACGTGATTTGCATATATTAGAACTGAAAGAAACGCCAATTTGTCAAAGATTTGTTTAAAACCTTTTACAACTTACTTTTTGTTGAATATCGCCTAAATTTATCGAAAAAATATGCTTTTCAACATTAATCTTAAAATCTCTTTTATTGTTAAGTATCCCCGGGGCGCTCAACGCCGAAAGAAAAATAAGCGGGCGGAACCGCCCTCGTACTCGTAGTTTAATCCCGGGATTGAAAAAACCTGGAGAAAACCTTTTCCGTACATCTAATGTAGCTAAGGAATTTTAAAACACGGCATTTAAAGTGAAACAAGATGGCGGAGAAGTAGTGATTGGAGGTTTTTGTAATTAAACAGCATGACAAAGGTTTGTTATATTCTAGCATAATAAAGACAAACTCAGGAGGTAAGGTAAATTGCGTTTTGACTGCTTTTAACTGTTTTTCTAATAAAGAATATCTTCAAACTTGACTTCACTGCCAGGTGTGGCGGCGTGGGGAGGGTGTGGTGTGTGGGGGTTAATAATGTGTTTGTTGGGGGTCTGTCTGTCTGTATAGCTAATACATTTCATTCACCTTGGTCTAAGGTCTCCAATCCCTGATGTTTTGAAAGTCAAAGCCCAAAGGAGGCTGCTGATTAAAAATGAAATTTTAAAGATGATTGGGTGGATATAAGGCAAGGAAGGGAAGGGTGGTCTGCCTGGGTGGTTAGGTTTTTGCAAGTTCCAAAATCAGAAACTTCAGCTAGACAGGCATGTCGGCATTTATGAAGTTACTGTAAAGGTATTAAATCCTTTTCATATCCTTTGCCGACGACACTCATCTACTAAATCTCTCCCCCCAAACTGTCTGGTCTCTGTGCGGAAGAGTGAACTCTGACCTCAGAGTTCTTGTCAGCTGGCTGAATGCTAACAAAATATCGCTTAACGCTAGTAAGACCGAATTTATCATCTTTAGGTCCATTAGGCGCCGTCTTGATACAATTCCAAAAATCAAAATCTCGGGTAAGCGCTTAACCCCAAGTAAAACCATTAAATATTTAGGTGTCTATCTTGATGAACACCTCTCTTGGAAACAACATGTTGCTGTTGTTGCTGTAAAACTTCGTCGTGCAAATGGGGCTATCTCTAAACTCCGTCACTATCTCCCTCTTCCAAACCTTATCAATGTCTACCATGCTATCTTCTCCTCTCACATTCGCTATGCTTGTCAAACTTGGGGCCTCTGTGATAACACTGTCACTCACAGAATCCAAGTCCTACAAAACACTGCCATCAGGATTATGACTTTCCAAGAACAAGGGCTTCTGTCACTCCCACCTATAATGAACTTAAAATCTTAAAATTCTTTGATCTCGTTGAAACACTCAACATTATGTTCATATACCGCTACCTGAACAGATACCTTCCTTCTGACTGTCTTTCTACTTTTACCTTTTCTACAATTCCTCATGACATTGGGACTAGAGCCAACCATATCAGCCTCCTCTTTGTCAGGAACGTCAATACAACCACCTTTGGCCTCCACTCTCTCACACAGCTAGCTTCACGCCAATGGAATAATTTACAAGAGCATCTTGATGACAAAAATCTACAAATCATTGAACCACTAGATTTATTATCACATATTCAAAAATTTTACCTCAACAAATACACCCCTCAGGAACCCCCTCGGCAACAGTAATTTCATACCAGAGTCTTATTATTGTTTTTAACTGTATATATTTCATGAAAAAAAAAAATGTGAATACAAAAAGATTTATTTAGGATATATATGATACTTTAAAACTTTATTACTGGTACTGTGTTATTCTATCATGTTATATTTTATATTATTTTATTTTATTTTACTTAAAACTTTTCATTTTTTTATTAGGTTGCACCATTTGTAATTAGGCTTCTAAACTTGGTGTCCCTTCCTTCGGGTAAATATATGTTTTGAATTGAATTGCATTGCAGGCTTAACTTTTTGTGTTTGCGTGCGTAGCATTGCAATAAACATGCTTATTGTTATACACAGTGTGCTGTTATATATATTATATGCCAGACGGTACTAATCGAACTTTCGATTGTGATCAAAGTAATCAATAATGATCGATAATATAATTGAAGGTCAGTACAGTCAAGTATCAATATTTGAGGTATTACGAAAATCGCTGCTTTTTGCCGTAATCGCTTTCGTTTTTAACATAAAGTCTTAGCAACGGGTACCCCGGGTATAGTTACAGGGCATTGAGAAAAAATCCTGACATAGAATTTCAAAAAGATTCACGCCACAAGTGTTTCAACCGGTATTCCAACGAAGCCATATTTTGGTTTGTACAGAAATTTCGCCCGCTCAAATCGAAACAACAAAATGGTCAATCTCACTAAAGCAAACCATTGCGGCCACGACATTTCCCTGGATAAAAATTCTGGTCACGTGACCATCCGTGATTGTAGACCAATGAAAACGCTTCATTTCCCCGGATTAAAGTTGTGTCTACACTAACACACGCGGGAAATGGCTAGAAAAAGAGAGAAAAAACCGGGGGTCAAATTAAATTTTTCTCCCTTGCGGCAAACATAAAAGACTTTAAGAGGCCATTTATTTAAGAAAGGGGTGTTATATCATGAATAAATTATGTAAGTAAGTGATATTTTAAGTATATAACAAGTTCATTAACAATTTTATTTTGAAGTTTGTTTTTAAAAACCAAACCCCCGTGCTAGATGATAATCTTATTTTCTTAACTTATGGACCCATTGGGAAGTCTTTGTAATACAGATCATTTGGCAGTGTAGTTGCAGCCTATACAAGAATTGGAATCTAAAGTCTGAAGTCGTAACTCCTTGCCAGTGACCCCGCAGAGAAATTTTTAGTTGGCAGACACTGACTTTAGGTTGGTTTGGAAATCGTTTTATTTTGAAATGTAATCTTCGCTTTAGATGAATACTTTTATTTCTTTGGATTCATGAAAGGTTCAAGGTTTGTTTACTTTTTATTTCAAATTATTTCATTGATTTATTGAGCTGCAATAGCTGATTGAAAAACGAAGATTTTTTATAGTTATCAGCGTGGGCTTGGCCACCATTTTAAATTTCGATTTTTTTTCTCCTGTACTCGGCAATTTAGAGGTTGTACGTAATACGAGATTTGGCTTACGCGTAACACTTGTGACACTATCATATTCTACATTACAAAATACACCTGTTCTATGTTGGGTTTTTTTCTCGGTGTTTTGTAGGCTTAATTATTGTCATGCAAAGTAAATAAAACCCCCTGGAAATCTTTGGGTTTTGATAAGCAAAATACTTACATACTATTGTTTACTTTTCAGGTATTCATCCAATCAGAATTCACCCTCAGAAACTTTCAACCAATCAAAATTCAACCGTGACGCGGGAAATGATCCAATCAGAATCCCGAAGCTAAAGACTTAACAGCCAATCAGAATTTGTTAGCGAGCGGTATTCATCCAATTGGAATCGCGTAACACGAAAGCGAAAGTGAAAGTAAAAGGCGGAAATATATTCTTTTTTCGACGTGATTTGCATATATTAGGACAGAAAGAAACGCCAATTTGTCAAAGATTTGTTTAAAACCACCTTATTTTTTGTTGAGTATCGGCTAAATTTATCGAAAAAATATGCTTTTCAACATTAATCTTAAAATCTCTTTTATTGTTAAGTATCCCCGGGGCGCTCAACGCCGAACGAAAAATAAGCGGGCGGAACCGCCCTCGTAGTTTAATCCCGGGATTGAAAAAACCTGGAGAAAACCTTTTCCGTACATATAATGTACCTTAAGTGTATTAATTTTGGCGGGGATTAAATTTGGCGGATTTGGCGGTTTTAGGCGAAATCCGCCAAATTAAATACCCGCCAAAATTTTCAAAATCGTTCAACCGCCAAATTAAATACCCCCGCCAAAATTAACAAAAATCGCATTTTAAACGCAAAATCTGTTTTTAATTGTTTATTTCGATTATTCAAGAACATTTTATCCAAGCATAATTTTAATTTTTTTTGTCATCCACCAAATTAAATACCCGCCAAAATTTCCAAAATTGATCAACCGCCAAATTAAATACCCGCCAAAATTAGCCTGTCGCTCAACCGCCAAATTAAGTACACGCCAAAATTAATACACTTAAGGTAGCTAAGGAATTTTAAAACACGGCATTTAAAGTGAAACAAGATGGCGGAGAAGTAGTGATTGGAGGTTTTTGTAATTAGACAGCATGACAAAGGTTTGTTATATTTTAGCATAACAAAGACAAACTCAGGAGGTAAGGTAAATTGCATTTTGACTGCTTTTAACTGTTTTTCTAATAAAGAATATCTTCAAACTTGACTTCACTGAAGGATTTTATCAGTGAGTGAATACTCACTCGACTCCAGATTATGGCATTTTCTTTGACCATTTTCGATTTGCTCAATCATTTCGATTACTTTTCGATTACCTTCGATCATATTGAATACCTTCGATTGTATTGAGTATATACCTTCCAGCCTTCGATTTTATCAATTATGGTTCCAGTTCCAGGAGCAGCGCGTCAAAATAATCTGAAACCAAGTTTATTTCAGCCAATTAAAACATGTGATTCATGCGCGAAAACCACTTTCGTTTTCGTGAAATTTTTGTTTGGAAAGGTAGGGGAAAGGTAATATGTATGAAGTTACAGTATTCAATCCACTTGAATATAGTAAGACAAGACATAAACATAAAATAAAAATAGTTATTTGGGAGAAGACAACAGTCTTTTGAAAAACTATTTACTCAAGCAGAGATTTTTTTAATGGGAACGTCATATCATTGATTTGTCTATGCATTGATGATTAGTTATATGCAAAATAATTTATCCCTTTTGTACTGGCTGGAGTAATTTGTTATTCAATAGAACTGTCAAACGACTATTTAACTTAAATTTTATCCCAGCACTTTCTATCTCCTTGATGTTTCGTGAATAAAAGTGTTACAGTAATGTGCCAGAGCTGTTATTCATATAAATAGAAAACTTAACTAAATACCCCCAACCTTCTAACACCTTGCCTGAGTAACTTAGAAGCATCCTTTGTACCCTTCTCTGCTCTCAAAATCAGGATTATATTGATACTATCAAGCTCAACTACTGCTCTTAAAATTTACTTGTAAAGATCTTCAAAGACTACTTCTTGTCTTTTGGGCAAACCTTCTGATTGGTAAACTTCTGAAACAGCCTAGCAGTTTCTAGAAAGACTGGAGAATTTATATTGGGGGTTACAGGGCGTTTTTTGCCTAAGATTGTTATTAAGTACAAGCAAAAATACGTATGTTCTAAACTCTGTCTCTCTTCAAGCTAAGAAGTTATATAGTATGTAAGTAGTAGTATGTATGTATGTATGTAAGTCTCTTTTCTTCTATCTGCCGAGAGTGCTCAATGATATCAGAGCTTGTTCAAATTAAAGAAAGAAGTTTTGATTTATTATTTGGAATTTCAAGTTTCATGCCGCCCGCACGGAAGAAAATCATCAGCTAAATGAAAATCGTTTGAAAAATATTCATATACAATGGCTTTTTTGTTTGAAATTCTAACGTCGAATTTTCAGGTGACGCCGAATATATACACGCTTTTTGTATCATAGTAATAGTGCTTATAAGAATACCAGGGTTAAAATCGACTCAATGTTAAGAATATCTGAAGAATACCTTTAAGGGTGAGATTTTGCGAAAGTATAATTATTAACAGAAGATGAGTTTGCGTTTATTATTCTCAACTTCAGTTGAGCTAGAATCTGAGAATGTCTGTGTGTCTGTGTGTGTGTGTGTCTGTCACCAAAACTTTGGGGCAGGCTGGAGACTTCAAAAATGGTCCGATTGGGCTGAAATTTTGCACACTTGATCCTTGGGCAAATCCCTGGGGGTGTTTTTTTCATTTTTTCAAAATTTTAATTTTTGGGGCCTGGGGACGAGTTTTTCGCCGAAACGAGGCTAAAACTTGGGGCAGGCTGGAGACTTCAAAAATGGTCCGATTGGGCTGAAATTTTGCACACTTGATCCTTGGGCAAATCTCTGGGGGTGTTTTATTCATTTTTTCAAAATTTTAATTTTTGGGGCCTGGGGACGGGTTTTTCGCCAAAACGAGGCTAAAACTTTGGGGCAGGCTGGAGACTTCAAAAATGGTCCGATTGGGCTGAAATTTTGCACAATTGATCCTTGGGCAAATCCCTGGGGGTGTTTTTTATCATTTTTTCAAAATTTTAATTTTTGGGGCCCGGGAACGAGTCTTTCGCCAAAACGAGGCTAAAACTCGGGGCAGGCTGGAGACTTCAAAAATGGTCCGATTGGGCTGAAATTTTGCACACTTGATTCTTGGGCAAATCCCTGGGGGCGTTTTTTTTCATTTTTTCAAAATTTTAATTTTTGGGGCCTGGGGACGAGTTTTTCGCCAAAACGAGGCTAAAACTTTGGGGCAGGCTGGAGACTTCAAAAATGGTCCGATTTGGCTGAAATTTTGCACACTTGATCCTTGGGCAAATCCCTGGGGGTGTTTTTTTTCATTTTTTCAAAATTTTAATTTTTGGGGCCTGGGGACGAGTTTTTCGCCAAAACGAGGCTAAAACCCAAAATGCTATAATTTTTCTTAAGCCATTAAGTTTACAATTGGGCCTACGAATGATTTCAAAGATACTGAAGTTGAGCCAGTGCGGTTAGCACGTTCGATACATGAAATGTTTTTGCTATAAAAAAGATAGGAAATTGTGATAACAAATTGTGATAACAAACTTGTCTTAGACTAATGGATGAAAAATAAGAATATTTTGAAAATATCTGACCCTGAGGTTTGGAAAATTCCTAAGAGTACTTTACCCTCAGCCAGAAAAACACTATTCTTATAAAAAACGCATGTATCCTACTAAGAATGAAAGATGATATTTCATATCGATGTTTTATTTCATTTCTTTAGTTTGATATTAAAAAACAACAAGATGACACTCGGAGAAACAGATAAAAATGCTTTAATTGAAGCAAGTATTTCAGCTAAAGATTTTGCTTATGCAAAATATAGTAATTTTCGAGTTGGATGTGCGCTTTTATCACAATGTGGTAAAACAATCACAGGATGTAATGTTGAGAATGTTAGTTTTGGGTTAACAATATGTGCAGAAAGAACTGCATATTGCAAGGCTATTAGTGAAGGTATCACAAAATTTAAAGCTATTGCTATTGCGACAGATGTTAAAAATGGCAGTATGGTTTCTCCTTGTGGAGCCTGTCGACAATTTATGGCAGAGTTTGGAAATATTGATATAATTTTGGTTAATTTAGATAGAGATACTAAAGAAACAACCTTGTCACACTTGCTACCTATGTCCTTTGATGAGGATGCACTTCACAATGGACAAGAAAATGGAATCAAAAATTAAATAATTCTGTTTTGAAATCTGGACAGTTTGCATTGCACTGTGGATACCTTTATTTTCATTAAATTATCATTTTTATGAAGATCAGTTCAGGATATAAAATTGCAGCCTTTCTAATTCAGAGTTATTTGGGTCGACAAAAAATTTTAAAATTTTATTACAATAAGCACTTTTACGTTAGCAAAAGCTAAATTTTCGTCGGCATTTGCCTTGGCAATAGCCGAATGCTGACGCGAATCAGTATGGCTGAGATTGATATAGAACTTTTAATATGATCAGATTTGAGGACATTGAGTGATTTTTCATCAAGATAAATATAAAATAATAGCGTACAGTATGAATAAAATATCTGCTCAGTTTGAGGAGGCATAAACTCTTATAATGTTCCTCTTTCAAGGCTCGAAATAACGATTTCAAGTGGGTCGGACAAAATGTCCGATCAGGGTTGCTTTAGCTTGAAAATTATGATTTTTGGGTCGGACATGAAGCTATTTGGGTCGGACAATGTCCGATGTCCGACCGTTGTTTAGAGCCCTGACTCTTTATGAACTGATAAATTTTTCCAAAGTCTTTGTTTAGAAACATGATTCGTTTTTATTTATTAAGTTAGGTTTAAATTATTTGGATAGAATTGTCTTTTTTATTTGGCTCTTCTTTACATTTTCACTTGAAGAGGTGATAAGTGTTTTGTTGAAATATTTATTTCTAATTATTTGTTTTTGTTTTTTATTTTGCACTTTATTTAAGTAAACAGTATAGTTTTGTAGTAATTTTTCATATGAAATATGATGATTTTGTATAGACAATTTTTTATCATTTTGATAAATCCATCGTTCAGCTAATTTATAACACCTATTGAATTTATTTCCAATCTTTGTTTAGAAACATGATTCGTTTTTATTTATTAAGTTAGGTTTAAATTATTTGGATAGAATTGTCTTTTTTATTTGGCTCTTCTTTACATTTTCACTTGAAGAGGTGATAAGTGTTTTGTTGAAATATTTATTTCTAATTATTTGTTTTTGTTTTTTATTTTGCACTTTATTTAAGTAAACAGTATAGTTTTGTAGTAATTTTTCATATGAAATATGATGATTTTGTATCTTAGCTTTGATCTTTGACTTTTGAGAATTGCTGCTTATCTAACACCCAAATTTTGACATATATAAGGAGGCCCCCAAGCGGTTTTCGTGATGACGTGATAGGGACTTTTTTTGCAGCGTGATTATGTGATTTGGAAATTTTTTCTTCGTGATTGCGTGATGAGAGGTCAAAACTTGATCGTTATTTGAAAGATTTTTGAGTATACGTAATTTGAACTTTTTCAAAGGGATGCGTGATTGTCCATTTTTTTTTTTTGCTGATTTGCGTGATCGTGATTGAAGACCAAAAAATGCGTGATATCGTGATCAGAGTTACCGCTGGGGGGCCTCTATAAGGTTAAACAATACAAAGATTAACTGAGAAATAATTACTATTTTTCTCGAGCTACAAAAATATCTATAAAATTTTCACCAATTTATAGAAAAAATCAAAAAATATACAATTTCTAAGAGATTAGGAATCGACTCCAACAAGATATGTACGAAAAATCGTCAGAATGTTTTAAATGTTTTAAACTAAAAAGAAAATGCATAAACTATTTTCTTATGCTTTCTGATAATGGGCTCTTCCAGAAAATGTCCGTACATGGGGGGTGGAGGATATAGTGTCCTGGGGTAGTGAAAAATCTACAAAATTTGTCTTGTCAGAGGGGTAAAAATGCTGTTTGAGGGTAATTTTGCTCTGTTTGAGGGTAACTTTGATATTCGGCCAACTAATGCTTGTCCGGGGGGGTTTAGACCTGCTGTCCAGGGAGTCAAAATTCACAGTGTCCGGGGTGTAAATTTTCAAAAAATGTTATATCCTCCACCCCCCTTCCATATTCAAATTTTTTTCTGGAAAAGCCCAATATAGCTTTTATTCCGAATGAGAAGCTAATCTATACCACAAGCCATCTGGGTCAATTATGCGAGTAGGTTAATTTATAAGAACGTTAGTATTAGTAATTGATTACTTTACTCACCAGCTGGCAACAACGTTGTTTTAACGTTCAAATAACGTTATTTGGATGTTATGAATGTCAATTGGATGTTGTTTTGACGTTGTGTGCCGGCTGGGTCACCTTCTTATAATAAATATGTTTTGTTCTGACCATCATTTGTACAAAAGCTACAATATTGTACAAATTGATAATAATGATATGAAGCTCATAGAATATTCCAGAAAAAATCTGTTAATGGGGTGAAGAATATTATAATATTGTTTTAATGATATGCGCCTGAACACTTCAATTTTTAGCCATTCCCCACCATCCCTTGCCACGTGTTTTGACCCTGGAAATGGCGGTTTTTCACAATCTTTCCATTACCCCTGGAGAAAATGTCTTCCACCCCCTATAAACGACTTTTTTTCTGGAAGAGCTCGATCATGCTTTAAACAATTTCAATGGTCTGTTCGTTTTTTTTGTTCCATTCTTTCATATTGAAGAACAGCAAGTACACAAAGATGTTTTATTATTTATACCATAATTACGTAATTCCTCCGTTTTCTTTTTAGCCTGCTTTTCCAATGGAGTAAAGACAAGGTGTGAGGATCCAATAGATGATTAGTGTGGAGAAAGACATCAAGTAAGTGTCTTTATCACATAAATCGTTCACCACGATAAATTCTTCATATGCATTCCATGTTGGCCAATAGCGGAACACCAAATAACTGCCCCAACACTGGACCCCAAAATGGGCCACAATGAAGAGGCCGAAACAGCCGAGCCAGAAGTTGGAGCAACTTGAGTCGTCATCACATAACATCACAAAGAAGAAACTAACGAACGCCACCAATGCTAAAACACCACTGAGCAAACAAAACAAGGGAACGTTTTCTCGTACAGGACATCCTCCAAGGTGCGTGTATCCTAAAACAATAAAGTCACCATTTATGTCACTGGTTAAGACCACAAATATCTCATATAAAACACTAGATAGAGCTACTCTGTATTTCCCAAGTGAAGCAAACTAATGCACCATCTTTGCTGAAAGTAGGTCACAGTAGGCCACAGTTCGGTACCAGCAATTTGTTCAACCAAGCAAAAATCCTGAATGGCGCGAAGCGACGAGGCGAAAGATAAGCTTGATCGATCAAATTACCGGCACCGAGCTATGGTCTACTTATCAGAGATGGCGGATAATTTTGAATCAAATGGGGACTGTGTAGCTCTATCTAGTGTTTTATAAGATGTCTGCGGTTAAGACTAAGACCACGTTCACACACTTCGGTTCCGTAAGCCATTCTACTAGTGACTAGTCACTTCTAACCAATAGAATGGCTTCATTCTGTTACATGCGAAGATGGTCCAATAACAACCCTTAAAGCGTTTATTTACCAGAACATTTTGACGTCAACGATTTCAGACATTTGACATCAATCATACCCAAACTCTAACCCAGTCCTTGCGCATTTCAAGGGTAGATAGGGTTTGTACTGAGCATTTATATTCACGTTTTTATAAGAACAAACTATATAAGAACATAAGGCTTCAATGGCCAAAATGTTAAGAACAAGTTAAGAACATTTTAAGGCTTTGAGGACTCTAAAACACCCAATTTCTTTTGGGAAAACGGACAAAAATACCCACAAAATGGTGGAAATAACAGCATTTTTAAGGCTTAAATCTCAAAAAGTTAAAAACATCAGAAGGATTCTACTATTTTGGATGTTCTTATAAAAAAACGTGTACAGCTTTCAATTCAACCCTAACACCACAATAGGATTGGATTCTAGTTTTGTCGGATGGAATGAGGCCAAATGATGGCAAAAGCAATCTGTGAGCCGAGTTTGCAGTTACCATGAGCATTTGACTTTATCCGACCTGTTCTTACGAAGAGTTGGTTGTTAGCATTTTAATCCAAAAGAGAGTTTGGGTCTGCCTAAGTCAAAAATACTTTATTTCTTTTTTTTCAAAAGTAAGAGAAATGTTAGAGATGCATCTTATGCTCATGTTAGGGAGATATTTTTGAGATGATACTATATCTAGTATTACATTTTGTGGAAGATGAGCTTTGTTCCTGAAAGAGCTGTCTATAATAAACAAAATATTTGTTACCTAAGTAAATCATAGCACACGGGATTGCTGCGAAAACCAACATCCCAATGAAGGCACCAAACACAGCTGAAAAAATAAAAACAACATTTTATAAAAAAAATCGATTTTCTTGGTAACTAAATGGCATTTTTCTTTTTCTTAGGATATAGTGCTGTAGATGTCGAATATTAGAATCGAAAACGCGACTTAATTAAATGTAAGTCTTGACAGATATTCCTTACTGATGAAAATTAACTTATATTGAAAATTCGAGAGTCAATTTCTTAATGAAGCTTTAGAATGTTTATCGTACTACTAAAATGATTCTCACTCGATATTAATGTACAAATAATTTGTAGAAAGTTTTATACCGTTAATCTTTTCTCAGCAGCTGTTACAATTATATCATCTTTGAGTGTTCACAATATTTTACAGCAACCAAAAATTTCTACCTTAAAGGAAGAAATTTTGGCGGAAAGAAAATTTGGCGGATTTGGCGGATTTCGCCAAAATCCGCCAAATTAAGTTCCCGCCAAAATTTATTTTTTCCTCCATCCGCCAAATTAAATTCCCGCCAAATTTAATTTATTTCACGCATTCCCCAAATTTGTGCTATTTCAAACCTTAAAACAGGTTTTTTTGCTTATTTGATAACGCTTTTGGTAAAAAATATCCTGCAACCGCCAAATTAAATTCCCGTCAAAATTACTTTATCCAGCTATCCGCCAAATTAAATTCCCTCTGAAAAAACTTTTTCGGCCATCCGCCAAATTAAATTCCCGCCAAAATTTCTTCCTTTAAGTTACTCTTGAAAAACAGAAGAAAAAATGACTTACATGTCTCGCTATCTGACGAGTCCTCTGCTGCAGCTGTTGTTTCTGTTACTTTCGCCTCTCCTGTCGTTCCTCCTTCAATCGCATTGTAAGTAGGAGGCCCTTCCGTTGTTAGTGCAGGGTTACCGCCTGTATTTAAGGCAACCATCTCAACTTGAGTTGGTGGTGGATAAGCTCCAGGAGGTGGATACTGTCCTGGTGGTGGGTATTGTCCGGGAGGAGGATACTGGGCTCCTGCAGGTGGGTATTGTGCAGCTGGTGGTGGGTACTGGCCTCCTGGAGGAGGGTATTGAGCTCCTGGTGGTGGGTATTGAGCTCCTGGTGGTGGGTATTGAGCACCCTGTGGAGGGTATTGAGCTCCTGGTGGTGGGTATTGACCACCTGGTGGTGGGTAGCTTGCAGGTGGAGGGTACTGAGCGCCAGGCTGGGGATAAGGGACAACCCCTTGTGGGGGAGGAGCATTTGGTTGAGTGGTTGCTTCATCGTATGCAGGAGGTGGTGGGTCTGCCATTGTCCTATTGGTTTGTTATTATTTTATCTAAATAGTTAGAAAATTAAAATTTGAAGCCTTTGAATCTTTTAAATGAAGAATGAAGATCGATGCTCAATACATTTTAATGTCACTTCTACCTCTTGTAACATCTTTCTCATACTTGACGTCAAAAAATCGGTTGAAAAGATTATTACTTGCCCGATATAATTTTTTATAATTTGCTATGGAAGGAATTTCTGCTCGCAATAAAAAAATTTCGTATTATATACCAGCTTATTTATTGCAAAAGTTATATCCCCTAATAAGTACAACCGGTAGAAAGAGTTGGAATTCTCAAAGAGAAAAGAGAGTGACATTTTTCAGACATTTTTCGCTGTTAGTCTTGACCATCACCAATCTCTCAAAGTTGTTATTTAAATCTGAAAACAGACATCATGGAAAGTGACATTGTGAACCAACCGCAAATAGAATTAACTGGAACACAAAAGATACAAAAATGGAAAATATGACCTGCAGAAACTAGAAAAAAGTCTAGAAGAAAAAGTGGAGTCGACGTGCATACAGTACCGTGTGGTGGGTCGAACGAAATTTGGTTAAAATGGTGTTGGGTAATAAATTAAAGCTACAAAGAAAATGAAAACTTTTAGGTTTCTTTCTTATGAAAAGCTACAAAATATCATTATCCTGTATTTTGTTAACAGTGCTGATGCAGTTGTAGCCCGGGGGGGGGGGGGCACGACGACATGTGCCGCCGAAAAAAATGGCTTTATAAATCGGACCATTACAGTGCAGCTTTTGTGCAGTGAAAAGGTAGCCTCACAGTGCATTTTACCGAGCGTTTCTGACCCTTACAATGTAAATTTAATTTCATATCTTATTTTGCTGAAGCCACTTGAAAATGAGCCTCAGATGTCGACAATGTGCAAAATAAATCAATATGGGTGCGAGTTAAAACTATAAAGATACATAAGATTTCTACCGTCAGACTTGCAATGAAGCAGTCACCAAGCACACCCCTTTTATTTTTTTATACCTAATACCATCCATAACTTTTGCCACATAACTTTGCTCTTATTAGTAGAACCTACTACAGAAAAAATCGTTTCTAAAAAAAGCCACTCCTAATTACTTGTCAACTCTCTCTACTTACAAACTCTCTTGACAGATTACACTGGAAAAAAAAAAATTTCATTATAAAGTGAACCGATCAAATTCTTATCTTAAATCAGCGTATTAAATAACCACAGAATATAAAGCGAGAACACATTATAGAGAAAAAATCTCATTGCAGCAGCAGTTTTTCTTTTGTCGACAATTATTACCAGACATCTCATCGCCTTTTATTGAAGTTCTCTATGGACATTTGGTTACACCATGGTACCTTATCGGGGGAAACTTCGTCGGGGAAAAGAGACGAAATTTTGGCCAAGTGACGAATATTTTTCCCCGACGAAAATTTTCCCCGACGAAGTTTTCCCCGATAAGGTATGCTTTGAGAACTACAGTTGACCCTCTCTAATTCGATTTTCAAGGTGAATTGAATTTTCATCGAATAAGGGAGCGTATCGAATGATAGAGTGTCGTTTATGAAAGTTTCTTGTTAACCCTGACTACCCTCAAATAATGGTCGAATTAGAAAGCGTCAAACTGTAGTAACAACACACTGGTATCTATAACCCTTGCACCAAACGTTCAGGCAAAATTTTGACCAAATTTCTATCATACACATGTAAACGCCATTTTTAAAACACTTATGATTACCATTCTAAAACCGCTTCTAAGACGGCCACGCTCTTGCAAATGAATGAAAAAGAATGGCAACAATCGATGAAAAATCCACTGAAAATGCTGAAAAATATGGATCCTGTACCGCCAATAAATGCTTCACGAATGAAATAATAAAGGATAATGACATGTTACAATGTAGGAAATGCCAGAGATTCGTTCATTATGCTTGTTCGGAGCTTCCCGCATACCAAATTCAGCTTTGTCTGCAATACAAAAGCCGACGCTTTGAATGTAAAAAATGTGTTACAGTCACGCCAATACTTTTGGAAAAATCAAAACAAGTAAGCAAAGAGTCAGAAGTAACCAAATAACGCAAACAATAACGGAAGCAGAATGTCAAGATGGAGGTCAGCAAATATTTGAATCTGTTTTCAACACTAGATTGCATAATCTAGAGAAGAAAATGGAGGAACTTATAGCTATGAACAAAGAAGACGTCGCTAAAGAACCAAAACGGGCAACATATGCAGATATCACAAAGGAAGAGGTGAAGAAACAGGAGGTTATCACCAAGAAGTTTATCAAAAATGAAAAAGAAGAAAGAGAAGAAGATCGCTGGAAGAACTTAACTAGATGTAACATCATTGTCCATCATTTAGGTGAAAATAAAGATGAGAATAAAGAGGAACAGCGGGCCGGTGACAAAGATTACGTGGAGGAAGTTGTAGGAAATCGTATGGGATTAAAGATAAATGTTGTCACTGCAGAACGAATCGGTGCTCGAAAGGATGATATGTTCACGACGAAAAGATGGCGGCCATTGAAAGTAACGTTGGCCAATGAAGAAGACAAGAAAAGAATTATGGCCTCAGTCCATAAACTAAACGAAGATAATTTCAGTGTAACAGATGACTTCTCCAAGAAAGAACGTGAAACCATTAAAGAATGGCATGAAAAAGCTAAAGAGAAAACGAAGAATGAGAAGGATGAATGCTGTGTATGGAAAGTGAGAGGTAGCCCTCGGGCTAAGCTCTACTTTAAGAAAATATGTAAAAAGACCGTTATTGATGAACTGTAAATTTGAATTAGATTGTTTCATAGAGGTCAATAGACCTGCGAAATATACTCCTATAATAAAAAAAAAAGGTCCAACATTCAAATCGTGTTTGAAAATTGACTCACTGAATTTTTTTAGTAATGTCCTCTTCTATATCTTTATGTATTCGCCTGATCAAGCCATTCTAATCAACAAAATTTCAAAATTAATTGCTCTGATAATTTTTAATACTTCTAACATCGCAAAAAAATTTCCAGACATATCTTTTCCACTAACAAAAACATTGATTACTCTTTAAAAAAATCTTAATGTAAGAACGATATCACTTTTTTTCAAGCTACATTTAGCAATTTTTTGTGTGTATGTATGCTTAGGGTTTAATAATCAAAACAAACTAAAGGTCTTAAACATATTAGCTTTTTTGTAAGCACACTGATCTAGAAGAATGTCTTACTTAGTTTTGTTATCGATGTTGACAAGCTTTGTGGTTCGTGGACGAATATGAAAGTTTTTGGATCAGCATTTTGTTGATTTGTGAAGAATGCAAAAAAAACTCTTAGACCTTTAACCATGTCTACAGTGAAAACCCTAAGGTTAAAATTTGATCCACACAATTCTTAAGTATTTGAAATTGCTTATAGCAGAAATGACATGTAAACAGATAAATTTTTTTCGACCTATTCATGAATAATACGTTGTCATGACGATCAATGACTAACACAAAGATGCTAGAGATCCATATGTTTTTATCTGTTTTAGTAATTTGAAACGTGAAAACTGAGGAAAAGATTTTTCTAATCCATTATTTTTTGCATAGGTAAGGTAAAAAAGCATACCATTTTGTCTGTCTTACACTCCTTTTTATAAGAACCAATAGCTTTTTCGAGGCTTGACTGTTCTTGTATTACACGCTTTTTTCATAAAAATGGTGTTTTTTTCTTTTCATCATTCTTAACTGGAAAATCATCCTAAAATATTCTTTCGGCATTCTCAGGTTAGAGTCAAAATTCAAACTAGATTTAACATGTAATACATACGTCCAAAGTTTAAAATGGCATTTTTGTGAAAGGGTTAAGCTGAAAAAAATCTATACTTCATACTAGCCATAACTTTCATTAAGGTGCCACCGCAGCAAAACGAACACATAGAGTTGAATTTGCGTTCAAAAGGAATGATCTTAGCCCTACAGTAATTTTTTTAAGAGTGACCTCTCATCTGAGACAAAATTCTTTCAAATGCTAACAAATGTGTCAAGGGAGTGATTTACAGTCTACTTAGAGTGACATCCGTGCCTGTCTTACACGTTTTTATAAGAACAATTTCATAAGAATACGAGGCTGAAATTTGGCCAAAACCTAAGAACAAATTGAGAAGAATCTGAACCTCAGATTTCAGAAATTACTGAAAAGTACATGTTTCCATTTTAATTAATATTGACATTTAAGGCTAAAAAACTCATATAAATTTAAGAGCAGCCCAGCCAGAATCATATGACTTACTGGTTTTTCCTATAATAAAAAGCGTATATATATATGAAGATACTGCTCTTCATATGTTATTTTACTAATGTAAGTACACGTTTAGCAACATAACTGTTCAAATACTTTGAGTAGAGTTATATTTTTAACCTATGAAGAGTGCTTAATAACTACTTGTGGTATAAAAAGGGTATTTTCCAGAAAAGGGAATTTCCTTAGATTCATTTAACTCTCCAGGGATAAGGAAAAGACAAACTGACATTTTAAAATGAGTAATCAGATCAAAATAACTCCGGAAAAGTCTTTTGGATGATGATAAAACAATAGAGAAACTCCTTAAGCAGCCGATATAAAGATATCATATGGTATATAATATTCTAATATACTAGATATGTTTATTCAGAGACCCACCAGACCCCAACCCTTCCCACTGGAAAAATGGCCAAAATATTGTCCACAGTGGAAAATTATACTCTAATTTTTGTCCCCGCTGAATAAAATCAGATAAGCAACTGAAGCAAATCCTCACTGCAAAATATTTTGTTACTTTTTCCATCCCCACTAGATTTTCTGGCCTAAAAACAAACACTCCAATCACTAGCAATAAAAAACATGGGAATATCCAATCCCCATTGAGTCTTAGTCCGTTATTCTTACCCCCACTGGCTGAAAGTATATCCCACCGGGTCTGTGAGAAAAGGGTGCTACATCACCCCTATCAATAAGTACCTTTCCCTATCTAGATTATTGTTTCTTATTTGCACTTTAATTAACAATTTAAATTAAGAATTTTATGAAGTGTGCCATGTCTTCGATGTAAAAAATGTAAAAAACCTACGATGTCCGAAGTGCTCACCAAATCCTCAGAAAGGGCCAACATCACTCATAGTCTCCATTTAACTTACTGTATACAATTTTTTATTTAGTTCAAGTTAGTTCAAGTTAGTTTACCATAGATAAATATCTAATTTACAACAACAACAACACAAATACATGATCTACACAAAAATCTTTCACCTCTTACCCTCAACTGATATAGAAAGCTTCCATTGCGTAAGAAACGTGAAAAAAACATAAAAAAGTTCAAAGTTCGAATGGATAATATTTGTCATCATTTTTCCGTTTACTCGAAAATTGATACCACAACTAATTTCATTTCATTGCTTAATTATCTGCCCTTATACATCAACACGCCATGACCAATGCCTCATTGAGAGGCTGGCTTAACTCTAAGAAACTGTATGATAACAAGATACTCTTCAAATTAGGGGATTTTAGAAGAAATCCTGCAGGCTCAACCTCGGGCTCAACAGAGAAGGGCAAAAAACGCAAAAGTCAAATATTGGGCTCTTCCAGAAAGTTTTTGTACATGGGGGGGGGTGGATGATATATAACATATTTTGTCCGGGAGTAGTGAAAAATTTGCCTTGTTTTACGGGCAAACTTGCTCTGATGAGGGGTGAACTGATGCTTTGTCCGGGGTGAGATCTGTTGTCCAGGGCGTCGAAATTCACAATGTCTGGGTTTAAAATTCCAAAAAATGTTGTATCCTCCAAGTTCTATCAAGTTTCTATTGGCTCCTTCTCACCCTCCAACGAAAACGTCTCTTATAGAAAAAATATCTATAGAGGTCTGCAATTCAAACTTGGTCAAATAGACCTTTACCACTTCAATACTCCATATTTGCTAGTTTGGCAAGAACTCATCTATAACTTATCTATACTATCTTTGAACTCCCAAACGAGGTGATTCTTGCAAGAAAACGTGGACATATTATTCTTAGCTTATAATACTATGAATTCCAATTACGCCAATATGTATGTAAGCAAGCATAATTTAAGCTGATATTATGATTTGGTATTATGATTGTTGTTTGTTATAGGATGATATCTATTATATGTTACATAGATAAAATATTAGTGCCTTTTTATGTTTCATCTTTATTTTATTTAGTATTTTCAACACTTTCTCTCCTTGAGGTCAGATCTCTGATCTTCACCATATATAGTACTATATATTTTTATAGCAATATATTTCGCAGGTCTAATGACCTCTATCAGTCTATGAAACAGAACTTTTGATTTTACATTTCATTAAGTTTTTCCTCACGTCAACTACTTTATTGTTTGAGATTGAATCCGCACATTTATCAAGGTATGTAAGTAATTGTGTTACCGTTGATCTCTTTGGCATGAACCCATGTTGTTTACTAGATAATAGTTTTTCATCTACCAAATGTTTCATGATTTGGTCCCTTAGCACTCTTTCAATCAGTCTGCAAGCGATGGATGTAAGACTCACTGGTCTGTAATTTTCAGCTAGGTTTTTGCTCACTTTTTTATATATTGGTGACACATGTGTAACCTTCCATCCGTCTGGCAGAGTACTTTCATCAAATGATTTAGTCATGATTGTGTGGAGCGGGACAGCTATGTAGTCCACTAGCTCCTTCAACATAATTGGATGAATTTCGTCCGGACAAGAGTATTTATCCACTAGCTCCTTCAACATAATTGGATGAATTTCGTCCGGACAAGTTCTTTTTTGACCATTTCCAAAGTGAGATTAAACTCTACTTTAGAATCAGTGCGTGATTGAAACTCCGGAAGACTATCATCGGGCTCTTTGGTGAATACACTACAGAACTGATCCTGTAATATATCAGCTTTGTCTTCGTCCGTAAAGCGAAGAGAGTATTTATCCTTTGGGTTGTGCAGGAGAGGCGAGATCCCAGATTTTGTTTTCATGGAGCTACAAACATGTCTCCAAAATCTTTTTGGACTCCTCTTTGCTTGCCCACATATCCGTTTTTCAAGTTCCATTTTTACTTGTGTTATCTTTCTGTTAGCTTCGTTCCGTTCAATCACATACTCAACTCTAGACAGTTTTTTATTTATTTATTTTTTTTATTAATTGTCTTTCAGGCTCTTCCATTTTTTACAATGGCTATTCGTCCTATGTAAAAATAATCATATTTAAATAAAAAGATAATTATATTCTATGAAAAAAATATGCTGTAGAAACAAAACACACAAAAAAAAAAAACTCAAGAATACTGACAGAGCTAACAAAATTGCAGATTGTAAAACCGTAAAACTGTAGAAACAAAACACAAAACAAAACTCAAGGATACTGACAGAGCTTGCAAAATTGCAGAAAAGAAAAACAGAAAGTATAGCTTGTTAGTTCCTCTTAGCTTAGTTAGTTCCTCTCTACTTGTACCGATCGATCGTATCCACTTTCGATGAAGACGCCGCTTTTCTTTATAGTGAGGTCAGGTAGCACATAAAAACGTAAGAATACTTCAGATGGTGATTAAAGCATGAAATCTGGCACAGATGATCCTTAGAGGGTCTAAAATTTAATTTTAAACAGTAACACCAAATTTTGCCACCTGGCCACCTGCCAGGTGACGTCATCAGGTGGCTGGGCAAAAAATTATTTGTTTGAAGATATTCAAAATCTGATGGTTCCAGCGGAAAGAGCATGAAATGCTGATAAAAATTGAGGTATAAAACATGCCTTGAAAATCTTCCTATTAAAAGTTATGGAGGTTGAAAGTTTTTTGATGACGTCATCATAAGCCTTTCCAGGCAAAACTTAAAAACCTCGTAATTTTGGTACAAATTGACCAAATGTCATGTTTTATACATGAATTCATATCAAAATTCATTGCTGTTTCCGATTCCGATGTTCAAATTGAATTAAAAGCTTTAAATCCTACAGAATACTAAAACTTAGATTTTGAGCTTTACAAGGCAAATCAACGCAGCGTTCTCCCTTCAGGAGCACAGTGTACAGCCAACTATTTTTTTTTTTTGATGTTTTAAGACTTCCTATGTTGTTTAGACCCAAGCATCAGATGGAACTTCAAATTTTGACATGAATTCCCCTCTCAGAGGGGGAACTTCTCAAAACAATACGTCATAAAATATTCTGACGTTACAAAGTTACACTGCAATGCAACGACTTCAAAAAAGAAGAACGAATGAACTCTGACGTTTTGTTTTTTAATTTTTTTTTTTTTTTTTTTTTTTATTACGTAATCTTTCGCGTTCGAAAACCAGCCAATGCCAGGGTATTATCTAGCGCTATCAGTAAGAATCAAAAAGCTGATAATACGCAGGGATCGAGGTTGGGGTTTGCTGATTTATTGCAAATCTTCCTCTTTTCCCATAGACTCGTTTTGTTGCTGAAAGTGGGACAAATTCGGCCCTTAGTTCCAGTAATTTTTCTTGAAACATCTTCCAGAAACCATTCACTTGATGGTTTTCAGCTCGGACCTTGAAATCGACTACCCATCCTGAAGACTCCAGGTGTCTTTTCATCGCCGCAAAATCTGCTTTATTATAATTAAACCTCTCCGTTAACACTTCTGGGTCGAGATAGCATTCAAATGAAAATGAGAGTACGCTATGGTCACTTTTGCAAAGAGGAGCTAAGTAGTTGATTTTATTGACTTGGTCTTCTTCATTAGTGAGTATCAAATCGATTAACGATGGTTCATCTGTTCCTCTGGGTCTAGTCGGCTCATCAACGTGCTGGAAGAAGAATGTGTCCCTCAAGGCATCGAGAAACTGTTCATCTTCCTTAGTCGTGGGGTGTCGACCAATACTCCCAGTTGATGTCTTTGTAATTGAAATCTCCAACAATGCATTTATGAGTATACTTATTATTCATGCCAATTTCCCTAAGTACACTAAGTAGTAGGTTAAGTGAAGCATTATTTTTTGCAGATGTCTCTGTGTTGGTAGGACTTCTAAACATGCACCCAAATAACAAAGTGTCATTACCTTGTAACTTAATTTCGACCATGCAAGCTTCTTGGAATTCACTCTTGAATCTTGTTTCGACAACAAGATCTTTTATCGATTCATGTGTTAGAATGACGATTCCACGGCCAACTTTATTTAGTGCATTCGTTTCGAAAGGTGCTGAATATCCCTGAATGGAAAAGTCCTCAATGAGACGTTCCCTCTTCCAATTTTTCGGTTTTACTTCTTATTGCTATGATGTGAGGTTTTGATTTGGTAACTATCTCAACAAGTTCTTTCTTCTGTTTCTTCGTGAGCTGATCAGCGTTCGTGTATATGATGTCTAGGTTTTTCCGAACGTTCTGTAACTTCTTTTTAGGTTTTACTGTATTACACCCGTTTTTTGAATCTCCTCTAACGCGCCAAACCCACTCAGGATCATCCAAGTTGAGATCTTTTGCTTTATCTGCCCATTCTTTGAGCAGTAGCCTCTCTGTTTCCCGGGGGGGGGGGTACTAGGGCAAAATGGGTTACGGGGACGCCTGCTGGTCAGGGTACCTTTTTCAACCTCCACGAGTCCCAGGTAGGGTCGCAAAAACACCAAAATAGAAAAATCAGTCCCTCGTAGGGTGCCTTTTTTTGGAAAATTTGGGGAAAAAGTAGAAAATTTTGGAATTTCAGTCCCATTCAGGGTCACTTTTTTTCGCAAATTTTGAGTCCCACGTAGTGTCCATTTTTCGAACCTCAGCGGAGCACCCCCGTCGGTCGACAAGGGTAGTACCCCCCCAGGCTCTGTTTGTGTAAGATCTTCAGTTACACTGACTCCTTTGTATTTTTGGTTATCTTTTAAAGGAGCCAAATTACGAAGGAAAGTCATTTTTTCTTTTTTCCGATCCAAGGACAACTTTTATTGGTCTTTTCTTATTTTCAGCCTTTCTTCCAATCCTTGAAACACTCTTTCCATTGGTGTTGGAATCTTGGACAAGTGCATCTAACAATTTTTTGTCTCCATCACTGGTTCCTTCGTCCTCCTGCTCGTCTACACCATGGATTACAATATTTTTTTTGACGTTGGTCATGGTCTTTTTTTCTTTGATCTCCTCATATCTGGCTTCCTTGACGATGGATTTTAAGCCACTCGTTAACATCGGAGTGTTTGAAGCTTTTGTTACATTGGCATACGATTTCTCTTGGGTTTCAACCTTCGTTAGGGAAGATTGAATTTCTTCTAAGATATATGATTTGATGGTCTCCCCGAGTTCACTGATCTGCGATTCGATCCTTTTGTTTTAAGTTATCAAGTAAATGTTTCTCAAGTCCTCTTTCTCTCATGAGCCTCTCCATGGTTTTATTTTTTCGCTTAGTTCGGTTTTACTTTCTTCGATTTTCTCGATTTTTTCCCCAAGCCGTTTGCGTGATTGCAAAAGAGATAAAGTTTGGGATTATTTGGACAGTATGTCCTTCCTGTGAAATACATATCTAGTCTTTTTATAGTATCATGTCTTCATCTCATCGGGATCTCATCACATTTCACCCCGTCATCACTAACGTGTCCCGCTTTCTCACATGAGCTTTCTTATATAATGGTTCAACAAAAGTGTTGTTGTTGGTCGACGAATTCAGCAGGGTCTGGTAAAAAATACCCAAAAAATCGGTATCGGAACTGCAAGTATTTTTTTACGGAATTTCGGAAGTTTTGGCAAAATTATTCGGTATTTCGGAAATCACAAACCCCGTACACCCCCCCTCCTCTGCTCCCTCCCCGGGGCGGACATGTTTTCTCTTTTTGTTTGTCTCAAGGTATGCAGACGATTTGAATCCAAAGAAGTTTGTATCTGGGGGGTTCAATGATGAATTTAAGGGCTCTGACCATAGTGAGTTTTTAATATTTAATATTTGCCTCGTACAAAATATAAATTTCTGCTTGATGTAGCACACAAAACTGTGGCATGTTATACATTTTGTTATCCTTGAGTCTGAAAATTTAAAAATTGCAATGAAAAAATTTGGCGAAGAAGAACATGAAGACTTTTGCAAAGAAGAGTATTTCAACTTTGAAGAACTTATTTTCGGCGGAGAAAAAAAACATTTTGAAAAATTTTGCGGTAGATGGTGTATCTTTATTCAAACTAAAAATATATTTTCGGAAAATTTTTCTAAAAGCTTATTTATTTCAAAATCTTGAAATTAGTGCTTTTTGACCCATTTTTCATCCCAATTTTTCATAGAAAAACAGCCATAACTTTTGATGCATTAATTTAAAAAATGTTCCCGAAAAATTTAAAAATTTAATCCTTTGCGGACAGTTTGAAAAAACTTTGAAACAAAAAGGTTAATTACCCATTAAAAACTCACCAATTTTTATAAAAGAAGGTAATGCCACATATTATTAATAACACCGGAGCTCGATTTACAAAGAGATTTGGAAATAATAACGTCTTTTTAAAGTTCATAGCGTCATTTTTGCAATTAAATTTTTAACTACTCTTAAAGGATTTGATTAAAATCAATTTATAAAGCCAATTCTTTGTTAAAAGTGTTAAAGAACCTAAAACATGATTTTTATGCTCAAATACTAAAATCAATTTTTCGACTATGGTCAGAGCCCTTAATCTGTATTTAACTTGGCATCAGAAAATTTTGAAATTATTGAAGAAGAACGTGATGAATCATCTCGGTGTACTTACATCCCTACTTTTCTTATGCAAACCGGAAACCCTTTCCTAGTTGAAGATGAGACCTCTGAAGAAACTATGAGCCCCCCCCCCCTAGTGGTAACTTCACGAATTTTTTTGTCAATCACGATCACGAAAAACAGCAAAAAACTTGGATAATCATGCATGTCCAAATCACGTATCACAGCTCAAAAAATCTTTCAAATCACGATCACGTTTTGACCTCTCATCACGCTATCACGAAGAAAAAATTTCCAAATCACGTCACATCTCTATTACCATGTTGAATTAAGTGAAAAGTTGTTGCAGGATCTTTTTGAAGGTTTTTTATCGATAGATTCAAATTTCAAATGACTATGAAGGAGGCCCCCTCCCCCAGGCACCCCTAATCACGCCATCACGCAAAAAGAATTTCTCCATCACGCAACACGAAAATCGCTAAAATTTGTCATCACGCAAAAAATAGCGAAAAATAGCCCAAATCACGCACCACGCCTCAAATTTTTGCCCTATCACGCATCACGCAAAAAAAAAACTCTAATCGCGCCATCACGCAAGAAAAAAGTCCCAATCACGCCATCACGCAAACCGCTGGGGGGGGCCTCATGAAGGATATAAAGTTGGCCGAGGAGAAGAATAACGCTTAAGTTGAG
This sequence comes from Clytia hemisphaerica, assembly GCF_902728285.1. NCBI lineage: Eukaryota > Metazoa > Cnidaria > Hydrozoa > Leptothecata > Clytiidae > Clytia > Clytia hemisphaerica. Next base: position 1,326,938 of record NW_027104356.1, read on the forward strand.
TGCAAACAGCTGTCTCTAAACTGATTTATATACAAAAATACAAAAGTTCATTTATAAATTTAAATTTAAATTTTCTAGATATAAAATATAAATATGAATTTATTTCAAGTTATACCTATGTGCAATATCTTATTGTTTTATCAAAAATAAATTATGCAAAATATGAAAAAGGATAAATTAATATATCGTATGAAATCATCAAATTTATAATATTTTGCATTATGTAAAGAAAGTCAGCATTCGCAGCATAAAAATGACTTTTAAAATTGCACCCTCGCACAGTACAGCTGAAAAGATTGGCTTGGAGATTAGCCCAAGAGCTGAAAATGTTTGAAGGGTGCTATCCTAAGCAAAATTTTAGGGAAATTCCGAATATCCCAGCCAAAAATAGGCAAAGTCGAAAAAATACATTTTTTGTAGGTTCGTGATAATGCTTAGCATATGCTGAAATTTTTTGCCATATTTGAGTCCAGAACAGATTCCCAGGCTAAAATGAGTGCATTTTCCAATAACAGCCAATCCTTTTAGAGCATCTTGACAAAGTTCTCGGTCTTCCTGGATACATTAAAATTTCCTACAGCGCAGTTTGATTTTTTCAACCCTTTACAGATGCATTTTGGATATTTTGCTTCTATCTACTGTGCGGCACAATATGATTGTTCAAAAATTGACAATTTACTGGTGCCTCTAACTGTGAAACAATAAAAAAATCCCTAACCAAGCTCATGTTAAGTATATATTAGATATTGACTAATCGTTTTTGAAGCATTTGAGGCTCAATCCGAAAAGTATCCAAAAGATAACAAGCAAGCTGAATGCTAGTTTGAAATTATCCACATCACAAGGGAAGTTATGCAAATCGTCTTTCCACTCGGTCCAGTGATTAAAAATGAAAGTACTTCCCCAAACTTGAACACCAAAAACACACGCCCATAGAAACACACCTACAAGTTAGAGTGATAAAACTGTGAACTTGGTGAGAGCAGAGTTGATCCATTAAATTTAAAACACCAAAGGGGCTAGAGAAGAATCTTCAACCGCCTTTCTCGACGGATTGAATCTAGCCTTTTCTTTTTTTGTTTTTTCTCCATTGTAAATGGGACTTATATGGGGTTTGTAAACGGGGGTTGTTAAATTGATCAGCTTACCTAGATACATAAAGAACTTTGCAGAGGAATTTTCATTAACTTCGTCCAAAAAGATGTAGAGGCAAATTGCAGCGAACGCCAACATGGTCACTCCACCTGACGTCATCAGGAAATACGAAATGTTAGGATCAAATAAGCAATCCTTGTCAAGAAATCCTATGGAACAAAAGTATTGTATAAATAAAACGGCAATTCCAGAGGAATGGATACGTTTGTCACACTCTTCTCTGATTGGAGCAACTAGTAGGGACCTAGGCGCCGCGGCGTATTGTTTTCCGTCAGCGGTCTAAACCCAACTTCAGCGGTCGAAACCCAGCTTAGCGGTCGAAGCCCAACCTAACGGCCGAAACCCATTTTACCGGTCGAAACCCATGTTGGAAATGGAAGGGGGATTTTTTAGCGACCGAAACCCAACGCAGGTGAGTAAACAAACTCACAGTTGAATGATTCTTTTGTTTTGATAGCCCACGAACGAAACAAGATATCCTAGCGGTCGAAACCCAAGAATTTTCTCTTTTATTTGCTTGAAATACTTTCGCGTATGGAACATTAAACTTGAGAGAAGTTTTGGGTTGATACCATGATTTTTTTTTTTTTTTTTTATTTATTTATTAATTGTCTTTCAGGCTCTTCCATATTTTACAATGGCTATTCGTCCTATGTAAAAATAATCATATTTAAATAAAAAGATAATTATATTCTATGAAAAAAAATATGCTGTAGAAACAAAACACACAAAAAAAACAACTCAAGAATACTGACAAAGCTCACAAAATTGCAGATTGTAAAACCGTAAAACTGTAGAAACAAAACACAAAACAGAACTCAAGGATACTGACAGAGCTCGCAAAATTGCAGAAAAAGAAAACAGAAAGTATAACTTGTTGGTGTTGTAGTGGTTGATTAGGAAAAGTTCGGTTGAGTTGTAATAGTATTGAAGTAGCTAATCCTGCGAAAATTTCAGTGTTGATCAGACCACCAGACTAAAATATCAAGTAAATATTGTAAGGTAAATATTAATAATATAACCACTAGACCTCATGATCATAGAATCTACAATATATTGGCTTGAAATAGGAAAAAATTTGAAAGTGAGTGAGGTGCCAAGAAAAAAAAAAAAAAAAAAAAAAACGGACACGACCCGAAAAACGTTGCTAAGTCTTGAACATGATGAGAAATTGTAGAGTTGAATACTGCTAACTCGAACGAAGAAAACTATAAGATTAAGTAATGTATAGATTGCTGTGAGGTTACCGATTGTAGAAAAAAAAAAAATTATATATAACGTGTATAAAATATTGCCAGACTATGATCTAATAAATACTTTTTTAAAATATTGCGAAATTTTTTGTGATCAGGTTCTTCCCTGATCGCTTTTGGAATATCATTCAAAAGGCGACTTGCCTTGCCAACAAATAATTTTTCCGATACATTAGTCTCGTATTTAGATTCAACTTCCTCAACATTACGAGTATTACGTCCAGCGACTCTTAATTTAAAACCTTTTAAGTACGATGGAAACTCATCCTGGTGAATCGATTTGTGTGCGAGTTTCAAAAGTTCAAAATTAATTTGCTGCTGGATCGGTAACCAACCAAGCTGTACTACATCCTCGATTGTAGAATATCTCAGCGTCACAAAAGCTGCAATTCTGCATAGCAGTTTATCAAGTTTTTTCAACTGGATTTGTGGCAGGTTCCAGAACAATGAACAACAGTAGTGTAACTTCGATATAAGAAGGGCTTCGGCCAGTTGCTTCCGCAGACGAAAAGTTGCTGTACGACGAAGATAGCGTAGCACGTATAATTTTGCGTAAACTGATTGACAGAGTTTATCGATATGAGTTTGCCAATTTAGATTTTGATCGAATTGGATGCCAAGAAGTTTATAAACGGTAACTCGTTCTATCAGTTGGTCTGTGTGATAGATATGAAAGGTTGCGTGATCGGGGTTCATGAAATCGTGAAGGTTTGACATTCTCAGTGTTGACAGTAGCATGATTTTGTTTTTTTTTTGTTATTAAACGCCAGATTATTAGTGCTTGACCATTCTCTAAGTTGGTTTAAACGATGTGTTAAGTTGACGATTGAAGCTGGGAGGTTTACTGTCTTACAGTGTTCATAGATAGTAGTGTCGTCTGCATATTGGTTTTTACTCCCACCATCAACGTTATCTTGTAGGTCGACGGTATAAAGGTTGAATAGAATTGGTCCAAGTATAGAGCCTTGAGGTACCCCAAACGATACAGTTCCGTAGTCAGATTTTTTGTCGTCAATCTGGACGAATTGGCGACGATTACATAAGTACGAAAGCATAAGCATGGCAGCACTGTTCGAAAAGCCTATCTTTCGTAGTTTTACCAGTAGCGTTTTGTAATCGACGGTATCGAAGGCTTTGGAATAATCAAGAAAGGCGGCTAGTGTGACTTCGCTTTTGTTCATCGCACCAATGATGTCGTCTCGTATCTTCATTAGTAGCGTTTCGGTAGAATGACGCTTGCGGAAACCAGACATGGTTTGTTGATATATCTGGTTTCTTTCAATGTACTCAACGATCTGCTTTGCCATTAAACGTTCGTAAAGTTTTGATAAGATAGGCAAAACAGTGACGGGTCTGAATTGGTCAGGAGTGACGGAATGTTCAGTTTTTGGAATCGGTGTTACTTTACCGATTTTCCATTGCTGATGGAAAGTGGTTTGAGCGATCCCTGTGTTTATGATGTGAGTTAGTGGTGATGCTAGATGGTCGGCGATAGGTTTGATCAGCGATACTGGTAGATTGTCATACCCGGCAGAGCAGTCACTTCGAAGATACTTTATCTCTTTGACAACTTGATCATAAGTGACGGGTTGAAACTCAAATTCCTGATCAACCTCAGTGACGAAATTTCGAAGAAGATGTTGGATTTCTTCAGTGGAAGTTGGTTGCGATCCAAGGATTCTTGGTGCCGTGGATAGGTAGTGTGCATTTAGTACGGATGGTTGGATATTTATAACACTTTTTGTTGGATTGAGAATTCGATGAATCAGCCTCCAGATTTCTTTTGGTTTTTTCGATGAAAGAAGTCTGCGGTAGAAAGTCTTTTTAGTGTGTTTTATCTTTCTTTTTAATGCATTGCGAGCGTCACGAAATTCGTTCCAGTCGGAGTCTGATTGAGTTCGATGAGCAGCGATGCGCTTCTCGTGGCAGCTTTGCTGTAGATCGTTGATTTGTAAGTCTTTCATCCAGGGTGCTTGCGGACGAGTGACTTTGATTCTTTTTAAGGGTGCGTGGCGTTCGACGCACTCAAAGAGTAGATGATTGAGTGTGCTTAGACTATCATCTGTACAATCGGTTGCATAAACGAGATTGAACGGTAGGGTGGAAGCATCAGCTACGTATGTAGGTAAGTTGAAGTTTCTCATGTCACGTATTACTTTGTACCGTGGTTCGAATCGGGCGACACGAGTATTCAAGCAGGCAAACACGGCATCATGATCACTGACATGAGTTTGAGTTTGATTTTTTTACTTGAAAACTTGGATAATATATATTATTTAAAAGTAATTATCAATCTAACTATCACCTACCCTAATTGTCAGAATATTCCTATAGATAAATCCCGACGAAAAAGCTTGAGATTGACTTCTTTCGCTCGTGGGCTATCAAAACAAAAGAATCATTCAACTGTGAGTTTGTTTACTCACCTGCGTTGGGTTTCGGTCGCTAAAAAATCCCCCTTCCATTTCCAACATGGGTTTCGACCGGTAAAATGGGTTTCGGCCGTTAGGTTGGGCTTCGACCGCTAAGCTGGGTTTCGACCGCTGAAGTTGGGTTTAGACCGCTGACGGAAAAAAAATACGCGGCGCCGCGACCCCAATGCACCATCTGATAACACCCATTAGCCTATTTCATAGGATTCGTGATCTTAGTACATGATATTTTTCTACGTCACTGCAGGAATCATTTTTTAAAGTTATTATAAGTATTATAAAGGCAAAAACAATGAAAAAGAGTTCTTGAATTCCCAAGTCAATTGAACGATGATAGAAAATCAATTTTCAAAAAAAAAAAAACTTTCGCGAAGTCGAAAAATCGTGAAATTTACGAAATTCTTTTTGCGCAAAAACTTTCGCGAATCAAGACCTTAAATTGAATTGGGAACCTTTGTCTTTTGACTTATAATTTTAGGTTTTACAGATTTTCTACTTTGCCAAGAAGCTTTCAAGAGCATAAACTTTTGCGAATGGTTCTTTCAAGAAATTTCAAAGACATTTACTTTCGCGAAAATGGCTTAAAGTTTGTACGCCTAAAGTATGTAAACTTGGGAGTCAGTTCATAACTACACGTCATCCAAATGAGAAATGAACTCACCCCTCACAATCATGGCTCCAGGTAGAAAGGACAGAAAGCACCAGAGGAAGAAGTATTTCTCTAAAAAATGAAAACAAAAGAATAAAGCCTGTTCTACCATGTCAACATAATTATACTCTATTTTCTCTAGAGAGTGAATTTGACATGGTTGTAGTAAGAAATGAACTCGTCCTCAAGTTGAAGAAGTTCAAAAACCTGAAGCTGACTAGTGAAGAATTTCCTTTTTCTCTTTTTCAGGAGAATTTATAGTAAAAAGAACAATGGCAGTTCGAAAAAAGGTCAATATACAGGATGTTCCAAATAGAGTAGTGTGTGAGACCACTTATATAAGTAGAAAAATATTTTGTCAATGTGTATATGACAAAGCTACTTTTTTTAAAGCAACTGTAATTAAAACTTGATTACTTATAACATATGATAGAACAAAGAAACACAAAACGCAAAAAAACTGGTCTCAGTAAAAGAAATTTAAAAAGGGTACTTTAATGGGATAAACTTTCGCGGGGATTAAATTTCGCGGTTGGGCCTATCCGCGAAATTTAAAAATTTCGCGGGGACTTAATTTCGTGGGTGGCACTATTGGGTGTCAATATTTTCACGATTTTTTTACTTTCACTGTCAAATCATACAAGTTGGTTGTTGAAATACACATTATTTGCGCCTCTTTGATAAAAGTAACCATTCAAAAAGTATTTATTTGACATATTTTGAGTTTTGTTTAGAAATATTTCGCGGATAAGGCCCTTCCAAATTTCCATTGGGACTTAATTTCGCGGATTTTCGCGGATGACACCCAAATCCGCGAAATCCGCGAAATTTAATCCCCGCGAAAGTTTATCCCATTATAAAGGTAATACAAACTCATTTTTTCTACTTACACATAGAACTGGCAGTACTTTTTTTCGAGACACCCTGCATATAAAACTGCTTAATAATTCTACTGAATTTAGTTTTTAATAACGTCACGATAGTCGACGAAAAAAGACTAGAAATTTTTTTAAAGGCATAGTTGAGAGATATACTCACGAAATTTTTCTCTTTTTTCCTTCCCTGTAGCATTAACAGTATTAAGGACAAGCATAGAAGCACCTATGGTGGCCAAACTTGCTCGTCGACTGTTCGCACCCTGGTAGGTGGCATTAGTGACAACACTGGAGCGTCTACTGCTTTCAAGTTCGAGAGAGACTTCTCCCATACTTCTAGGTCTTGGCGGTATTGTTGATAGTTGAAGGAACATACTTCTCATGCTGTCCAAGCTATTGCTTCTCAGTCTGTTACTCACTAACCCATAGTCAGGTGGTGCTTCCGTTGTGAGCCCTGAAGGAGGGATGGACGACCTGGAGGAGGTGATATCAGTGTCAGACAGTGTTCTACTCCTAGTCCATGATGCGTCTTTTGGAGGGAGGTGTGTCGTTGGAGATATTGATGAGCTTTCCTCTGGTGGGTAAATAGGAGCTGACGGGTACAGTGCAGTTGTTGGTGGTTGTGGATATTCTGAAGGATTTGGCAGATCTGGGTTTGCACTAGGGATATAAGGGTAGGGAGGGTTGCTTCCTTCAGGTGGAGGCTGGCTACCACCTTGCCACGTGCCAGATACCACCGCATCGTATGAAGGAGGAGGGGGGTCTCCCATCATTCAAATTGGTCAACCAATAAGTTCAATCAATCCATTGTTTTTATCTAAATATGTTTCTGTATGTTTATCTTTTTCACTGAAGAAAATAATTAAAATATTAAAACCCCCTTGAGCGAAATTCCTATAGCTAAAAGATTTTTAACCAAACAAGAACATGAAATTTTTCAATAAAAAACGGTATCAATAATTTCCAACCTTATCATAGAGACAGTGTTTTCATGGTAGAAAACGTAGGTAACCTCATTTTGCTTTTGAAGAGCAAGGATACACGTTTTTTTATGAGAACAAACTATTTAAGAACATAAAAGCTTCGGTGACTAAAATCTCAAGGAAATCTTATAAAGAACAAGTTAAGAACATTTTGAGGCTTTGTGCGGGTTCTAAAACACCGTTTTCATAGGAAAATGGACAAAAATACTAAAAAAAATGCTGAAAATAAAATAAGTTAATCGTTAAGAACATTTTTAGGCCCGAAAAGTTAAGAACATCTGAGGGCTTCAAAAATTTTGGATGTTCTTATAAAAAAACGTGAACATGTGAAGGCTCAGAAAAATGCTCAACTGAACACCCAAGCCCTGAGCCCAAATGGTTGTCGCATATAAAATTGTGTAAAAATTTTCCAACAAAATTCCACAAACAAAGAGAATGACTTGACAGAGTGATTGATCAAAATTGGAGACGAATAATATGTAACTGTAAAAAAGGAAATAAAGATAGTGAGAATTTATGAGAGAGAGGGAAATATATGACAAGAGCCTTCAAGTTAATCAAAAGTAAAAAAAAGTATTTTGTAAAAAAAAATCTACTGTATTTAACAAACTGTTTTAATAAATAGAAAAAAATGTTGTTAAAACCATAATCCCAGCAACACTTAAAATTCACAACAATGAATTCAAAAACTTTTCAAAGTTGATCAGAAAATTAAATAACTCGATTTTTTAGACTTTGGCAGATATTTTAAATTCAGTTTTATGAAAAGCTAATCATGAATGGTATATCAAGAAAATGCTTTGCACGTTCTTAAGTCTAAAACCCATATACCAGGTCTGTTATTTTTGAAGAAAAAAGAATTCTTGTGGAGGTGGTCTAAAATAAAAACTCTTAGGGAAAATGCTGTAAGACAAAAAGTTCTTAACCCTTTAAGTGCCACGGTCATTTTTTTCTAAGTTTTTTAAAGAAAATTGCTAGTTCAAACTTTAAAGGCTCCTATCTCCGGATCTAGAAGCCTGCTGCGCGGACCTGCCTGAATGATAGAAAGGTGCCCAGTGGTAAAACTTGAAATTAATTCCATGGAGGACAGTATCAAGTAAATCAGGACCGAATTTGGAGGTTCTTGGATCACTCGTTGACCAAAAATGGTCAAAAAACGGTCAAAAAACGGTCAAAATCTTAAAAAAGTGGATATTTGTAAAAAAAAATTCATTTTTTGACTTTTTAGCTTAAAATCTTGCTGTAAAGACTCACTTCTGATTTTTTTTGCTTGACCATGAAGCCCAATCCATGCCCTACGATACGAGTTAGACCAAAAAGGACGATTTCTAACTCAAACTGGGCATTACAGGAGGGCATCACCCTCCTATATAGCCCATGTCTGATATATACGACATTGTCACTTAAAGGGTTAATGGAAATTTTCTTTAAAATTGCACCCCTGTCTCACAGCCGGCGGTGGAACTTTTTCCCACTGGGGGATAAAAACTTATCGAAATCCCAATAGGAATATAAATTATATTCTTCCCAAGCTTAAAATATCCACTGGGGTTTTGGAAAGCAAATCTTTGCATTGAATTTTGAATGGGTATGAAATCAAAGTCGATTTCCCCAATTTCCCAGTAGGGCTGAAATTGTAGGGTGTTTTGTCCACCGGACAAAATTTTGGCCAACTCTTTCAGTGGGGCTGGGGTCCCAGCGGGTCTATGACACAGGGGTGTAAAATTAAACTCTCATGGAAATGTAAAACATCAGTTGGAAGATTAAGATATTAGGAGGAGGGGTTGAGATACCAGGTGTACCACAAAACCCAACATTCTATTGAATAACTAATTACTCCAGCATAAATTACTTTCCCTCAGCCAGTAAAAACAGGATAAATTATCTTGTCCCTTGGTAACAGTTGTATTATGACGTCGTAATACAGGTTTTTGGGCTATATTCTTATAGCATCAAATTAATTTTCTAACAGCTATCACGTTGATAAACATCAGCTGGCGCTTCTTTCCAGACATTTTGAAAGTGGATGGAACTGCTTCACTTTTACTAGATTTCTAAACGACGGCATGTGTCGCCAAAAAATGGGCTTTTAAAATCGGATCCTTATAGTGCACCCTTTCAGCAGTAAAAAGGTACCCTTACAGTGCATTTTACCAAATTTTTCTCACCCTTACAGTATAGTATGATTTACTATCTTTTACTGAAGCCACCCTAAAATGAGCCTGAGATGTTGACACAATGTGCAAAAAAATCAAACTGGGTGCATATACTAAATTGAACATACTAAAATTTGAGGTGATTTTGTTCAACAAAACTTAAGAAAAGCTCAAAAAAACAACTTTCCATAAGGAAACGCAGGCAAAAACGAGCGCGCACACTAGTTTTACGAATTACGGGAAAAGTGTATTCAGCAGCCCCAAACACACCCTTACAGTGTATCCAGCAAAAAAATGATTCTTGTAGTGCGCTCTATCAAAAGTACATCCTTTAAAGTGTAGTTCGAGGGTCTTGAAAAACCTACCCTTAAGGGCGGCACGTCATGCCGTAGGTCGGCGACCATATGAGTACCCTCCCCGGAACTACTCTAGGGATTTGAACATGCCACTCACACTAAGGGCTCTGACCATAGTCCAAAAATTATTTTTAGTATTTGAACATAAAAGTTATATTTCAGGTTCCTTAACACTTTTAAAGAATTGCCTTTATAAATTGCTTTTTAATCAAATCCCTTAAGAGTAATTAAGAATTTAATTGCAAAAATGACGTTATTATATGAACTTTAAAAAGACGTTAATAATATGTTGCATCACCCTCTTTTACAAAAAGGGCTTAGTTTTAATGGGTAATGAACTTTTTTGTTTCAAAATTTCTTTACACTGTCCGCAAAGAATTGAAGTATTTTAAATTTTGCGGAAAATTTTTCTACAAAGATGTGTCAAAAGTTTTTTAAGTTTTTTTAAGTTTTTTAAAGCAAAATCCGCAGATGAAAACTTGATGAAAAAATGGAGTTATTCATAACTCAGGTTAATTGAAAAGAGAGTCTTTGCCGGCGCCCTAGTAAACGCCCGTTACACCCTGTCAGTCGTATGCGTTCACCAGATCTACTTTGACCAGAAAGTCTGGGTTCTAAATTTAGCCGACCTCGTGCGTGGTCTCATATATAAAATACCTCAGTCTCTAGTAACGCTTCTTTCGAACATCGTCAGTCTTGGTTACTCAAAGCAGTCATGAAGATATTTGTTTTTATAAATCTCACAATTCTAACCTTGTGCTTGGCTGATCCTTCGGGTTCGAGCAGTGACACCAGCTCTTCAAACTCATCATGTAGTTCTTCTGATGAGGAACCACAACCACCTAAGAAGAGAGCAAGAACAATGCGGTTGGTGGACGAGGAATCGGTCTTGTCAGACAGCCAACACGAGCCACAACAAGACACAAGAACAAGAACTGATGCTATACATTCATCTTCATACCAACGTTTCACCAAAGAGGCCCTACAAGACGCTTGCAAATTACGAAACATTCAAACTTCAGGGTCACGCCCTACATTAATTCTACGGCTTGAAGCGTTTGATCGCGAGCAAACCATCTTAAATTCGAACAGACAGAGACAGCAAGAAGAGAATTTACATCGTGAAACCCCAACCGCCTCTGCCACTCGTCGTCATTCGAGGAGAAACCGAAGAAAATCTCGTCGTACGAGAAGACACCGCAGGAGGAGAGAAAATAATAACAACAATAATCCTGCACAACTTCGCCGCCATTTTGTACGCAGTGCTGAGGCTCCCCCCTATACTTTCGAGGCTAATCTACACCCTCCACCGTTTTCAAACCGTCAAAACATTGCCATTCCTGGAATTCCACAGCAGCAGCTAGATAAAATTCAGAAGGGTGAGTTTGTTAACTTTAATTTGCTTCTTCCCCAGCCAGCTTCTGCCTCTAATTCAACTCAGTCATTTACCCTTTCTGTTTCGGAGGATGATCCTGGGAGCCTTTCTATTTCTGGGACTGGGGACTCAAATCATAGACTGTCAAAAGGTAAAGTTAAAGTTTCAAACCCACAATGGTGGTTTCTTGCTTGGTCGTTGTTCTTTGGTGCTATGATGGTGTTTCATGAACACTTAGCCCCCTTACTGATTAGATACCAGGAAAGGATTTGCAGATTTTTCACGACGTATCCTTTCAATGTGTGGCTGATTATGACGTCCAATTCAGAAGGAAGTTGGCTGTAAACCCAACCGAAACCTTCTGGGACAGAATCGACCTGGACATATTTTCTTCAACTTTGAGGCCTCAGGTTGGTAGCTTTTCCTCCAGCCAAGCTGGTTCGTTTCCTGATGTGACTTGCTACAAATGTAAGAAAAAAGGTCATTATGCAACTAGGTGTCCTAACCCTTTGTCCTCACAGGACCAAACTACTAGTACTTTCACGCAGTCTCGACCACCTAGACCTCCCATTTCTGGTGCTAATGCACAAAATCCCTTTCAAGGAAGTGCCCATGATGCATCGACTGAGGCATGCCCCTATTTTAACTCTAGCTTCTGCAGGAGAGGCGCCACGTGTCGTTATGCCCATAAATGCTCCTACTGTGGAAGGCCAGGTCACCCAGCACACAGCTGCAGAGCATCCAGGCCCTCTGGATAGTGTACCAGCAGGATTGTTTCCCTTACCTCCTTCTGCTATTTGCAGAATTAATTTACGATTGTTTCTTGTTTTTCTTGAGGGTCATCCTGACCCCTACATTGTTGATTTTCTTAAGTCTGGTTTCACAGATGGTTTTCGTGTTGGTTTTATTACAAAAATGACACCAGGAAGGAAAAGACCACTTTCTTCGTCCAATGATGTTTCTGAGGACATTTCTACAGCCATTCTCAAAGAGATGAACAGGGGACACACAAAAGGTCCCTTCACTATACCTCCTTTAAAAATTTCCATCTTTCTCCTTTGGGTGGTGTGCCGAAGCCTGATGGTTCGATCAGAGTTATCCTTGATCTCAGCAGCCCAAGAGGGTCGTCAGTCAATGATGGTATCTCTAGGGAAGCTTTTTCTGTAAAATATTCTAAGTTTGATGATGCGGTCGATTTAGCTGCTACACCTACAGGTTGTTTCATGGGAAAAAGGGATATTAGGCACGCTTTCCGGCTCTGCCCAATTCATCCGGAAGACTGGCCTTTAATGGTTTACTGGTGGAAAGGCAAGTATTACGTAGACATTGTGTTGCCTTTTGGTCTGCGCTCTTCCCCATACATTTTCAACACATTTGCTGACTCCTTGGAGTGGATTTGCAAAGTTAAAGGAGGAATTAAAGACATGTTACACTACCTGGATGATTATTTCTTCACTGGTTCATCTGTAGATATTTGTACACAGGCAATGAACCAATTTGACAGGATTTGTAACAGTTTGAACATTCCCCTAGCAGAGGACAAAAAAGAAGGCCCTTGTCAGACAATAACATTTTTAGGCATAGAAATAGATACTCTGAACAGGTGTTGTCGATTACCAGACAAAAAGTTAAAAGATTTGTTAGGTAAGTTACAAGGCTGGAATAACGCTTCTCAGACTTCAAAGCGAGAGTTGCTCTCGTTGATTGGTTCTTTGTCTTTGCAGCCAAGGTCATTAAGCCAGGTCGCACTTTTATGAGGCGGTTGATTGACCTCTCCACATCGGTGACAGAGCTTAGTGACATAGTGGAAATTTCCGAACCTGCTCTTGAAGACATCAAGTGGTGGAGTGATTTTGCTCCGAGATGGAACGGGACCGCTTTTTTCCAGGATCCTGTAGTGACATCAGAACACTTAGATTTCTTCACAGATGCGTCTGGTTTCGGGATAGGTGCTGTCTTGGGTCCTAAATGGTTTTCTGTTGCCTTGCCAGCTTCTGCACAAGGAACTCCTATTCATATCTTAGAGTTTGTTGCAGTTGCCATGGCTGTAATTACTTGGGCGGATAACCTGGTTAATAAGCAGGTCACTATTTCTACAGATAATTTAGACATTGTTCTCGTTTGGCGTTCAGGTTCCTGTAAAGACAAACTTTTGATGAAACTAGTTCGACACCTTTTTCTTTTCATTGCAAGGATGAACATCAATATTCTTTGGTACACCTGCCAGGCAAAGATAATGTTTTTGCTGACTTACTTTCTCGCCTGCAGGTTGGCCGGTTCTTGAGTCTAGCCGAGTCCGCCAGTCCAGAACCTTCCAGGATCCCGGAGGAAGCATGGGAGATCTTAGACTTGCTCGAGACCGTTTACTAGCTGAAGGTATCTCTAGAAACTCTTTGCGCACATATCAATCAGGCTTCAATCGCTTTCAAAGATTTTGCTTCATGTATCGCTTTGTGTGGTTGCCGCCACAAGAATTACATTTAGAACTATTTGTCACTTCTCTTGCGAGACAAGGCCTACAGTACAATACAATAAAAGTATATCTCTATGGAATTCAGTTTTGCGCACTCCAACAAGGCGTCGAAGTTAGAATTGCTTCCATGCGAAGACTCTACTATGTCTGTAGAGGGATAAGGCGCACTCAAGTGGCTAGAAGAAGGACTAGAAATCCTATCACACCTGCACACCTTCGACAAATGTTATCTTTTATCTCTAGCAGTCAACTTTCTGCCTACGACCAAGCACTTTGGAAATGTCTAGTGCTTACAGCTTTTTTTGGTCTTCTTCGAGTTTCAGAGTATACCTCAGCTAGTTCAAGGTCATTTGATCCATTAACAAACCTTTGTGTGTCAGATGTTTCCTTACAAGGACCTAGTGTACTTATCAGAATAAAAGCAAGCAAGACAGACCCTTTTCGTGTGGGAACCAGCATCACTCTGTGGGAAGGTTGTGCCCCCCTCTGTCCTGTTAATGCCATATCTTCTTTTTACTTTTTCCGGATTACACGTCCACCTGGACCGTTCTTCGTTTTGGAATCAGGCGAATACATTACTAGAAGTCATGTCACCAGATTTTTAAATTCTTCACTGCGTGATGTCAACATCAGCACACATAGTTTTCGCATCGGGGGAGCCTCAGCCGCATCATCAGCTGGTATTCCTGACTCGGTTATACAATTGATGGGACGATGGAGAAGCAACTGTTTTGTGTCGTACATACATCTCAACAACACCACTCGAAGAAACTGGTCGAGAGAAATTGGACAAGTACGTGAACTAAGGAGTGTTTGGAATGATAAAAATTAAGACTTTCAAGAATGGTAATTGCTTGACGACGTGAACAATAAAAATGGTACCTGGACACTAACTGGTCAAATGAATTTGGTTATACTTATAGTTCTTAAAATCTAGTATTATTTTTATACCCAGGTCTTAGTTTGGGGAGTTTGGGGGTTGGCTTCGCTACGCTACGCTTCTATTGAAAATTTTGAATCTTCTTCATGCCAGTGATGATGTAATCAATAAGATTATTTCCACCCGGTAACCAATCCGGTTGATATATTTCCACCCGGTAACCAATCCGGTCGATATGATATGATATTATGATATGAGATTATTTCCACCCGGTAACCAATCCGTTGATATATTTCCACCCGGTAACCAATCCGGTCGATATGATATGATATTATGATATGAGATTATTTCCACCCGGTAACCAATCCGGTGAATCCGTTTATGCGGTGTTATTTGAGATTTCCACCGGTAACCAATCCGGTGAAATGATATGAGATTATTTCCACCCGGTACCAATCGGTGATATGATATTATGATATGAGATTATTTCCACCCGGTAACCAATCCGGTGAATGTCATTGCTGATTCCTGGCATCTATATGTTACTTATATGATTTTAGAAAAGCGTAAGCGGAGCCTTCCCCTTAATTCCCCAAAAAATAATTATCTTCAAATTGAAATTATTCACTTCTCAGTTCCTTCTCGATGTATCAATTAAATGGAGTTATTCATAACTCAGTGAATTGAAAAGAGAGTCTTTGCCGGCGCCCTAGTAAACGCCCGTTACACCCTGTCAGTCGTATGCGTTCACCAGATCTACTTTGACCAGAAAGTCTGGGTTCTAAATTTAGCCGACCTCGTGCGTGGTCTCATATATAAAATACCTCAGTCTCTAGTAACGCTTCTTTCGAACATCGTCAGTCTTGGTTCCCGCCCTCCCACACCTTTCCTTCATAACTTTACTATTTGCTAATATTGAAAATAAAAAGGATGCAAGTTCCTGTTTGTTAGTCATTTTATTTATATTTGCATATTTTGAGTTTCATATAAACGTGGAGTTCATTTAGTTGATTTAATTTATAGTATATATGGTCTTCTATGTAAGTAGTAATTTAGGGGTTGGCTTCGCTACGCTACGCTTCTATTGAAAATTTTGAATCTTCTTCATGCCAGTGATGATGTAATCAATAAGATTATTTCCACCCGGTAACCAATCCGGTTGATATATTTCCACCCGGTAACCAATCCGGTTGATATATTTCCACCCGGTAACCAATCCGGTCGATATGATATGATATGATATTATGATATGAGATTATTTCCACCCGGTAACCAATCCGGTGAATCCGTTTATGCGGTGTTATTTGAGATTTCCACCCGGTAACCAATCCGGTGAAATGATATGAGATTATTTCCACCCGGTAACCAATCCGGTGATATGATATTATGATATGAGATTATTTCCACCCGGTAACCAATCCGGTGAATGTCATTGCTGATTCCTGGCATCTATAATGTTACTTATATGATTTTAGAAAAGCGTAAGCGGAGCCTTCCCCTTTAATTCCCCAAAAAATAATTATCTTCAAATTGAAATTATTCACTTCTCAGTTCCTTCTCGATGTATCAATTAACCACTATTTTGAAGATTTCGAGACAAAGAAGCATTTACAAAACATTTCCGCAAAAATCTTTATTGTTCGGTAGAAGATACACCATCTACTGCGAAGATTTTTTCAAAATGTTTTTTCTTCGCCGAAACTAAGCTCTTCAAAGTTGAAATGCTCTTCCTTGCAAAAGTCTTTATTTTCTTCTTCATCAATTTTTTTCAATGCAATTTTTGAATTTTCAGATTCAGGAATAGTTTGTCTAACAGAAAATGTATAACATGCCATAGTTTTGTTGCTTACATCAGTCAGAAAACACATTTTAAACACGGCAATTATGAAAAATTCACTATGGTCAGAGCCCTTAAGTCTGAATCGTGTTTTATTTTTTCACAGTATTTTCTTGACTATACAAGAAGAAAGCAAGGAATAATGATAGGCTCAAAGATAACTACAGGGAAATACAACAAATTCATCTTCCAAAAAAACAAAACAATGTGAAAAAATCAGAGATTCCACCACTGCCACACACAAAAACAACCACAACTAGCTCGGTCTATTTTTCTCTTTTAAGCGCGAAAGCCCGAAAAGAGACCGGATTAGATTCGGGATAACCAATCATATTTCACTCCGAATGCGCGCCTTTTTTCTCGCACAAGGACAAAAGTACAAAATCTTTGCCTAACACCTTCCACGCGCACACGTGTTCGCTCAGGCGCCACGACGCCCAACCCGTGTCGTCCGACCACATCCCAACACCATCGTCAGGGCAGAGAACGGCCAGAGTTAAACTTAAAGTGTGTGTGGTTGACAACAATACAACCAGTCGTCACCGAGATCTAATTGACAGGCAAGCAAGATGTGCTTTGAAGTCTCTCCTTGGTGTTTATAAACACTCTAAGAATCATATCCAGCAGCTCTATAAGATACCCGATATCAGTGTTCATCTTTACAATCGTAAGCTCAATCTTATCAACAAAATTGTTCTGAACGACAGCACCCGTGGATATGCTATGTCAATAATGTCACTCGCCAAGCGCGATCGCACGTTTTCAATAATGGATGAAATTAATGATATATGTCTTGCTCAAAATATAAATTTTGTTGACTGTATTCTGAATAGAAAGCGAAACCGCATTGTCACATGCTTTCTGCCAGAGTCGAGAGAGCATTTGGAACTGAAAGAATGCATTGAAAACTGGCACGAGCCAGACTGTAGGCTAAAATTCAGAGCGATTTTGGAATCTGCTATACCTAGTTAGATTTTGTTTTAACCCAAAATTTTACGTCGATTTATTTGATAGGACTTTTTACACGGTTATCGTCATGCTTTTTCTTGTGGATTTTCCTATTGTGGTGTGAGGCTTTATTCACATATGTTTTAGTCATTCAAGGCCTTTCTTTTTTGTTTGGTTACACAATTCCTATTTATCTCAATTAGGTAACCTCAACTAGTAACCACATGAGTGTTTTTTTACATTTTACATTTTAAGAAAAACGAAAACTAGATATATCTAGAGGACAAAATTTTATTATTTATACCACAGTGTTTTGGTGATTAAAGAGATTGAAATCAAAGAATAAATAAAAATACCGGAAAGGGTGAGGGTTGGATTGGATCTAATGTATGTGTGGACCGGATGAGTTTATGAGTTTATGTTAGGCGGCCGCCCACGTCAAAGCTCTAAAGAAATGGGCCAATTTCTAGTCTGTACACGAAGCAGCCAACGAGCCTGTTTCCCCAAAATATGTTTCCCCTTTCCAGGAGATAGCTTTTACCCGAAAAATTGGGAAACAGATCAGAATTACTACCTTACTAGGAAAGACGATTTTTTTACAATCATTTGTTTCCTTGCTCCCAGTTGATGACGTCATCGTTTGGCATTTTTTAAGGGAAAACAGATATCACAAACAAACGCGGGAAAACAAATAAAGATTTCTAGGATTCTAAGGGAAGGAAACAGATCCAATACCTTGGAAAAACAGATCTAAATTCTAACTAAGAAAATTGTAGAAACATCAGATTTTCTAGGGAGGAGAGTCTTAAAAACTGTTTTTTGAGGAGAGACAGATCTTAATTTCTAGAAACAAGATTTTTGAAACTTCTGGCCAAAAGACCCGATGTCTACGGATAATTTCGAAATTCATTGCTGTAGAGGGTCTGATTTGACATTTTTCAAACTGACCGCTGCGGAGTGCGGATTAGAGAGGGGAGACGACGTGCGATGTTTTGCTATTTATAAATCGTACTTAGTCGCAGAGGTTTCCGTAAGGGAAACAATACATACAGAGTGTTCTACGAAACGATACATGTAAGATACACTCTCCCAGCTGGCACACAACGTTGTTTCAACGTTCATCTAACGTTATATGGACGTTATGAACGTTGTATCGACGTTGAAATAACGTTGTGTGCCGGCTGGGCTGGCACAGAGTAGTCAAATTCCCAATGAAGACTACAATCATGGACAAAATATTTGAGACAAAGGACCCACCACAAATGATTTTAAGCGCTTTAAACTACAGTTGAAAAGTAGAGTTTTAACACGAGACTTGCGACCTTAGGATCTCAGGATTTAGAACCTCAAATTTGCTCGAATAAGGCTTGGAATATACAATATAGCCTGGAAGCCGCCAAACCCCTCTAAAATCGAAATATTCAATGAAAGAAAGTGGAAGTGCTAAAATAGTAATTCTTGCTCGAACTTTAAATTCTGAAAAACGTTAAAATACACTAAAATGTCAATATATTTCGACCATGATTGTAGCAAGTGTCTGCCTTATCCTTGGACATAGGAACGCAGGGAATCTAGTTTTCTTATAAAAATGATAAATTGCCGCGCGAGAGTGGTTTGGAAAGACATGTATTCAGCGAACGTAGTGAGCCAATTGCAGACGTAAGCTCCGGGGCACTGACCTTGATTGTCGACGGGGACGTGCCGCTGTAGTTTGAATAATGGATATGAATACTTGGTAAATTTGGGACCCTGTCAGAAAGAAAAATTAAAAATTTTCCTATTTCCACCCTGAAAAGTGACTAAAATGACTAAAAGAAGAAAAAAATTGGAAAATTATCTAATTTCCACCTAGACGATCCTATCGTCTACACAAGATCACTAAAAAGGGAATAGTTTAGGAGAGGCGTGATAAATTCGGGTGGAGTAAGCAGTGGCGGAGATGTTTCCAAAACTCTACCGCCACTTTTTTCCCGTAAACCGCCCTGACGCCCTAACTCTTTCTCGCATTCACTTTAAACGGACGATAGCATCGTCTAATTTCCACCCTGAAAATTGCCAAAAATTACCAAAGGTCGACCCTGTCAGATACACATCTTGAAAATTAGTAAATTTAGGACCCTAAATATCTTTTCAAAATATATCTTTACTGCAAACATGAACGTTGCAAAAGAATTCTACTTCGATTCAATTTTTTAAAGAAACAAAAACTATTCCAATTTCATTTAGAAAAACTCAACCATGTTAAAGGTTTTGATTTTAAAAGAGTGATATCGTTTGCTTACTCATCAATTTTAATTTACAAGCTTTTTCGCATTGGGTCGATACGGATGTAGAGCAAGATTGGTCAGAAAGAGGAAAAGAAAAACATTTTTTGCTTATATCAGCATAACATAACAATAAGAAACCGGTGTCCCGATATGAAATATGTGTCTGATATGAAACGGGAGCACTTATTTAAAAACAAAACCTTTAAATAGCGAGATTCAGTTTACAACAAATTCATTTCAAATGTTTTGAAAGAAGCACTTTTCTAGGGCACAAGCTGGAGTTTTTACAAGCTCTTATTTGATTTGGTTAACCAGTAATAAAACAATTTTGTTACTTTTTCTAAAGAACGCGTCATCTCTATTACTTCAAATGACCAATTAGTGAAGTGTCTTATAAAAACTCCAGCTCATCCCACTTTTAGATTGCTTTTACATGATTCGTTGATCTTGTACCAGTTGTCATGGATACTTTTCTTCTTATGATGATTTCAACAGCGATTCACAATCACAGTATATATTATTCCTACATGATGCTCACAGCATCAGAGCCTGATCCTTGGGGATAGTTTTCATACATAGTTCGTTACTATGAATTCTGTTCAACTTCCAAAATTCAGTTCAAAATTACCATAAAACGACAAAAAAGATGTACTTTATGGCACATATTAGCTATTGATTAAATAAGAAAAATAATTACCGAATTACCGTCAAGAGTCCCTCTTGTCTACGCTATTGTTTATTATTTATCTTCAGAATCACCGCAATGTGATCGAATACTTCAAGGATAACATTAAATTATTTTTATAGACTGTCAAACTTTTTGTAACAATTTTTCAATTGCAGTTTTAGTTATATTCTTGTTTTTTTCAAGGGGTTGCATGGAGGAATTTTAGACTTTTTACCCGATTTTTCACTACATGAATTTTTTGAAATTGGGCAATTCTAGGCTCTTAGCATTGTTCTTATTATTGGATGATTATGAGACTCATTTTTCTCATAAAGTTGTTCTATGTTGGCAATTTTCTTTGAAATGCTGTATCAACTAGCTGAAGGATGAATATTGAAAGAGCTTTCTGCTGAAGCATAAAAATTACTAACAAAATTCACGCCGTAATCTACCAAGGGCAGTGACTTTCGGTACCAGGAAAGATGGCAGTGCAGCTGTGCAATAATAGCCTGAAGTAGCATGTCAGATCATCACAGTTGCATCAAAACACACCTTCGTCCCTTTAAAGAAAAACGTAGTGAGCACAGAATGGGTAATCTATAATGAAATTATTCTTTTTGAGACACACTGTATGGTAATGTAGTTGTACCCACTGACCTTTATATACCCTGGACAAAGCTTCTCAATCCCAGCCAAGCAAGGGTTTTTTGAAAATTGGTACCCTAATGTCGGCACTACTCGATAGCGGTGTAAATGAATCGAGAGCGCTAGGTTTACTTTTCCTCAAATTCTTTTGATGATGTAGCGGCGTTAGACGTTAATTTTTAGCATTGCAATGGCTTCTCCTTGGGTACCAATTCTAAAAAAACTCCAATCAAAGATGGCAGATATTACTTGGTCCAGGGTTATATAAAGGTCAGTGGTTGTACCACTCGAGAAATGATTTTTTCAGAAGTTGGTAGAGATTTGGAGGGAGATGGATTCGAGCAAAATGTTTTGTTTACTATGAACAACAAAAGAATGTTTTGTTTACTATGAACAACAAAAGAAGTTTTGATAAAACAAACACATAAACAAACAAATCTACAAAGAAACAAAAAACGAAAAATTATCATTAATATAATTAAATCATGGTAACATAAAATGAAAACTTCTTTTTCTTTAAAAAAAAAGGGGTACTATTTGTCAAAATTATTAATGTCCTATATCTCTAAGAAACTACTTCTGCTCTATAAAATGCAGCTATATTTTCAAATTTCCTGCTTTCTTTACTCGAGTGTGTCAGTAAAATAAATCATGAATGCTAATTCGCGTGGAACCTCTTCATATTATCACTTGAACTTTTTAATTGTCGATAAATTAAAAACAGTTGTGAGCCTCGTTTTGGACCGGGCCCACTCTCCTATAGCAACTACAGAATGGAAGATTTGATGAAGAATTTGAAAGAAAAGCACATTAATAGTAAGAAAATGCAAGGGGGAAGAGAATATCCAAGAAAACGGATAGCGTATAAAATATCACTCCCTAGACATGAAGAAGTACTAATAAGGTCTTTCTTTTCGTTCACATTATATCAGCTGGTTTATATCTTTGGTCTCTTTCGCGTCATCAGGAAAACAAAGTTCTTCATGAGCTACCAGTGATGTTTGGTCTTGTAATGCTTTCTCATATTTTCGAAGATCATACTGCTTCTTAATGCACGCCAGAATCAATAGAAAAGCCAACGATGAAAGAAATACAATGACTACCAAAACATGGATTCGTTCGGAATATACGCCCCTTTTGACGCCCCTGTCGAAAGGGTGTGTTGGAGAACGACCTTTCAAAAACTGGATTGGTCGAGATTTGTTTGCTAAAAATAAAGAGAAAAGTAATTAAAAGGTTGAAAGAATATGCAGAGAATTCTGTTGACCAATAAACCTCTTTCCCAGAGCCGAATTCACCAGAGAATATCATATAACGCATCAGTAAACATCGGAAATCAAGTCATCCACTGGGAATAAGACGGTCAACAATTTAGAAATACTATTAAGTCCTTAAATTTGCCAAAATCGAAAAAAATTAATCAAAACAAACAACATGAACGAAAAGAAAACATTTTTAGGACTCGGGGCCCAGGCTTTAAAAGATAGTTACTCACCATTCTTTGCTTCAATTTCTTTAGGATGAACAATGAAAACTTGAGATCTAATGAGATGGTAATCATCCTCGGCACTTCGACGCCGACGTCGCTTAGAAGAGCTACATGTGCCACAATTAGCTTCCACAGAGTCAGCAAGACAAACAAGAATTTCGCATTCTAGATAGATTTCTACACCTGCGTTCAGGAAATAAAACGCTTCAAATTTGACGTCAGTTTGCCTTTCGTTGATGCGCGTCACAGTCGTTCCCGGGTCTACTGCACATCTGTTGAGAGAAAATATTAAATGATCAGTGAATCTCTGAGAGATCTATAGGTACAGAAAATTGAAAATCGAATTTATAAATGAATAGTTTTTGTTGTAACTTCTCGGAGTAAAACGTCAAAAACTTGGTACGAGATAAAAAAAATTAAATTGTCAATAGATTCTTGAGATTTGCTCGTGGAAAACCGATTTTTGTGTCTTGAGGTTCATCTAGCAAATAACTTGCCAGGAATAACTTACAAAAATCAAGGTAAAAAACACACAACGTTGTTATAACGTTTAAATAACGTTATTCAGACGCTATGAATGTCACATGAACGTTGTTTTGACGTTGTATGCCGTCTGGGAGGCTATGGAAAAACTAAAATTGGAAGGAGTTCAGACTTAAGGAGAAATAATATATCTACGAATAAAGTAGAAAAAACCTTCAACGTACCTACTACTAACGAGATCGTAAGTCGTTCCACCTGAGGCCGCACTGGCCGCGCGACACATTTGAGGCGATATTTTGAGAGAGACAGGCTCGCTTTCCATGTTGATAGAGACAAGGACGTATTCGCCGACTTTATATTCAGTTTTAGGTACCGTCATTGTGATCTTAGATTCGAACGTCGAAGAAGAAAGAACTGACGCTGAAAAGAAAAAATAATTTCTGTGATTTTCGATTTGTTTTATCATACACGTTTTATTAATAAGAACAAACTATATAAGAACATTAGACTTCGATGGCTAAATATTAGGAAAAACATTTTAAGGCTTTGCGGACTTTAAAAGACTCGATTTTATAGGAAAATGGACAAAAATACTCAGAAAATGATGAAAAGCAGAACATGTTACGAACATGTTAAGAACATTTTCAGGCTTAAAACTCAAAAAGTTAAGAATATTCAGACATTTTGGATGTTCTTATAAAAAAACTTGAATAAGATGCAAATTGATGTTGAAACTCAAGTCTACTTGGCCATCTTTTGAGGCGAGTATTGTTTGGATTTTCAAAATGTTTGCCATGAAGGATATTATGGTAACAAAGTCATAAACCTACTTTTTTTATTGGGCCATTCCAGTTTAAATCCATACAGGGGGGGAAGTGGACCAACATTTCCAGAGAGTAATCCGAGAAAAATTTCCAGAGAGTGTTTTTTCATTTTTTCAAAGGGGTAAAAAGTCATTCTAAGATTTTCCTCAAATTTCCAGGGATAAAAGACTGATTTTAGTTCGTCCACCCTCGCTTTAAGGTATAAAAGAACTTTTTCAAGGGTATTTTTGGAAATTTTACCATTCGTCCACCCCCTGTATGGTTTTTTAATGGAGCAGACCATTTAGAGTAAAAAGGGTCGAACTACTTCAAAATTGTTTAGTAAACATTTGGCTTAGCGGAATTTTTTTTCAAAATATCCAGACCTTTGCTAACTCTTCTTTTGTCTTTCCCTTCATCAAGGATTAGGATGATAAATATTTGAATGCTCACGCATGCAAAAATGGTTCAATCAGGACAACAGAAGGAATAGTCATCAAATTATTTTTGTTAATATTTTCATCCACTTTGAATTTATCAAGAATCATTAGCTAGGTTATTTTGATTGCTACAGTAGTCCCCAATTTAAAACTATACGCATGATTTAACTTTAATGAACCTAGCTTTGAAATAAATATATGACAAACAATAGAGCGATGATGCACCACGGGAAAAGATTTCTTTACCGTGTGACGATCGAAAAACAGAGTAGACCTTACCTTGAGCTATTCCAGTCACTCTATAAGACGTTTGCGTATTGTTTGTCAGACTGACATTCGAATTTAAAGTGTTAGTGCATTGAACTTCTACAGTCTGTAATCCAGCGTCAAAGTTCGTGGCCGGGTCTTTATTGTACACGTTAAAGAGAAGGGTAAAAGTCGTCACGCCGTTGCCGTCATCCGTCGATTCAATATCACACGAGTTAGCTAACGTTAACACTGAACCGTACGTGATAACATTTGCGACGACGTCGGCATTCGTTTTCGAACATGTGCCATTGATGTTAACTTGACCAGCAGTGGTCATATACGTCAACACGTTTACTTGGATGTTGGTGCAATCTGTTGAATCCACACCTACATTGAGAAAAAATGTTTTGGTGTTTAATATTGTATGGAAAAGTTGAAATAGTAGCCCTAACTGCTCTAACCTCAACAAGGATTTGACCAATGTGTTTTTTTTTCACCTCATAGGTCTAAAAGTACAGTAGAAGTAAACCTGTTACTAGAGTTTTCCCAAAAAGTCAGTGGAATTTGGTTATATCATAAGGGCTGAGAAATAGGATCAATGAGACAGGGGTGTGTTTTCCAAGATAGCAGTGAGGCGAAGGTGTGTTCCTTAAAGGTTTAGTGAGACAAGGGTATACTCAAAAAAGTTCATTGAAAGAAAAGTGAAGTGCGTATTCCCAAAAGTTTACTATAAAAAAGGTCAGTAAAGCGCAGGGTTATGTTCAAGGAAGATTTTCGAGACAGGGGTGCACTTCCACAAGGTCAACGAGACAGGGGTGTACTTCCACAAGGTCAATGAGACAGGGGTGTACTTCCACAAGGTCAATGAGACAGGGGTGTACTTCCACAAGGTCAATGAGACAGGGTGTACTTCCACAAGGTCAATGAGACAGGGGTGTACTTCTACAATGTCAATGATACAGGGGTGTGTTCATCTTACCGAGGTTTGAAGGAGAAGCGAGAAGAGTTGCTTGGAGAATGGTCCATATCACAAGAAAAATATATAAATGGTGTTGCCAATAGATCATTCTTTGTCTCTGGAAATTGAAAGAAAAATGAGGTTAGAAGTAAGTTATAAAGAACCTCCTAATTGAAAGAAACTACAAGACAGGTGTCCGGTAATTTAGAGTTTCCAGGGAGGCCTATAATAACTGTTATGAAATGATGAAAATGCTATCAAAGTTGGAATTCTGTGAAATACATTACAAAATACATTATTGGATGAACTATGGAAATTCGTTTCTACTATTTAGATTTAAATTAATTATCAAACAGATTTATGATGATAAAGGAAAATATATTTACAGGTATGAGGATGTCTCATAAATTAATATTCAATGGGATCAAATGTGTATTCCCAAACGGCCATTCACATGGAAACAGATGTAGAAAAAGTTCGAAAAAAAATGTCAAATTTGCATCCATGCTTAAATCGAAATGGTGAATGAATCGGATAGTTTGTCACGAAGGACAACTTTCATTGGCCTTTGCTCTGGCAAGTGAACAAGTGTTGATGATTTTTACGAAATGGTAATTTTTCGATCATTAGATCGACTAAGTTCCTTTAACTTTAAAATAATTTTTTGTCAAATTTGGAAATTATGATGTCATTTGTCATTTCGACCAATCAGTCTTCAGTAAATAAGCTGACAGTTATAAGTGATAATGAAAATAGAGCGTTTGAACGGGAATGCTTTATAAGAAATATCCGATTTTCCCGGAAGTCTAACATCGCGTCACTCAGACAGAAAATCAGTCAGTCGTTCATTGCCTTGGTAACGTGAATTTCAAAAACAAGGAGAACATTAAATTCCATCGGGAAATTGCTGAAATCATGGCAAGACAACAAATATAATTTCTGTTTAATCTCAATTGCGACAAATGAAATACATTCAAAAATTAATATCACTTGATATTAATTTTTGAATGTATTTCATTTGTCGCAATTGAGATTAAACAGAAATTATATTTGTTGTCTTGCCATGATTTCACAAATCAATAAATTATGCTAATTTCAGGATCAAAACATTTTCAAAAATAATTTTTTAGGCCAAACAGTCTTGGTGAGAACATAGATATGGGTATACAAATATACTCCAATTTATTTGCAAGAACAACAAATTATATTCCAACTGAAGATTATTTAAATAAGACATAAAACTGTCAGTATATCATTTAACTTTCTCTGTTTCCAATTATCATTCTATATATTTCTTTAGACCAAAAATCTAGTTATCATTGGATTCAAGCAGTTGCTTTCAAGATCGGAAAATCCCTGAAACACAACTTCCTTAAACTTCATTAAATCATAAATCCTATTCTAAACTTTCCCATTCATTATATACATAACATTTTTAGTTTCTTGGACTATCTTATACATTAATTCTATTCCCAAAAGGGACAGTCCATCGTTGACCGGAGTCTATAATTGCATAATTGATAAAAGATAAGACAACAAAGTAGGAAGTTTAACAAAGCAAGAGTTTTCTCACCTTAACCATAACATTTCTTTGGTAGAGAGTTGGTCCCGCCAACTAGAACCAAGTTGACACCCAATAAACAAAAACAAACACCAAAAATAAGTCGAGCCCAAATTAATGAAACTCTAATAATATTCGCTTTACGACCTAAAAGTGATTTAAGTTTTATTTTAGTAAAAAAATAAAAACTCGATCACTCTCTCGACATACAGTGAAAAGCCCACAGCCGAGCTTTTTTTTCTATCTCGCTTTATTTTGCCTATTTTAAATTATGGATGAGTCAAAGCGCTCCTAAAAACCGTGCCTCTTTTGTACATTCATCGACCTGTATGTAGCAATGCTACACATTTCCACATCAAAGAATAAGCTCTTTGTTATGTACAGAGTGATAGGAGGTTAAAATACATTGACAATTGTCACAATGTCAATTTATGAGTAATTTTTGTTTCGATACATTTAAATAAAAATACATGCGACTTAATTCTATAGATTTGTATTAAAAACGAGAAATTTATTATCATACCTTATTATCAAAAAGAGAGGGATTTTTTTTATTGTATTTCTTACATAGCTTATCGCTATCAATTTTTGACGATTTCTTTGTATAGATGTATGATGTTATTGTGTTTTCTGACAATAGGAAGGGGGCAGTTTTTTTGTCTCAGTTAAAAAGATTAAACGAACATTATTGGAATGATGGAAGTGCTGATAAAAAGACTGCATACTTTACCAATGACTCTTTGTGTGTTCTGTTTGTTATTCATAAGAATATTCTAAATTAAGGATACTAAATTTATATCGATCCAAAAAAATTCAGATCAAATAATTTACATAAAGGCCAACGTATTGCCCATCCATCCTTAAAAGAACGACATTCTGAAAGTATACCTCCCCAAAATTCTCAAACCTTTAACCTTCAAATTCTACTTCCATAATCTAAAATCGAAAAGTTAGCGCTTATCAAAAAACCATTACTCAGTACCCCATTATTACACTTACAAAAGATTTTCAAACCAAGAAAGCCAAATGGATGAGTAATAAATAAAAGTATCAGTTCAGATTTTTTTGGAAAACATTGAAACTTATTTTAGATGCACAGCTAGCATGAAGGTCTATACATCGTTAACTGCGTTCTGAATTGAAGCATTCAAGTCTTTCTTCTCGAAAACTTAATTTAGAATCAGCCCAACTAAAAATAATGAAGGATAGGTCGTATGGAATTGCATTTTCAAATCGACTCAAAAGAACAAAACACGACTGAAAATTCAATCTTAATCCACTCAGAATTATCTTTTCATCTATCATAGGCGTAGCGAGATCCCTGCAAAATTCATGAGGGAGTGCAGACGTTTATAACATATTCTTTATCTTTTGATAAAACAAAGACAATAATTACAGTGTCGTTAAATCCGCTCTCATCCATAAATTTTGCAGGGTATCTTGCTACGTCTATGACTATCCACCAACCATAAAATCAAACCTTACTAATAGAGTATGAACTAGAACTGACTGAACATTCAAATCAAATACATTCCCTTCTCTCTGACCCAGTAGGATTATTTCAGAAAATGAGAAGGGGGTGTTCTAAAAGCTTGTCATATATAACTGAAACATTATTAGTGGGGAAATCAATGGCATTTTAAACCATCTTGCTACTAACACCCCCGGGGGGGGGGGGGTTACTAGGGCAAGATGGGTTACGGGGATGCTCCGCTGGTCAGGGTGCCTTTTTTGACCTCCACGAGTCCCAGGTAGGGTCGCAATAACACCAAAATAGAAAAATCAGTCCCTCGTAGGGTGCCTATTTTTGGAAAATTTGGGGAAAAAGTAGAAAATTTGAGAAAATTTTGGAATTTCAGTCCCATTCAGGGTCACTTTTTTCGCAAATTTCGAGTCCCACGTAGGGTCCATTTTTCGAACCTCAGCGGAGCACCCCCGTCGGTCGACAAGGGTAGTACCCCCCCCCCGGGCTAACACCCGCTGTAACACTATCTCCCGAAATTTGGTTATTTTTGAATATAATTCCATCGAATAAGGAGATCAATGAACCATGAATTTGGAATAAGCTTTTCATTGCCTATTTTCAACGTATCATATTTACGATATTAGGTTTTCAAATGAATCTCAGGTGTGCTAGTACTTGAAGTGCACATAAACAGTCAACAGATTCGGAGTTAGAGGTACACACAAATCTTCCATTAGAAATGAAATCTAAAAATGGGTATAACTGGAAAACGTCTGGATTCGATTGTGTCGAGTTTATGAGCTCTAGTACTTATTGTGCGACATGTGAAGACCCTTGAAATGTGTTTATGGTTCACCCATGGGAACTTTCCCTTTACATAACTTCAATTCAAGGTGGATGAGGATTTTTCTCATAATGAGTCATTGGAGCAAGCTTACAGAGCGTTCATTGATAGTTTCGCAGAAAAGATTGGTTGTGGTATAAAGGACCCCTGGTTTAATGCAATGAAGCAAAAGCAACTAATCCCTAAGTCATGCAAAGATATAACTTGAACACGAAGTGATCAAAATGTACGATTTCTTTTTTTATAAGAAAATATTTGAAATAGACTTTGATCTGGTATATTGGTGCAGATATCTAATATCTCAGCTATGGTAATTTAATAATTGTTCAATAATTTTAGTATTTAATTTAAAATAGAATGTTGTTCGATGAAGCATTTATCGAGGTTAGATAGATGCCTCTGAAATTCATTTCTTGCCAGTAAAGGAAATAGATCTCTTACGAAGAAAGACCTTGAGTTCTTACAACTCGTAACCACTGTTACGCAAAAAATGTCAATTTGAAGTATATTACTTATTGCAAGTGAATTAAGTAAGTATTGTAAGGAAATCGTCAAAAAGCGATACATCAAAAATCTCTTTTAAAAAGGAAGTCTCAAAGCAAAAATTCACTGGTATCATGAAATTGTATTGATGCATAATCGAAACCCTTTCTTCAAAACAAGGTGCCATCTTTGTTATATTCAAAAAGCATTACGTCATCAGAATTTTAATTTCTTTACAGCAGGAATGAATAAAAAACTGCAACTTTTTGACTTCCTTCTTGCCCTTTCCACCGTCAGGCATTACTTTCAAAATTTGGGGCATACAATACATACAACGAGTATCAGATTTGCAAACAATACATACAACCGATATTCTATTATTCGAATCTTTTTATAATTCGAACTTATTCTCAGTTCCCGTAAGGGAGAAGCCCTCTTAAAATATTCTCCATAATGCGAATCTCTCTGTAATTCGAACAAATAAGATTCCCCGTTTGAGTTCGAATTAGCGAGATTCAACAGTATAGCTATCTGGTCTAAATTTTTGCTTTAATCCAAGCCTTAGCGCATCAAGGACCTTGAAATCGAGGTAAAATTGAGTTTGAATGGAGCCAAATGGTCATTCTTTTTACAATTGATCCTATTGCAAAAGGATTTGTAATCCCCTATAATGAAATTTGAAAATCAATCATTTTAATACCTTAGAGTAAAAGAGGAATGGTTTTAATAACATTATGGTTGTCGTAAACCAGAAGTCTTTATGAAACTTTACACATGAAGTATTTAAGTATGCTGTGAGGGCATGGAACCTTATTGTGCTTTTTGATCAACAGGGTAAAATTTCCAAAGTCAATCCTTTCATTTGGGAGGCAGTAGCCTGGTGGGTCGACTAAACCTTGGGAGGAAAGATTTTGATTTTAGCGCCCCCTATGAAAAGTAAATATTTTTTTAAAAATAACGCGAGCGAAGCGAGCACGAACATCTTTGGGTATTTTCTCTCTTTTTAATCCACAAAATTCAATGTAACGCAATCAAAATTAGGTTTAAACTCGTGATCTGGTTTGCCACATCTTGTAAAGCTTCTATAATAGTTAAGGCGTATTTTGGGCAAAATACCGAAAAGATGCTTGTGAAGCTTATTTCACTGGAAGAAGAAGGGAAGCGTTTCATTTTTGTAAGGAATGATTTTTAAAAATGTTATCATGACTCACTGATCATCAAATTTTTAAGATTTCTATAAAGGTTTTATTTTTACATAAGTGTTTCCGTTTCATATCAGACACATGTTTCATATCAGGACAGAATCTTGCTATTGCTATATTATGCTGATATAAGCAAAAAATGTCTTCCTTTTCCTCTTTCTGACCAATCTTGCTCCACATCCGTGTCAATCCAATGTGAAAAAGCTTGTGAATTAAAATTGATGAGTAAGTAAACGATATCACTCTTATTTAAAAACAAAACCTTTAAAATAATCTTTTCTAGAATTTGTATCAAAAAAGTGCTTGATTAGCAACGTTAAAGCAGCAACCTCAGTGCATAATTCTAACTATCATTTTTACATCGCTAAATATTTTACGGTATTACCCACAAAAATGGTTACATTCATTATAAAGACTTTCTAAATGAGTCTTTCAGATGATTTCGTTATGAAGGTTTAAGCGCGTAGGCACAAAAATAAAAACAAAATTTGAAAGTATTAGTCATCTTGAATTAAAATTCTGCACAATTTCTGTCCAAAATTCTAACTTGTATCCAGTCCCTGAGCTCGCCTTTTGATGACTCGCGAAAGAACGATTGTATCACATCCATCAGTGGTGGAAGTAGCTCTGAGTACGAGATTGTCCAAAACCTTGAAATGTTTGGACATTCTCTTTAATGAAAGAACGAAAAAGTAGTCCTTCTTTTAGTTTTCTCTATTTTAGCTTTTGATGGTAAACTCGTTTTGCATGTGAATAAGGATCCAAAAAATCGGGTCGATTTATTATCAAATTGCAGATCCTCTTATTAAATCTCCGAAGCGAATGACCAGCTCAGTGCTTTCACCATAATGCATGGGAAGGCTTGGATCGGGTTTCAGGGCTGATTGACGTCACAAGTATTCAGTGGTACATATCTTGAATTTTATTGAGAAGTTAATAGAATGAAGGATATGCTCTGCAAGTGTCGTGAATTTAGAGGTTGATATTTTGTCACATCGCTTTTGATGATCACATGATCAAAACCCACGTCAGAGAAATTGGGTAGACTGTAGCAGGGGGAATGGCAATGTGACGTGTCACCCAGCTAAACGGTAAATGAATGTAGATTGTCTATCAACATTAATCATGCGACCAAAATAAAACAAAATTCAATCCTTTTGCTTGCGTGACCTGACCAGGTAGATATTCAATTGATATTGGACTATCTGAATCCATTCAGGGCGTCAAAAATAAATGACGTCACAATCAGTGCAAGGTATAGTATAAGATTCTTACATAAGATTCGTAGATTACATTTCAAGTAAAATAGTCCTAATATAAGAACAAGAAAAATGCTTTCACAGTGCTTCACAGTGTATAGCAAGTAAGCTTTTGTAAAACTGCAACCTCGCAAAACAGATTTAGCAATCAATCGCAATAAATCTAGTTACTTAAGTGTCACGCGAAGTATTGAAGAGAAATTTTTCTTCTCATGTTGGTCAGAGAAAAGGACATTTTCTACAAGCTTTTAGTGTTTTTCTACGGCTTTTTTGGCCTAAACTCAACATTAAACTAAATTCTTAATAGATTAAACTAAGAAAGGCACCACATCAAGAGGAAGATCCTTGAAAAGTTTTTCTTACAACGCAAAAAGGCAATAATTTGATTTGAGAAAGAATTTGCCAATAACTAAGTAGCCAGTTTATATGTATGTGTTTTTCAGGAACGGAGACTTTGGCTTCTGATATGTCTAGATCCTGAATGACTGAGGACCACGATGAATCAGCACCGTCCTCGATCTTGCAGGTTGTCCCCAATCGTGCCAGTCTTAGTTCTTACAAGTGTAAAGGCATAAACTCGCAACGACTGCCTCGTTTGGAAATAATTACCAAGGTGATTAAATCCCTTGAGTCTTCAAGTGTTACTAAATAAAGTAAACTTCTTATGAACTCCTCGGGAAATCAATTACCATAGCAACATTTTAAAAACGAGGAAAGTGTTGCTCTTGACGTTATTTATCAAAATGTCTATTATGTTGTTAGAATGATGGATACTCTCAGGTGCCTAATAAACGGGTGGCCGGAAAAATCTTCAAATTTTAATAAACGGGTGGTCGGAAAAATCTTCAAATTTCAATAAACGAGTGGTCGGAAAAATCTTCAAATTTCAATAAACGAGTGGTCGGAAAAATCTTCAAATTTTAATAAACGGGTGGTCGGAAAAATCTTCAAATTTCAATAAACGGGTGGTCGGAAAAATCTTCAAATTTCAATAAACGGGGGCCCGGGGAGGGGGTACTTAGGCAAGTGAAGGGTACGGGTATGTGCCATCCTTAAGGGTCCCTTTTTTGGGACCTTAAAGTCCCTGTTTAAGGGTTGAAAAAAAACGAAAATTGAATTTCCGTCCCACTAAGGGTCGCAAAAACATAAAAGATTTTAACATTTTGCTCCTTAAAAGATCAAAATTGGTCAAATTAGTCCCAATAAGGGTCGTAAAAATAGCAAAATTTTCCTATTTTTTCTCCTTTTCAGCCTCGCTAAGGGTCCGAGGTCGATAAGGTAAATATAGGCTAAAATCAGGCTATTTAGAGAAAAATAAGAGACTCTTCTTTTGACAGCTGAAAATATCTTCAGAAATTTATAAACAGGGGGGGTATTAACCCTTTAAGTACCACGGTCAAGTTTTTTAAAAAAAATCGCTAGTTCAAAGTTTAAAGCCTATCATCTCCGGAGTTAGGAGCACATTTATAGTTCGTTGGATATCTTAGAATCTTCTCTTTCTTTTAGGCGCCTTCGACGCCGCTCGATTTATGGCGGGGTGGGCGGTGGTAAAGGGGGGGGGGGGTAGGTTAGGGGAATTAAAGCTAGGCTGCACTGCGTGGACCCGCTTGAATGATAGAAAGATGCCAAATGGTAAAACTTCAAATTAATTCGCTAGAAGACAGAATCAAGGAAAGCAAGGCCAATTTTGGAGGTTCGCGGATCACTCTTTGACCAAAAATGGTCAAAAAACGGTCAAAATCTTTAAAAAGTGGATTTTTGTCAAATTTCTGCATTTGTTTTTACTTTTTGGCTTAAAATCTCGCTGGAAAGACTCACTTTTGATTTTTTTTTTTTGCTTGACCATGAAACCTAATCTAATTCCTACGAGTTGGACAAAAAATGACGATTTCTAACTCAAACTGGGCTTTGCCCTCCTATATAGCCCATGTCTAGTAGTATACTCGGCATTGGTACTTAAAGGATTAATAAGTTCCGCAGGGGTTCGGAAAAAAATTGACAAACGGGAAGGCCCAAATATTATTGCCAAATAAAGGGCGGTATAAGGAACCATTTCAGATATCACAACTAGCATGATATACACATTACGCAACAGCAAAACGAACTTTTAAACGAAAAGGAGAGAGTGGATGGGTAGCTTTCTTATCAGCTTATCAAACAAACGCATAGAGAAAGCATCTTTATTTTGAGTAAGTTATTCATTATTAGACAGAAGTAGAGATTGCGTCGTGAATGTTTAGCCTCTTGAAACGTGACTTAATGTAATGTTTTCATTTTATAAGAACATTTCTCTTGCGTCGGTAAAGTGAGAATAAAAAAGGCTAACAATTAACCATTGGATCTGAATAACTGCATTTAAGTGCGATTCGACCCAATTAATGGATCGGCTCTTTAATTTAGTCGAGATTCAATATTCATTTTGGAAGACGGGTTCTTGGTTAATTCACAAATTTAACTTAACTTAAAACTAAATTTTATCAAACGCTTAAAGATGAGCAATCACCGAACTCTAAAAGACTGAAATGCGCATATGAATAATAATTTTTGTGAGGACTTAGAAATATTCTATAGCTGCCACAGCTCTGACCAGCACTTATGTCTAAGATTAAAGCGGGAAAAAATCCTACTGAATATCGACCTTTATGGTGCATTGTCAAAAAGGGTTGAATTTTCTTGTATTTTGCTTACAAATTTACACTGTGCCCTCGCAGATTACTTTAGGAGGCTTGAAAATAAACTTTAACTTAAGAGCCGCAGTAACATAGAGAAAATTTTTCCACCTTGATAAAGTTGAATGTACTTTCGTACTGAATGCTTATAGAAGTCATTTGAAGGCAATGTCAACCCATCTGATGGTTGATAAAAAAACTTTCTTGCTTCTTTTGTTAGAAATATTATAATCTGACAAATTAAAAAAATATACTTTACGAAGAAAGCACACACAGACTATTTATAGGAACATCCGACACTTCAAATATTGTACAATTTAAACCGACATGAAGGGTACCAAACTGGGTGGAGATTTCAACTTTTCATAATGAGAAAGATGTAAAATTAGGTCTGCAAAGTAAAACCTATGTTTCTTGGTGAAATATAATCAACTCTAACTGCAACCAGAGCTCCAAGAAAAAGAGGAAAGGTTTCAAAAAAGATTCCAATGTTCTTATTTTTACCTATATCGTCTTTTTATGACTCATTTTACTTTCTAAAGTCATTGATCATCAGATAAGAGATGAAAGTTATTTTTGCATTAACGTTTGATTTGACCTCAGCTTAATGTATTTTGTGTAGCGAATAGTCAATCTTAGAAATTCGGGTGGTAGCCTTTTTTCAAAATGTCATTCGATAGTTAGAGGTGAACTACATTTCAACTTGAAATATCAAATTAAGTTATTCAATCCCTTACGGAAAATTCTGAAAATCGAGTGCAGTATGTGGCCCCCAAAACGGCGATCAAATTTGAAATTTCTCTCAAATCTAGAGGAAAAGAGATTTTACAAAAATTTTTGCTGCATGAAAACTTTTAACATCTCTACTTTATTTCCTGGAAGTTCTTTTTCAAAATTATTTTCAATTTCAACAATATTTTTCAATCGCTTAAAGATAGGTAGCTTTTTTCTAATGGCCCCCAAAACGGAGGTTTGAAATTTTAGCGATTTCTCGAGATATCTATAAGATATGAATACAAAATTTTGACCATAGTTTTGAAATATGATTTAGAGGGTTTTGGGCATAAATTTATTTGATAAAACCTTTACAGTATACCCCTGGTTGTCAAAATGCAGGTTTGGGGCCCCCAAAACGGAGGTGTAGTTAAAATCAAATTATTAAGCACAGTGGTAATAGGGGGGAAAACTATGAACATATTTGTGTTTCCCCTTAAATTTACGACCCGATGGATGTAAAATTTATGACTTTTATGAAATATTTCAAGATTTTCGATATTGCAAAGTCCAAACTGAAAATTTAGAAATTTTCAAAATGACAATTTTGATTTAACAACGTCTTAATCAAGTTTTTGAAAACAAATCTCTTTTGAAAATAGTTCCATTTATGTATGGAATAAGCTGTGATATTTTTAGAAAAAAAGCTTAACTGAAACTGAAAATATTAAGCTTTAAAGATATTTTTCTCCTATGTTTTGCAAAAAATGACAGAATTTGCCGTTTTTGCTGATTCAGCAAAAAATTTTATATATAATGTTAATTTTTTGTTATAAACTATTAACTCAAGGTGATAGGAATAGAATTCCAAGATTTTTTGCTTTTTCTCATATTTAGAATTTTCGGTTTTGTCAATGCTGATTCTAGGGCTCCAAAATACTGGTTGACCTTCAAGATGCTATATCTTTTACGCAGCCTCTAAAGTCACAGATGTATTTGCATTTTCTGAACGGCATTAGGTGTAGAAAGTTTCCTATACCCCGTTTTCATAACTTATTTTCAATATCCAAGGAGCTAGAGTGAGTTATATGCAATTTTTATCTAATTTTGGTGTTTAAATATTTCTTTTAGACGCAAATATGTTATTTTGAATCCGTCTCAAACCAGCAAAAACATGCTTATTTTTAAGTATAACCATCATTCTTTCAAAATAAACAAAAATCGTTTAATTCTGATAAATCTACAAGTCAGAATCTTCATTTTAATGAAAACCTCCGTTTTGGGGGCCGTCTCCGTTTTGGGGGCCATATACTGTAGTGAATTATTACTAAGAAACTTTGAAAGATTTAACATTAAAAGAGCCTTCCACCTAGCGGACCCAAAAAAATTCGGGGAAATTTGCATTAAATTTCACACAAGAGATTTGGAAAATTGAACACGTTTACGCGATCAAAAGTGCAGATTTTCAAATCAATCATGCTTGATGGTGGGCAGTTTTATAATGTTTTTGTGTGAAAAAAAGAAATGTAAGGAAAAAATTCAATAAATATCTGCGAAAACGGTGATTTCCGGCATATTTCCAGCATTTTCGGCCGGAAAAATTTGTTTTCGAATATCGGGCTCCGTCACATTTTGGGCATTACTATTTTACATCACTGTGCAAAAATCAGAAAAATCGAATTAGCCAAATCCTAAGAAAAACTTGCCATCAGACAGATCGACGGAATTTAAATGACGAGGTAGGTACAAAAAGTGAAAACCAATTAATAAAAAACATTACATTATGAAAGTCTCTGTTCTTCTTATCCACATAAATACATCAACCAATCAAAATCGATCAATCAATTAATTAATATACCAAATTTATAACCCAATTAAAGGAAAGTTCTTTATAAGCCGATAGTTGCACCAAAACTCAAAAGTAAAAAATCTCAGCCCAAATTTCGATTTTCAACTTTAAAATATATATAATACCATTAAAAGCTGTAACCCACATCTGCTAAACAACACAAACGCCAAAAAAAACTTCAACACAAAAAATACGTTGCTGCTGTTGCCAAAAGTGGGCACAAAAGATAAACTGGAGAGTTAAAAAAAAACCAAAACAGTATTTTTCTTTATCATCAAGAAATTTATCACATTCCAGACCGTTGAATAAAAGAATGAGTATTAGAAAATTTTATGATCAAGAGATAAGCATCAATATTCAACCACATTAGTTTTTTTTCTTAAGAATAGTGAATATAGGAAACTTTTGGTGCACGAAACATTATGTTGGCGTTGACAATAGGTTTAGAATACCACATACACGCATCATTCTCAATAGTTTTAAAAGCAGAAATACATATAAGACATGACAAAGTCTTTTGAAAATGTTGAAAACTCATTTGAAAATTTTATTGGTCAAAGATAGCTCCACAAATTATACATATGGCAACGGTTTCGAGAACAGAAAACCTAAGGGAGCTATAAGTGAGTTTGTGCAGGAGACATAATTCATAACGCCTTGTTCACTGGCTGACCTTCAAATAAGGTCTTTGTTTCTAAAATGGAGTAGACCAGAATTTTGTTTCTTACAGCTACCGTTTATATTTGGGAGGGGAGCACTCAAGATAAACGACCTACCGTTCGTGCGGCCCTAAAGGGTCCTTTTTTCCAAACTTCCGAGAGTGCACTGCAAGGGTGTAAAATATGGAAAATCTGACCATATTTTGCAATAAAATAGTCTAAATTGTTCAAGAAAATTCATATAAGGGTCGATTGTCGTCTAAATTTTCTCAAATTTGACTAAGTTTTCTCTGCACTGTAAGGGTCAAATTTTAAAGGCCAAATTTTGGGCCGTATGTACGGTCGTTTTTTAATCAAGTGCCCCCCCCGGATATTTATGGACTATGACTGTGCTCCGTTATTTCTCTGAGATTGACAAAAGAATTTGGGCTTAGAAATGAAGATTTTCGAGAGGCCTGTAATTATGCATTTTTACGATCAATTCAAATTTTTCAACATGAAACCATAGCATTTGTCATTTTTCATTTGATATGCTGACGATTCGATAAAGATGAAACTTGAAGTACTTTAGTTCAAATTTTGTTTTTTCTTGTACACTGAGAGGCCTGGAGAATTTTGGCGAAGTGAAACAAAAAAACTCTAAATTTAGTGAGAACTTCGGGTATATAATGCGATTTTTGAAATAATGGCGAGAACTTAAAGTGACATATGAGAGGGTATTTGAATCCTTTTTGCCTAAAAAAACTACGTTTAAAATTTACGAAGAATTTAGGCGAATAATTATCAAAAATTCGCTAAAATTAGCTCTTCCAAAATGTGTGCATGGAAAACTTTGACAAAGACATCCAACGACATATCTATGGTAGCGGAAATTTGGTTTGGCACACGTAAGGGCGTGGTCTTGAAAAAGCCGAAGATGAGAGGAATAAACTTACAAAATAAGTTGAACATGTTCCATCATAGATATCGAGCATGAATCAATGATGACGTCAATTCTTGAGGATGATGTTTCTTCAACTGGTTCACCAACAAGTTTTTTTTATGTTTGATCTGTCAATCTGTAGAGAAGAGAATATAATGAAAGAGATATTCTGTAGAGAGGAGAATATGATGAACTTGTAAGACCCAAGTCAAAGTTCAAGAACGTGTCTTTTTGAGACCTTTTGAGATGAGAAACATACCGTCGTTTTGTATAAGATTCCCATTTCCGTACTAAGATTCTTTTTTCACTTTTCTAGAGGAAAATGACCAGGACTTCGGGTAGGAGAAAAATAAGCTTCGAAAAGTTAAGCAGTTTCGCGAGTAAACATAGTATTTTCCGTACCTTTAGAAACAAACCCATTCCAATCTCATGCCGGTCATCCCGGG
Source organism: Clytia hemisphaerica (assembly GCF_902728285.1). Classification (NCBI taxonomy): domain Eukaryota; kingdom Metazoa; phylum Cnidaria; class Hydrozoa; order Leptothecata; family Clytiidae; genus Clytia; species Clytia hemisphaerica. Next base: position 1,366,384 of record NW_027104356.1, read on the forward strand.
AAAAAGAGCAAAAAGATTTCGAAAAATGACAAGAATCTTAGTGGGGAAATGGAAACGACTGTAATAGACATAATCGGTGATTGTAAAAAGATTTCTACCTCTCTGGGTGCTAAATAAAGAAATCTAGTATCAATGAGTGATTCCACTCTACTTCTCTTTCCAACCTTTTGAGGGAGGTTGAATGTAAAAATTAGAAGTGGATAGACGGTATTATTGGACCAGAAATTTAAAGAAGTGGCTTCGAAAAGTTGATGCATATGCTACACGTTTTATAAGAACAAACTTTGTAAAAACAAAAGGCTTTGAAGGCCAAAATATTAAGAAATTCGACGCTCGAAGTGCCAAAGAAAAAAAAAATGAACAGCCGAGCTTCAACGAAATTTTGAACATCCAGTTTAGTTTCCACGTAAAAATAAAGGTTGAAACATTGATATTATCAAAATTCAAAATGGCAGCTGTCAAGATTTGAAAAAATTCATCAATCTATTTTCATCCTAACGGGAATAGTGTACTGTGTATCAAAATAAATCAGAATTATTTCACGATCAATGCTAACCTTTTCATTCAAATGTAACAAAAACCATTTCGTCAAAAAAGATCTTCAGAACACGCCATACACAAAACCACGTACGAAAATCAGTATCTCTCACACTCAAACTTGCTCACATAACCAATTTACAGTACCCATACACTATAATTATAACGTCAAAAAATATTTCCATGATTTCTCTCTTTTTGTTTCGCGCGTGACTCATACCAGGCCCTTTGGGAATCAAAACAATTAAAACATTTTTTCAATGACTCAAACAACGCAAACGGATGAATAATAAAAAACCGTTTCGGATTTACATTGCGATGCAGTTCAAAACTCCAAACTTCTTGGATTAGAGCCTGGATATTCGTTTTTTGCCTTTTTTCTATAGTGGAAGAAGTATTTATTTTCTTGGTGTACACGTTTTTTATAAGAACATTCAAAATTCTTGAAGCCTTAGGATGTTCCTATTTTTTTGAGTTTTAACATGTTCTTATTTTCACCATTTTGTGGGTATTTTTGTCTGTTTTCTTAAGAAATTGGGTGTTTTAGAGTCTGCGTAGCCTTAAAATGTTCTTAACTTTTTTTTTGACATTTTGGTCATCGAAGCCTTATATTCTTATATAGTTTGTTCTTATAAAAAAACGTGTACAATCAAATAACCTACTCTCTCTGCCAAATCCTTCCTACGGAGCTAATTGTTTTTGATAAACTAAAACAATCAAAACCTGTTTTGTAGCATCCCTTTATTCTCTGGTTGTTTTAGCCTCACATGGCCAATGAAAGTTCGCCGCCATCTTGAAGAAAGTCTGTCATATTCTTCCCATGGTTATTAAGAATTACATTTCTTGAATTACTATTTGATTGTTTTTCATTTTTAATTATCTAAAACTGAAATAATAAGAAATTATCAATATTATAGACATTATTTTTATTTCACCTACCATTTCCATACTCGTTAAATATGGAACTTAACTTGCACCGATGTAATCGTTAGAGCACCCCCCCCCCAGCGGTTTGCGTGAATGTGTGAATGGGCTTTTTTGGTTGCGTGGATGCGTAAAAATTGAAAAAAGTTGCGTGAGCGTGAAAATCTACTTTTTGATTGCGTGAATGCGTGAATCTGAGCTATTTTGTGCGTGAATACGTGAATTAGTGCAAATTTCCCCGATTTTTCCCAAAAAAATTTCCCGATTTTTGCGTGAAAACTCGAGAAAAATTTGCGTGAAAGCGTGAACTTCGAAAAAAAAATTGCGTGATTGCGTGAATCAAGAGACCGCTGGGGGGCGAGCTCATAGAGTTGTTGAGACACTTAAAATGCACCAAGGATATGTGCAGACACCTTTATGAAGTTGTTTTCGTTCGGAATCAAACTCAAATAAAACTCGACCCAGGCCCTTTGTCCACTTTTTTTTCATTCTGATAGTGCTCTAACGAAAGGTTGTACCAACGTTCATCAGTAAAATCAAAAAATGGTGCCAGGTGCTGTGGGAACGAGATTGGGAAAAATAAGGAAAGCTCAAGTTTTTTAAAAGGTATATTTTTCATCTATACTCGAATCTTTTTGAACATCATTGAAACTATTTATTTCCCATCCGAAACGCATGAACGACGTTGTTTTCGCACAGTCGTTGGACTGAAAGTAAAACCCATCGCAAGATTTCCGAAAATGTGCCACGCAAAAAAAAACCCTAAACTAAATCATCACGCACACGGATGAATAATAAAACCCGTTTCGGATTTCCATGGCGATGCAGTTCAAAACTCCAAACTTCTTGAATTAGAGCCTGGATATTCGTTTTTTGCCTTTTTCCAGTGGAAGAAATATTTATTTTCTTGATGTACACGTTTTTTATAAGAACATTCAAAATTCTTGAAGTCTTAGGATGTTCCTATTTTTTTGAGTTTTAAGCTTAAAAATGTTCTTAACATGTTCTTATTTTCACCATTTTGTGGGTATTTTTGTCTGTTTTCTTAAGAAATTGGGTGTTTTAGAGTCTGCGAAGCCTTAAAATGTTCTTAACTTGTTCTTAACATTTTGGTCATCGAAGCCTTATGTTCTTATATAGTTTGTTCTTATAAAAAAACGTGTAATCAAATAACCTACCCTCTCTGCCAAATCCTTCCTACGGAGCTAATTGTTTTTGATAAACTAAAACAATCAAAACCTGTTTTGTAGCATCCCTTTATTCTCTGGTTGTTTTAGCGTCACATGGCCAATGAAAGTTCGCCGCCATCTTGAAGAAAGTCTGTCATATTCTTCCCATGGTTATTAAGAATTACATTTCTTGAATTATTTGATTGTTTTTCATTTTTAATTATCTAAAACTGAAATAATAAGAAATTATCAATATTATAGACATTATTTTTATTTCACCTACCATTTCCATACTCGTTAAATATGGAACTTAACTTGCACCGATGTAATCGTTAGAGCACCCCCCCCCCAGCGGTTTGCGTGAATGTGTGAATGGGCTTTTTTGGTTGCGTGGATGCGTAAAAATTGAAAAAAGTTGCGTGAGCGTGAAAATCTACTTTTTGATTGCGTGAGTGCGTGAATCTGAGCTATTTTTTTGTGTGAATACGTGAATTAGTGCAAATTTCTCCGATTTTTCCCAAAAAATTTTCCGATTTTTCAGAATTTGGGTTTGCGTGAAACTCGAGAAAAATTTGCGTGAAAGCGTGAAGTTCGAAAAAAAATTGCGTGATTGCCTGAATTGAGAGTCCGCTGACTCATAGAGTTGTTGATGCACCTTTATGGAAGTGGTTTTCGTTCGGAATCAAACTCAAATAAAACTCGACCCAGGCCCTTTGTCCACTTTTTTTTCATTCTGATAGTGCTCTAACGAAAGGTTGTACCAACGTTCATCAGTAAAATCAAAAAGTGGTACGAGGTGCTGTGGGAACGAGATTGGGAAAAATAAGGAAAGCTCAAGTTTTTTAAAAGGTATATTTTTCATCTATACTCGAATCTTTTTGAACATCATTGAAACTATTTATTTCCCATCCGAAACGCATGAACGACGTTGTTTTCGCACAGTCGTTGGACTGAAAGTAAAACCCATCGCAAGATTTCCGAAAATGTGCCACGCAAAAAAAGAAAACCCTAAATTAAATCTGTTGTCTTAAATGTGGTGCAGATCTTAAGGCCCCACTTTCGTTGCTTGAGAAAAATTGACGATGTTTCTCTGCCCTTCAGACTTAAAACTCATTGACCAGAGCACAAGACTAGCTGTACTAGAAGTATATGATCTTTTTGTAACGCTGTAGCGAATATTGAAAACCGTTTTGAAATACATTTATCAGAAAAAATGGAAAGAATGAAGCTGATTTTTGAGCGAGGGTTATTTTTTCGGAAACAAGCTGAAGAGAGTATTTATTTGTCAGGTAGAAAGGGGAATGAAAATTTTAAACGCATTATTATGTCCAATTGATCATTTCCGACACCCCTCCCTCACAGCCCCGGTGAAAGTTTTTCCCGGTGGGAATAAAAATTTCTTATGAAATCTCAATGAGGATAAAAATTCTTTTTTTTTTCCAAGTTTAAAATCCATTGGGGTGGTTTTGGAGTGCAATTTTCAAACATTGAATTTCGAATGGGGATGAAATCAAAGTCAATTTCCCAGTGGGGCTGAAATTCTACCGGGAACGGGAACTGAAAATTTTTGACAACTTTATCAGTAGGGCTAGGGAATCAGCGGGTCTGTGACACAGGGGTGTTTTCCAATTTCTTTAGCATGTCTTTAGCAATCACCTGTTAATCACCCAGTAACTTGCCAAATGAACTTAAGGTGTAGAGATGAAATTTGTTATTCATAGGTCGAGGGAATCACAAAAAAAAACAAAGGAATTTCTTGTAGATCCTGAAGTTCAACTTCAACCAAATATTCAGCAGAAATTTATTCATTAATTTATTTATTTCTGTGACATTAGACTATACAGTTTGATGTCAAAATTAACAAACTTCCGAAAAATAATAGCCACAACCTTTGATCATACCTTGTCAATTGATATTCGCTATTACAACACAACACTGATAGCTATGATCGTTTAAAAACTAAAGAAAGCTATCCACGGTATAAAAAGTGCGGTTTGAAAATCAGGAAAGAAAGGAAAGCTGACAAAAGAAGGATAGACGGAACCAACGTTCCAGATTTAAAAGGAACGCTAGGATTCCGTACTAATATCGTTGACATCGGGAAAATAAGGACGATAACTGGTTTGGTCATGTATCCATGAGAAAAGCCGACGCCAGCTATACGTCAAGAAGTCGGACTTCACAGGAAAACGACCAATAGAACGTTCACCTAAAAGTTAGCGTGATTTCGCTTGACGAAAAAACCATCGAACGTGTCAAAACATTCAAACTCCTCGGTATAACGTTTAGTGAGGATATGAAATGGAACGCTCATATAAAAAAAGCCACGTCTAAAGCATATGGTACACTCAAGTCACTTTGTCGTATCAAGCGCTACCTACCTTACCATCTACGGAAGCAGCTTGCAGAATCGCTTGTATTGAGCCAGCTCGACTACGGCAATGCTCTTTTCATCGACGCACCATCGTACCTCATCCAGCGGATGCAGCGGATACAAAACGCAACCGCCAGTTTCGTGAGAGGCCGCTACTCAAACGTATCAGACGTGATCTCGCTGAAATGGCTACCAATACGCGAGAGAGCAGAATTTAGCATGGCTAAACTTGCATGGAAATCCATTAACTCTAATAACTGGCCAACTTTCCTTCCGACGGAAAAAATGACACCTCGAGAAGGTTTGAGAAACCCTGTTCACGCTGGCACAATGTTGGCTTGTCCGAATATTATTATGGGTAGTTTTGAATACGACTCTTCGCGTATATTCAATGGACTTCCCCAAAAATGTCGGGATGAATTAGATTATAACATATTTTGTAGTGAAACTAAAAGGCATTTTTTGGATCAAGGTCTCGCTAGGAGCCTTGTATGAATTTAAAGTATTTTCATGTCTTGAATCTCAAAGACCAGCTATTTCCTTGGGATTTTACTCTGCTCATGACTTGATTCCAATTTAACAATAACTATCCTTTTGATAACTTAACAATAGACTTGCGAGAGTTTTAACCTTGTGATAACCAACTCTGCTATACTTTACGATCGTCAAATATAACAACATACTTTCTCACTTTAAATAAATATTTCATTATTTAGTATTTTTTTTATATTGCTTATCGTTTTTAGCTGGGACGTTGCCACATCTAACTCCAAATCCTTTAACGCCTTGTATCTCTTAGTCATTTTCCATCGTATTGATTAACTTATCCCTATTCCGTAGCCAGTAGCAGTAGTTACACTCCGTTCATTATTCTTTAGAGCAACTATCCCCTATTTGTTTAATTATTTGATTTTAATTAGTTTTGAGTTATTCTAATGATATTTTATATTTACTACTCCTGGACATTCTGCAATTCCAACTCATACTCTTGTGTCACTCTTACACCCCTCGTCAATCGTATTTACTCTACTAATTTCCTAGATCTAACAGCCTACCTAGCGTCCTGGTCAATAGTTGTATCAATTTTGTAGTATTTTATAGCTTAATCTAAATTCAAACTTTGGTTTTACACAGGTCTTGCACAAGCCACTAGCACTACGTTCACTCATTCTACTTTTGCCAAGCTCATATCACTCTACAACGGTATTTGATCGAACGTACTTGGCTTTACCAACTTTTAGCCTTCTAGTCTATAGTTACAACCGGTCTCAGTATTTTTAATGAACATCATATTTTTCATTCGCTACATATATATTTATCATACTCAATTTCCAGGTGAAGAGCCAATTGTAAAACTTTGGAGATACTGTGAAATATATCGTTATTATTATTATTATTATTGTTATTATTATGATTTAATCCGGGAAGACACTGGCATTCCACTGCTGACAGCAAAACGACTGGCCAACGATAGAGGAAGACTGAAAGAGCTTGCGCAAGGATCCATGTGGATTAAGCAGAGAAGTCGAGTAATTCAAGTCTCTTTCTTTTAAAAATCCTAAGGACTTGAATCAAACCGATAGCCTGGTTGTTTATATTACAGGATTTATTGAACCCGTTATTTGAAACTCGACACCCAGGGTTATTTCTCAGTACAATTCTCATTTCAGTTTCTTCGGAAATTTTAAATATCATAATACACGGTTAGTAGTGAGGGATGTACGAACTTCGTCATTCCAGTGGAAAACGTACATCCTTCCCAGCCGGCACACAACGTTATTTCAACGTCCGTACAACGTTCACAACGTCCATATAACGTTAGAAGAACGTTAAAACAACGTTGTGTGCCAGCTGGGTTATTAACAGAGAGATACATTCATCATAAAGATCCATCAACTACACTGTAAATGGTAAATATGTGGTCGATCGATCCAAAAACCGAGCGAGGCAAATGAAGATGGTCAAGAGAAACAGGCTTTTGGACAATGTGAGAAGATGAGGTGGATGAAGAAGAAGCACCGATCAATACATTCAAGAAAGAAACAAGTGACAATGATCAAGAAAGAAACAATGATGATTGTACAGATAGTTGCAGCATACCAGACTAAAGAAAGGTCGACTGTCTTGCTAAAGCATTGATGGTTGATAAGGAAAGTGTCGGCACACAACGTCAAAACAACGTCCATTTGACATTCATAACGTCCAAATAACGTTATTCGAACGTTAACACAACGTTGTGTGCCAGCTGGGAAGATCAACAAGGGGTCGGCTTGCTTGGAAAGAAGAAGTTGTCGAAAAATGTGAAAAAGAAGTTCATGTTGAAGTAACCCAAATATAACGTCTAACTCGTTCCGGAGCCAACACAGCAATTTATCCTGTTGAGAACCGCTTAGTGTAAGCTACTTGTATTCATCCTTGTATGATGAACCAACCCACCATACCACAAGCCAAAATACGAAAAAAAAGTTTCGTCCCCGTTGGAAATCAATCATTCAGAAGTCAAGTGATGGTTAAAGCAAGTATTTAGCTATTTTGAAACAGTGATCAAACTTTACGGTTGTGGGAAAAATACAAAACCAGAAACGAGACCTCTTGCAGGGAACAAATCTGTATTTCAATCCACGTTTAAAGAAAAAGAAAGAAACAATATGTCATGCAGGTAAACTAAAACTATATTTCTATGATCATTTCAACAAACCGATTGACGTCAATCTATCTCCAAATCCACTTTCGGAAGCACCCAAATACAGTAGAACCACCAATTAACAGACGCTCTAAAAGGCGGACACCTTTGATAAGCGGACAATTTACCCCGGTCATTTACTAGTCAAATCCTCACAAAAAAGTTTCCAAAAGGTAGACACTCAATTAGCGGACCCTCCAATTAGCGGGCAAAATCTTTTGCACGAAATGGCAAAAACACTACTTTATCCTCTCTAATTAGCGGACATCGACGGTCAAACTGGTCACAGACTTTCGACAATATTGATTTATCCAAACTATTTATTTCTTAAACACTTCAAAGTTTCATTGAACAAATTGCTTATAGACGTTTGGAGCGACCACTTTATCCAGTCCGTGGATTTACTTACGCCATAAAAATGATAAATTACAATGACCTCAAGACTATAGAAGGGGCCACTATGTCGCGAATAAGCTTCCCGTGTGCAGCAGGTTGTGCAAAGGGATTTTATGATTGATGACCTCATCGAAAAATAAAAATTGTCAAAATTGTCAAAATTTTTGTTTTTTGGAAATAGGACCCTCCAGTGAACATAAAAACGTTTGAAAATTCGTTAAAAAAGTCTATTTGCCAAAATTGGTATTTTCCATTTTTGCCTGTCGAAGGTTGGAGCTTGGGGTACGCCCAGCCAAGCACATTACAGGCAAAATTTAAAAATATCAATTTTGGTTAATAGACTTCTTAAAAACGATTATCAGACTTTTCCGTAATAATAATATTTTATGTTCACTGGAAGGTATTCTTTCCAAAAAAACAAAAAAAATTTGAATTTTGGCAAATTTTCTATTTTTCGACGACGTCATCGTTTCATGACGTCATTTTGCCTTATTTCCTTAATATCTCCTGATATATTCATTTTCAGATATAAGTTGTGACCTTTTTCTTTATCGGTTTTTCATACTCTTTCGAATGAAACAAAATTTTTTCAATTTTGACGACTTTTACTTTGGTTGCCATAGTAACCAATGATGTCAGTTTCCATGGCAACGGGTGGTCACACCCGGTCTCACCTCTCAAATTTCGATCTTCTACATTCAAGGAACAATATTCAATCATAAAATCCCTTTGCACAAGTTGCTGCACACGGGAAGACATAGTGGCCTCTAATACTTCTATGATTCACAAAAACTTCAAGGTTCCAAGGCGTAGGACCAATGAATAATGATACAAACAAACAACGATATAAACGAAGCCCTACCAGATATCCCAGAATATAAACAAGCAACATGCTGAATGGACCTACCTAATGATTAACATCAGATGAAAATAAGAAAAAAGTGACAATAATGGTACAAAAATTCAGAATGGAAAAATAAAGCTTGTGTGTTGAATAATGTAAAATGGTAAAAAGGAATTTCCCCAAATACGAAAATCACTTTAACCATTCAGGCCCAAAAAACCTTTTAAGCTGTTTTTGGCCCAAATTTGCCCAAAAAAATTTTCCTTAAAAACCTGGCTCCGTCACATTTTGGGCATTGCCATTTTGCATCATTGTGCAAAAAATCTGAAAAAAATTATGAGTCAACATTGAGAAAAGCTATATTTTCTTATTTGGTTAAAGGGAATTTCCCCAAAATACGAAAATCCGTCTTTTAAGGCGAATAAGAATTTTCCAGGAAAAACCACTTCAGCCATTCTTTATAGAATCTTGCCCTCCATCTTTGTACAAAAAATCAGAAAAAAGTCCAAAAAACCCTATTTTTAGGTAGTTTTTGGCCCAAATTTGCCCAAATAAATTTTTTCTCAAAAATCGGGCTCCGTCACGTTCTGGGCATTGCCATTTTGCATCATTGTGCAAAAAATCAGAAAAAACTAATGAGCCAATCCTGAGAAAAGCTGGTAACAGACGGACGGACGGACGGACGAACGAACGGACGGGCATGGGTTAATTTATAGAACCTCCACCGGGGTACCCGGAGGTAGGTCCAAAAAGTATTACCGAGACTAAAAAATGGCAAAGCATTGAATAAATGTACCAGTGGAGTTTCTCAATTACTCGCAGAACTCCAATGTTTACTGAAATCCGAGAGAACAAAACTATACCACCTCTATGGACAAGCTCAAAATTGGACACATTCATCGAGTACATGCTGCTAAAAGAAAAGCATCTTATTCAAAAGTCTATCGTGGTCTGTAAGAAGGCCCAATACTTCGCAAGATTCATGTTGTGTTCGAAGTCATTGTGAACAGAATCAAACCATGTTATGACCAAACTATCTTAGATCAACAGCAAGGTTTCATATCGTGAAGAGGAACACCTGACGATCTTCATTAGAAATATCTAGCTCAATGAAAAAACCCGTATATATTTCTTGACCTAAGCTTAGCGTTCGATCACATAATAGAGAACGGGTAGTTTAAAGAAAATTCAGTTTTTTTTATACTAAAGGCTATAATGTTCACGCGATGACCGCGTTAGCAGAAACACCAACTGACACAACTGATAGTTTCTTTATGGCTACTGGGTTCGATAATCTCCGCCGCTGTATAATCTTTTCATGGACTATGTGATGAGAGTATTCAACAATATTTGCTCCGAGGAAGACGCAAATTTCCTGAAATTATATTTCAGAATAAAAGTACCCGAGGGGAAAAAATACAAGGCTACCAGGGAGCGCGTGACGCTGACTGGTTGGACTACACCGACGATCTAAAACTATTCTTCATAAAACTACAAAATCGCAAGATATCCAAATTTCATCTCCATCCCATTTTTGTCCGGATAGTAATGCAATCTATCTGATTACATAAGTCCAATCAAGAGAAGAGCTGTTTCATACAAATCAAAAGGTACTAAGTAACAGATTAGAATTTAGATTTTTTGGTGACAGAATTAACTGACCAAGATTGAGCTTTAAATTCACGCAGGTCTGTAAATATTGACAGATGATCTTTTTAGCAGAAAGCTCAAGCTCGTGAAGTGAAAAATTCCCCAGGGTGCAATAAAAACTTAAACATTCTAAAAATCTAGAAATACAAAATCTTACAAAAAAAACAGCTGTAAAAAATGATTTTATTCAAGCGAGAGCAGAGGGCAAGCGTGATATCGTAAAAGAAGATTTCCTTCTTCAGAAACTCAACCAAGAAGCTATATAATTCGATTTCATTTAAATGCTTTATCTTTTCAGCTGTTTCCATGGTGATTACGTCATCGTCAGAATCGGTTTCATTGATGCTGTCAAGATTCAAAAAAGGAGGTAGCCAGTCTCAGGTTTTCCATATTTTCAAGGAATTATCATAACAATGACTGATTTGTTTTTGTTTTGTTTTTTCCATGGTGATGACGTCATCATCAGAATCGGCGTCATTGACGAAGAAGTGACGTTGCCCAGAAGTCGTTGCAATGTATTTCGATGTAGGATGAATACTGTGCGAGTGAAAGAACATCAAAAATTAATAGGTGATACATGGGCATAAAACAAAATGAATTGAGACACTACAAGAAGGTATTAGTATCAAAAATCATTCAGTCGCAAGTAGATCAAGGAATTTTACGACCCAACAACAGAGTAAATAACAGCATTCAGGTTAATACAAGACTCATTTTTCATGATGGTAGTTGGTTTATTAGTATCAATGGCAAAGGAAGTTTTTCCCGTATCAACCATTGCTGAATGAGCGTCGTCCTTGTCAACCCTATCACAGATCGAGGATCGGGGAATTATAGTGTGAAATTCGAATTTTTTGTCTGTCCTCACTAACTAATACTAAAACCGGAACTTTATTTCTAGAAAGTGTGACCAGTGAAAGAATAGCAAATTGATGGATTGGAATGGATTGGAATGGATTGAACAGTCATCAGGATCTTGGAAATTCAAACTCTCAGCCTAAACAATGCTATTCATTATTAAATCACATGTTATTGAGAAGCAAATCCCAATGAATGAACATTATCCTTATAATGATATGACCCTGTTGACCTAAAGGACGTGGTAAAAACATATGTTATTGTGGGGCAAACCCCAATGAACGAACCTGATCCCATTGACGGCATCTTGATGGGCATTAAAGGAGAACAATGGATGATGTTTGACCACTTCTTCTCCAACATTCTGCATGATGTTGTTGATGTCCCAAACACTGACCTCATTATTTGTGTTGCCGCTACACAGATATCTACACGTTCTAGAGAAGAAGAAAATTATTAAAACTAAGGGCGATTAAAAAAGTGCTAAGTGGAAGAAATACACAGATGCAGGAAATGTAGAGAGTGATTAAAGGCAACACATAAGTAGTTCCACTGCTCCTAATGCCGGCCCTTTAATCCTCAAGTTTCTTCAGGGCAGAAAAGGAGACTTTGCTTCAGTTTATAGTCACTCAAGGCACTGGTTCATTCTTTCTTTTTTGTGTTTTAGCTTGTAATTTATTTTTTGGTGTTTTTCGTACAAATAGAAAAGAAATTATTTACTTACTGGTCGATATCGAATAGAATTCTCTGATTGGTGGACACTTCTCTTTGCATTTTAAACAATGGGATTGACGTATTGCGCATGTCCCAAGCTATCAACTCGTTGTCCTGGTAACGATGATTGAATGAATTAATTAACGAAATTGACACGATTCTCATAAACTTGAAACAGCTTACGAGTTCTTTTTTTTTTTTTAATGTCACTTTTAGAACAGCCTGAATGGTTGCAAGTGACGTAGTTGGTAGAAATAAAGAAAAGTTTTAATAAATAATATCGTGAAGTCATTACAGTGCTGCCTGTTACAAATAAGAGTTTAAAAAAATGCGTAACCGACCTTAAAAGACCGGTCTCCACTTTCGCGCGAAATGGGCGACAGTTTTTTTCTTAACCTTTTTTGCCTGAAGAAAAGATTACGTCTTTTCATCCGTTACGTCAATTTCGACCAATGGAGTTGCTTCATTTTTCAACCGACCAATCACCTTACAAAAACGTCAAAAAGTTTTCGCTCGTGTCGCGCGAAAGTGGAGACCGGCCTTTACCTTCCGTGCACCACTGAACAAATAGAATCCATCACTGGTGAATCGAAGATGCGTTATCCCTCCTTTGTGTTCGCGCAACAAAAATAACGGTTCGTCCTCGTTCGCCGCGTACAAACCAACTGGAAAATAGATGAAACTCAACTTGACAAAAGACAACTGAATTTTTCCGAAAAATCACCGAGAATGAATCACAAAATGATTTTCCGCGTTCGATTTTAATGGAACGCTAAAAAGAGAAGTCTTCAATCGACATCTCTCGAAAATACTGGCTGTTTCAAAAAAGAACTGGCCTAAAATTGAAATTTTGACGTAGCTTTTTCTACTTATGCCAATGTCTTCAAACTTCGCTTAGATAAAATAAGTAACCTTTTCGGAATGTTTCCTGGAAATTTTATCAATATAACTTTTTCAGTTTTGGAAATATGACGTTTTCTGAAAGGTATGTTAAAAACCACTTAATTATAGAATTGATGTCAATCTTTTCTTGAAAGAAAAATTATAGTTTGATGTTTTGCTTTAACAACAAAAGTAATAGGGTTGAAGGGCAACAGAATACTTGTACCCCACAAAGCACAGTCTTATTTATTGATATGCACCACTGCAATATCTTCTGACATTACAACGTAGACCTAACAGCTGATTGATTGTAAGTGACTTAAAATCAGTCAATACGTCACTTCCAATCAATCAGCTGTTGGGTCCGCCGAAGATATTACAATGGTGCGTATCATGGTATCATGAATATTGATTTGAAAATGCGGAATAATGATTACCTGTTTTGGTGAACGTTCCCAAAGCATACAATCCACTATATTGATTTGAAAATGCAATGGAAGAAACGATACCCCTTTGGTTCAAACTCTTCTGCTGTCGCTCTACAAGGAAGAAAGTGTGAACGTGGTATAGCTCCATGGTTATACATCTATCAACCCTTATCAGCGAAATCAGTATTTGAGGAAACTGGTAATGAAAACACAAGTCCTGGAGCGCTCTAGTGAAAAAGTTAGGATACCCTTGCATTGAAGTGATAAGGTGACGCCAATTCAGTTGACAACTGCATTCCACCGAAGAAGCCCATAACTGGGGATAATTCTTTCGTATGGAAAATATTGTGGAAAAGAGTTTCAACCAGAATTCGCTTGTTTAAATGCAGCCTTAAATGTCGTGTACCGTACCGAGGACAAATTTTCCTTGTGAAGTCATAAAGAGTCCCCTCAAAAGTAGGGTCGATAATAGGTGTATTCTTTTGGACCAAAAAACTCTTTGGGAATGGAAATCATTGCACCATCATATATAGCCAATTAATAAAGGAAATCTTAGGTAATTTATTAAGTAGTAGTAGCGCTCAGTTCGAATTATTCAACAGAACGTAATAGATACTATCAGGTGCCTAATAATAGGGTCAGAATAAACAGAGGAGGTTGGAAAAATCTTCCTAATTATAGGGGGGGTGAAAATTATACCTCTAAAATACCCCCTCCCCCCCCCCCAAAAAAAAAAAGAAAGACAATAATGTAATTTTACACTAAAAATCTGGCTATTGAAAACAAAATAAGGGACTCTATTTTGACAGCTGAAAATACTAATAAGGTCCGTAGGGTTCGGAAAAAATCAGGGGGTGTTTATTAGGCACTTGAGAGCATATGCATTGACATTTTTATTCAATTGTCTTTGTTACCTTTCCTTGATCTTGTCTTCTTACCTGGAATAAAAAAAGTTGAAATCAAAAAAATCTTGATGACATTCAAGATGGTGTGGTATATTTATGAGCAATTACAAGATAAAACCGTTATTATTGTTATAAAACTATGTTCCTGAGCTAAAAACCTAAACCCAACTGGCACACAACGTCTTTCCGGCATTAAATTTGATACATTAGGCGTTGAAACAACGTTTTGTATCAGCTGTTGGTGAAAGTGGTCCAGATTTCAAAAGTCTGTTTTCAGAGATGGTTAAAACAAACATATCCTTCGTGTATCATCAGATGTGATGGAAAGTGACTTACGAACAATGCTTCTCTCAACGAACTGTCTTCCAGGTCTGTTCGAATCGAATATTCGTATACAATTGTTGAATCCACAATAAACCTTGCTTCCATCATAGTTAAATGAAACACTATGCGGTGACGTGATCTCATCCTAAATCAATAAAAGTGGAGGTGTGTCTATCTGTCTGTCAGTTTGTTTGTCTACAAAAAAAGTATTGATTATGATTATAACGGCTTGCAAATAACATGCAGTTTAAAAGCTATATATTACAACACCCCCTCCTCGCAGACCCGGTAGGATTTTTTCAGCCAGTGGGGTAAAAATGACGGACCAAAAATCGATTTTTTTAATGGCTGGGGAATTGAATCCCATTGTTTTCGAGCCAGAAAATTCAGTGGGGATGGGGAAAATAGCATGATATTTTGCAGTGAGGGTTGGTTTATTGATTATTTTCAGTGGGGACAGACAGAAATTGGAGGATAATCTTCCACCGGGACGATATTTTGGATATTTTTTCCAGTGGGAAGGGGTTCCAGTGGGTCTGTGAGAAGGGGATGTATTACACTTTAAGAAAATGAATTTGATGTTCTTTGGTTTCTGAGGTAGGCTCGAATACTGAAGGCCTGGAGATTAAATTTATGTGGCTTCCTTAGGTAAAGCTGAAAGTTGCTAAAGAGATTTTTCTGAACTTTTCTAAGATATCATGGATTAATGAAGTGAGATTCTTACCATTTGATCAAAGGAGCGATACGAACATCGTACACGACCAGTGTTGCTATCCCACAAATGAACTGGATGGTCACGACTTGTTGCTAGGAAACTGAAATGAGAAATCATCTGAAATGGGAAACTTGGCAATGGTTATAGGGTTTTCATATTTCGTTTAAGAACGTGGTAATTTTTGCCATTTTGGAAAAAAAACCTTTGAATCGAACGTTTGCTTCCATGCTGGCGCTAACTCGGCAGTCATTTGAATTACAAATCGCACAAAGCAGGACCACCTATTTGGGACGCTTAGACGTTAAAAAATGTTGTATAAGAATTGAAACAAAAGGTCTACATTTTATACATCAGCAGCTTCAGATGTATAGATTAGCTTTAAATATAGATAACTTTTTAATAATCGGAAATTTAATCCACATCTGTTGTGAATGTTTTTTTTTTGTTTGGAGTGTTTCAAAAGGTCAACTAACCAGCATATCCTTTTTAGGACGGGGGTTTTATCGGAAGGCAGTGCTAATTTTCGCGCTCAATCATAGATGAAAATGAAATTTTAAACATAAAATTAAAACTACGACGTATCATTAACTGCTTTTTCAAAAAACAATAAGATTTTTTGTCTTGAAAAACAAACAAACTAACCAGCAAGTATCAGGGTCTTGTGATCTCATGAAAGGATACCATGCCACGTCATAAACTGTTTCACCTTCACTCAACCTCACTTTCGGTTTCTGGAAAAACGAGGAAGAGATATGATGGTAATTTTATTTGACAATTGAAAAGATACGTTTAGTAGGCATATTTCTTGTCATTCTCATTTTTCAATATAACTAATAGAGAGAGAGAGAGCTGTATAATAGTTCCCAGTTCTCTGACAAAAAACAATACCTTCTTCTATCTGACGATATCTGATAGGTGTAAGGTTCACATACACCCATAGCCCAGGTTTGAGAAAAATGGGAACAAAAGTATAAGGATAGTTCTAATCGACGACGTTATCGAAAGCGTAAGTGTAGTGTAGGGCTGTTGTGAAAAATGGAAAAAAATACCCTAGCATAAAGGTAAATTTTAATTAAGCTACTCGAATGGTAAAAATATATTGCTCTCAATCGAAGAGACTAAGGGAAATGGCAATTAGGAAACTAGAGTTTTGACGAGAATTTTCCAAGTTTGTTTTAGAGGACACATGCGTCAAGAAAATATCTTCCTTCCAAGTCCCGTCCAAAGTCAACCGCGTCGTTATTAAGGGTTGATAGGTGTATAAAGAAAGCACATACTAAGTCCGAAGAATTTTCCTCTTTCTCATGGTGTTGTTTATCAAGGGAGCTGGTGTCGAAGATTCTCAAAATGTTATCATCGCTGTTGGTCAGTAAAGCACTCCCATCTGGTGACCTACATTGAGTTATACAAATATAAAGTCGTGAAAATGATTCTAATACATTCTAGGGTTGTTAGCAGGAGTGCGATAAAGATTAAAGTTAATTAACGAGTATGCCAAATAGTTTAACACTGTAGAAATACTCACTAAATAATAAGAGGAATTTAAAAAGAAAGCTTAATCTCATAAAAGTGAAAAAAAAGGTTCAGAGTAGTGAAAATTGGTAAAACATGGGATTGGCCAAAGAAATAAGCTACCTTATCGGGGAAAACTTCGTCGGGGAAAAGTGACGAAATTTTGGACCAGTGACGAATATTTTCCCCGACGAAAATTTTCCCCGGCCTTAATGCGTTTACCAACTACCAGCAAGTGACAAATCTTTCCCCGACGAAAATTTTCACCGACGAAAATTTTTCCCGACGAAGTTTTTCCCGATAAGAACTTGAGGCACAGAGTACCAAAACACGAGCTCAACCAAGCCTGGACATTTGCTAGTTCTTATAAAAAAGGGCAAGGGGTCGATAGACCTTTGCTGTTAAGTCAATAAGTCATAAAAAAAGTGCAATCAATACACCAACTCCGTCACATCTGGTGCAAGGAACTCACTCACCAATAAGAACCTCGAAGATAATTTTCGAATGAAGAATGATATTCTTTACGACAAACACCCATCAATTTTGGTCGTTCGTTTCGTTCGATCCAACCCCAATCCGTACTGAAAAAAATGAAAAATTTCCTATCATGAATGTGAAGATCGAAGTGAGAAAAAATTCTAAAAAGATCTAAAAATCATTATAAAGGTTTGTGAAGTTTATTTTTATTTGGTTAGCATAGTTCGAACCCCCCTTTTTTAAGGGGGGGGGGGTGACACCTTCCAAAAAAGTGAAGAAGGGGGGGGGATCAGAAATTTTCATTAAAAAGGGGGGGAATAGCAAGGAGGGGGGAATCGTTTAAGAAGGGGGGGGCTTACATATATTGTAGATTATTTTCCAGCATTGTTATGAAATTTGGTCTGCATGAAAGGAAGCTCTTCATTTTCACTAAAAAGTGGTATTCTATTTGCCAGACTTAATTTTTCTTTACTGTTTCCCCTCCCTTTTTACCATAAAAAATTTAGCCCAAAACCCTTGGGGGAAAGGCATTTTTAAAGGTTGGGGGGATGTCAAGAAGGGGGGGATCATTTAAGAAGGGGGGGATCAGACCCCTTTCCGCACTATGGTTAGTGAATTCGTAGCCTTATTTACACTTTTGAACGAAATTTCTTAACTCTTGACGTTGATCTTTAGATTAGAAATCCTTTTTAAAAAATCTACATAATAAGCCGGACTTTTTCATTAAAAGGGCAGGTTGCGATGTAGTGATATACTAGGCTTTAAGCTTAACTACTCAGAGCAGCCACTTTTAGAATGAAAGTTTGTTTATTAAAACATCAAACTAAAATGAGAAAGTTCTTAGAAACAAGTCACCTTTTCCATTCCGACGTTTCCATTGGCTCTTGGTAGTCACGTGTGTCTTCATCTAAGGTTGGTTGCTCGACAACAGTTAATTCTTTTAAAGATGGCTCCTCCCTTACTTCATCTGCCATATTGTTTGTCGCATGACCTTCAAAATTGGCAAGGAATGCAGATATACCTGAATACTTGTTACTGGTTGTGCTCTTCTTTTTCGATGTTTGTCGAGTGGAGGTTTCGTCGTCAGTTTTTGAGTTGTTAGTCTCATTCAATTCCTTAGGTTTAAGATCCTGTTCAGTGTTTCGTGTTTTATCACCTGGTTCCACATCCTTTGAAAGTATTTTGGAAAAAGAGCTGTCCTCCTTAAAAGTACATGGATGATTATCGGGATCCTTAGCATCTGATGTTAGACTTGGCAAAATAGAAGATATTGATGAGGATTGTGATGGAGTAGTAATATGACTTTCATTTTTATCATTAGATTTGGATTGAGTAGTACAATGATTATCATTTTTTTCATTGGATTTGGATTGAGTAGTACAATGACTTTCATTTTTATCATTAGATTTGGATAGAGTCGTACAATGGCTATCATTTTTTTCATTGGATTGTGATGAACTTTCAACTATTGAAGGAGGGGTTTCAGGAATAACAGTGGTTTCAGTTTGTGCAGAAAGTTCTTTATCTTCGTCATCTGTGCTTTCAGTAGAGTGTAGATTTTGTTCCTTTGAATTTGATAATTCTGTTTTTTCTCCAGTTTCGTCTAGTTCACTTTCCATGCTTTGGTTATTGACTTCAGTCTTTCCCGAATCTTGAGAGGAAGTTTGAGAGGAAGTTATTAGAGATTTGGTCTCCACATTATTTCGTTGGTTCTTTTCATTACTCGTTTTATTTGTTCCGAATGATTCTTCAGATAACTTAGTACCTGATATAGTGTTTGTGTTTTCGGATGCAAAATCTTCACCTTCATCAACGTTACTTACTGTAGTAATATTTGGCGGATCATCTAAAGAACCTTTAATAGCATTGTCATTCTGCTCTTCCCTTTCAATCTTTTCTGTATTTGGTTCAGTTTCACTTGTAATCACCTTTTCTACAGCTTGTTTCTCAACTTTTCTCTCAATGACAAGGTCACTGTCGTCAATATCTACCTTATCTGTTGAATCTTCGATTTGTGATGAAGTTTCCAGAGAAGATGGCAAAGAATTATCAGCAACGTTTTGAGTGTGACATTCTAAGTCATCGATTGGTTGTTCTAATGAATGATCAAGATCTATGGGTGTAGGAGAGATGACGACAGGTTTATCTTTTGAATCTTCAACCGTTATTGGTGATAAAATGATCGGTTTGATTGTTGGAGATGTAGATACAACTACAGCAGATTTTGAGCTTGAAACTCCATCCTTTTTTTCAACTGTGATAGATGCAATGTTTGATCCAGTGATTGAAGATTTAGAAATTGGAGATTTTGAAGCTTTTTCTTTATTGTTCTGATAAAGTTTATATTTCGGGTGTTTGACGTCTTCGTCTGTGATATCTACTTTCTCGATGACGTCATTTGTTTTATGTTTACTGACAAAAGGCTTCATGAAAATCCCATGAACCTTCCTCTTGAACCCTTGTTCAATGATGACGTCATCATTTTCGTCATCACCTGATGATGAGGAAGATAAAGTGATGACGTCAGCAGTTTTTGTTTTGGTTGATTGTCGCGCTGATTTCTTTGGTACTTTACTTGGTTTAGAATGTTTCGTTTCTTGGGATTTTCGCTTTTTTCCTTCTTTTTTGATTTTGATGTTTTCCAGATTGACAATTTCGATCTTTTTCTCTCCCTTTTTGGTTTCCTCATCAGAAACAATGACCACTTCCTCAACTGATTTTTGTCGCTCTGAAAATTTGAAAAGCAATGAGATTATGAGTGAGATTATTTCAGGTCTTTTCATTCCAGGAGAGAAGTAACAATTAAAAGATAATTTCTTGTTAAAAAAAGCGAATTCAATTATTCAAACACCCTTGTCTCACAGCCCCAATGGTACTTTTTCCCAAAGTGAGGCAAGGGGTCTCACCAGGTCTGTGACACGGCCTGTAGTCTTGTCAGAAGAACAAAAAATCATAGAAACAGGTATCAATATCAGTGTAAAAGTTACAGATACAAACTTTTGATACTGATGGATTAGTATACGCAAAGAATAATAAGAAACAAACCTGCAAACATAAACTCATTCTTCTGTTTTATAACTTCACATCTTTCACAATAATGAGTCACAGTATCGGTCGTTCGGTTATCAATCACGTCAAATAGGTTGGGGATTTCCTTTCCACAAACACTGCAAACAGCTGGTTGAATGTTGAAATTATCCACTTCTGCCTCCTGTGTGAGACTAGTGTCTGTCGTTTCTGAAACTCTTGTGACTTCACTTTGTTGTGAGCTTTGATCTGTTGTTTCAGAAATATTTGTGAGTTCACTTTGTTGTGAGCTTTGATCTGTCGTTTCGGAAATATTTGTGACTTCACTTTGTTGTGAGCTTTGATCTGTTGTTTCAGAAATATTTGTGACTTCACTTTGTTGTGAGCTTTGATCTGTCGTTTCGGAAATATTTGTGGTTTGAGAAGTCTCTGTTCCTTCTTGACTTGTGCTGTTGTGATAATCCATATTCTCTGAAGAACAGGGTTCCAAGACTTCCTTTTGCGTACTGTCAATCTTTTCTTGTTGACTTTTTGATGTATCATTTGTTATGGTGGTTGTTGGGCTTTCGTCTGAAATTTGTTTCTTCTCTTCTTTATTGTGCTCTTCCATTTTGTTTTACTTTTTATTTAATTATTAATTCTAGAAAATGAGAAAATAATAACGTTGCAAAGAATCAACAGCAGAAATCAATGCATCAAAAAAGAATTTTAAAAATCTCGCACTAGGTAGTATAACTTATTGTACGTACTTATTGGACATTTGGACTGTCTACTTTGAATGATTTTTTACAGATATTTCTTATATTTTGCAAAAATTAATAAATATCAATGAGATCCTCAAAAAATTTCATGATTGTATAAAGTCTAAAAAAAATAAAATGTGAATTAAAACTAGATATTCATAATAATTAAAACACCAACAAATTATCAAAATTTTTCCTTGTATAAAATTACACAATACTAAAGACAAGACAACACTATTCATAAGGTGGAAAACCAAATAATTCAGGTTTAAAATCTTCCAGTGAGAAAATAACTTGTGTCGGATTATTATATAATTTTTCATCAAGTCTTCGGTCAGGAACCATAACCACACCCATACCGGCAGCTTTTGCCGCAAGAACACCATTTGAAGAATCCTCAAAAACTAATACATTCTCAGGTATTGGGCTATCTGCAAATTTGCTTGATGTCAATATAAATTGATCAGGGAATGGTTTTCCTCGTTTTAAGTCTGGATCATCCCCAAAAACTTTGATTGGAAAAAGTTCAAACAATTCTCTATGCTTTGTTGTTTTGACTAAGTAGTCTTTATGGAATGAACCAGAAGCCACAGCAATTGGTATATTGTGTTTGTGAAGATGACGTATCAGTTTGTCTGCGCCTAGTGGTACAACAAGTTAAGCTTTTTAATAAAACTAAAGATATAATATAAGGACTTGTATGTTCATTGATTCTCATTGTGTGAATAAACTATGTTGAATGCAAAAGCCAGAGTACTTATTCATTAAGATTATCAGAAAATTTCAACAAAAAAAATGCTCTAATACAGAGTCAATGCAAGAGAATGACCACATAACATCATAGGTACCTGGAAGAACGTTGGCCTGGGGAAAAAGCTCCTCTTTATGGACTTGTTGTTCCTGATAAAACTGTTCAGGCGTGATGGGCAGATTCATCAACTCGACAGCCAACCGATTACCTTCTTTACCCGGCCGACCCATTAACTGCACTTTAATTTCCCAACAATATTTGCCACCATGGGCTTCTGCAACTCTGTCGTATATCTCAGTGTAAATACGTTCAGTATCTAAAACAAAATATTTCAAAGCTTATTTTGCGGGATGAGAAAGTTTGTAGAGGTTGGTTCATAATCTGATGATGGATTGAAATATGATGAAATTTTATACAGTATTGTCAAGTAAATATGTTATTATCAAACTGTTATTAAATTGGAAACCAAACCTTAAACTCATCCTTATCAATCAATTCAATGTTTTCAAAATTAAGATTGGTGACTCTCTTGTGACAAACAGATAGCATTGTATAGCAGTTAACAGATGGAAATACTTGCCTAAGATGAGACCATCCATATCAAAGATGACATGTGTAAATTTTCTTGGAAGAACATCTTTATCATCTTTATCACTTTTTTGATTTTCCATTTTTTATTTTATGTATTTCTTTCTGTGTACGTTATAGAAAGAATTTTTTTATGGAGATTTTATGTATTGTAATGTAGAAGACAAAAAGCACATTTCGATTACCTTCAAAAAGATTTTTAAATGCTAAATAGAATGGTCTCAGTATTGTTTTGGACACAGATAATAATTGAACATTGGACATTGTCTGAAGCAAATTGCTCCCTGCTTGTCCGACCCTGAATTGTAATCTTCACGCACAATAATCAAAAGTTCAAATGAAATCTACAGACGATGATACTTAATGCTGAATTAAAAATATGGAATTCAAAACTGTAAGTGGTTGTAGATTTTTTTTACTTCAGGGTCCTTGACAAGGTCACTACAGACTTTAGTCATAGCAAGGAAAACCAAATAATTCAGGTTTAAAATCTTCCAGTGAGAAGATAACTTGTGTCGAATTATTATATAATTTTTCATCAAGTCTTCGGTCAGGAACCATAACCACACCCATACCGGCAGCTTTTGCCGCAAGAACACCATTTGGTGAATCCTCAAAAACTAATACATTATCAGGCATTGGGCTATCTGCAAATTTGCTTGATGTCAATATAAACTGATCAGGGAATGGCTTTCCTCGCTTTAAATCTGGATCATCCCCAAAAACTTTGATTGGAAAAAGTTGGAATAACTCATCATGTTGTGCGGTTTTCAGGAGATAATCTTTGTGTAAAGAGCCAGATGCAAGAGCAATGGGCACATTGTGTTCTTTCAAGTGATGTATCAATTTCTTGACACCTAAAACAAAAATAGAGAAATTTAAATAAATTTTGGTTACTTTTTCGACTAAAGATGAAAAAATTTGAAAAATGCCAACATTTATTTCCTTACTTGCAGGGTAATCCAAATCCGCAGCTGATTTCACCGACGTCTAGCTCTTCACACCACTCAGCACAGTGCTCAGTGCAAATCCAGCTCTTCATTGTCGTGTTGATTCTGTTGCCAAGATAAGTTTCCACCAATGTTGACCAATGATGGGGCTTGATGTTGTGAAGCCGATGAGAGGAAGCCTGCCATGATCACCAAAACCAACCACCCTCTGCTACCAATGTGAGAAAGCGAAAAACGCTAGTGTGGGCTGGATAAGATCGAATGATAGGTGAAGACATGATGTTATAAAAAGACTGAATATATTTGACAATGAAGACATACTGTCCAAATAATCCCAAACTTTATCTTAGCTGATCTGGATTATGCCAATATTTTAGTTAAATGAATATGAAGATTCATTGTTGTCTTGTCGATGGTCAGGCTTCAACTGTCCTTGCTGGAGAGAATTGACTCTCACATGGCACAAGGAGGAGAGCTCACTCGGCCCAATCTCCCAGCAAGGAACTCAAAGGAGAAGTGCACTGGGGGCAAGTAGAGATCTAGACTAGCCTCATGTTCAAACAATGATCTCTACCGTCAGGGCAAGATGGTAGACCTAGCCATAATATATATTATACAAACATATTATCCATGTAACATATAATACATATTATCCTATTAACATACATGTAACTTTCAATCATAATATAACCTTAGTTCTGCTTCCTTACATATATTTAGTTTGCCATCTTCCCTGACAGTAAAGATCATTGCAAATAAATGGATAGATAGATAGGCTAGCTTTAAAGCTCTAAAACACCAGACGATCTCAATCGAACAGAACCGACGATCGAACGAGTCGAACAAATCGAACACAATCGACCAATTGAAATTCGATTGTCGAATGCAATCGAACCTCAATCGAATATTACCGCAATTTTCAGATTCGATTGATATTCGATTGATATTCGATTGCGTTCGATTGAGATTCGATTGCATTCGATTGCGCGATGCTGGCGGTCATGATTCCCATTTTTTTGCTTTGCTAACATTGAAGCCCTTCTTTTTTTTGCACGGGAAAACATGTGGTTTTGAACCGTGACCTAAGGATTCGGCCCGAAGCGAGTAGTAAGGGCGGGATAAGAAAAGCAAGTGTTATCATGAGGGCGTAAGGACAAATTGCCGAATTAGGTCACGTGACGAATCATATCCTTTCCATACGGTTGAGAAAGTAGGGTATGACGAAAGTGGTGGATTATATGTTTTCGGGACATCATAGGGCGTCAAACACTCTTCTTTGATTTACGATGGAAAATCGGCCTTCTTTAGAGCATCATAGAGCAATCAAACGTAGTTGAAAGACGATTAAACGGCAATTGAACGCAGATGAACGACAATCGAATGCAGTCGAACAACAATCGAACCAATCGAATATTACCCAGAATTTTGACGTTCAATTGAGATTCGATTGCGTTGGACAATCGAATTTCAATCGGTCGATTGCGTTCGATTTGGTTCGACTGGTTCGAACATCGATTCCATTCGATTGAGATCGTCTGGAAAACATGGGGCCATTCGCTCTATGATAGAATTACTACCATCGGAGGGTGACAAAGGAGTTTTAGCCTAGCAGCTTAATCTTGGATCTCATTCTGAATCTAAGTTAGCAGAAGCTACTTTAATGGGATAAACTTTCGCGGTGATTAAATTTCGCGGATTTCGCGGATTTGGGTGTCATCCGCAAAATTAAGTCCCAATGGAAATTTGGAAGGGCCTCATCCGCGAAATATTTCTAAATAAAACTCAAAATATGTCAAATGAATACTATTTCAATGGCTACTTGCATCAAAGAAGCGCAAATAATGCATATTTAAATATTGGTACTGAGCATTCAAAGGAGAAGAAGGATATAATGTGCAAATATTATTTGAGAGGGAACTGTCAGTTTGGTATAAAAGGTAAAAAATGTCAGTACAAGCACCCCCAAGCTTGTAAAAAACTTTTGAGACATGGAAATAAAAAACCAAGGGGATGTAATGAAGGAAAAAACTGTAAATTTTTCCACCCAAGGATGTGTTCCAACTCTATCAAATACAATAAATGTCTTGACAAATCGTGCAAATTTGTACATGTCAAGGGAACACTAACTGAGGATTCGATAAAATACAGGAAAGATACAAATTTGAGAGTCCCTGGCGAAATTCCTGATGCCAGTGATAAGGAGAGGGATTTTCTAATACTCATCCAAAATCTGAAAAACGAGATTTTACAGACAATGGACAAAAAGTTTGCAGAGATGAACAAAAATCAACCTCAACCACCACCAAGGCTTATGAATCAAGTCCCAAATTTCAACCAATGGTCAACTCAACCAATCTTTCAACACCACATGCACAACCAGCATATGATGCAAGCTTAGAATCATTCACGCTACTCAACATTCAAGGACTAAAACCATTAACTGTCCAATCATCTGTCCCATTTGTAAGTGATATTTTACATGAGAAAAATTCACTTTTCATCGCTCTAACTGAGACGTGGCTTGCTGATCACAAGGATGCAGAAGTTGAAATTAACGACTACTTCATAATTAGAGCAGATAGATCACGAACCAAAAAGAAATATGGTCGACACAGTGGAGGAGTAGCACTTTACATTAGAAACGACATCAGTTCAACCTTTAAACCAGTGTTGCAGTATTCAAACGGTGTGAATGAACTGCTAATTGTTCACTCCAAGAAATTAAACATATTGATATCTGTTATTTATCGACAACCAGATGACTCATCTCACGGTCATCCATCAACCTCGAAAGAATTTTCTGAAATATTAAAAAAGATGAGAGATACTTTTAATACTTTTGCAGAAAATACCTTACCAGACATATTCTTGCTAGGAGATTTTAACCTTCCACATGCATCCTGGCCTTGTGGGAGTTCTACAAAAGGAGCTTCTAGTGATGAGAAGCAATGTTTATATCTGCTAAGTGAACTTGCAAATGAATTTACGTTACAACAGTGTATCCTTAAGGAAACACACAAAGATGGCAATATACTTGACTTAGTATGGACAAACAACCGTGAATTAGTACATAGCTACTCATGCATCCCAACGAACCCAAACATAACGCACCATTCATCTGTAAATATTAACATTCATAAAACTATAGAAGCAGTAACTGAAACAAACGACAGAATTCCAAGTAACTCATTTGAAAAATTCAATTTCTATCACGAAGAAATTGCCTGGGAATCTGTAAAAAATGAACTGTCTCAAATTGACTGGGACAATGAATTTTATGAATTAAAATCTGTAGAAAAATTTGAAAAACTGTTAAAAATATGCGAAAAAATCGTAGAAAAATTTGTTCCAATTAGGAAACCTTACAAAACGAACAAAAATAAAATAATTCCGAGAGAAAGGAGGATTCTAATGAGGAGGCGTTCTAAGCTAGAAAAAAGATTCATCTCGGCAAGAAACTGTTTTCAGATCAAAAAAATCAAAACCCAACTTGTTGATATTGAAAAACAATTACAAACCTCATACAGGAAGAGTACTACAACTGCAGAAAAGAAAGCTTGTGAGGCGATCAAACTAAATCCAAAATATTTCTTTTCTTATGCGAAAAGACATAGTAAGACCAAAGCTAGAATTGGTCCTTTGATAGATAAAACAACAAACAATTATGTGTCTGACAGTAAAAAAATGGCAGACATTCTTCAAAAACAGTACCAATCAGTCTTCAGTACACCACTCGAAAACGCAAAATATAATGATAAAGACAGTGATTTTGTTTTGACTGATATTGATTTTACGAAAGAGGACTTTGTGGAGGAGATTGGAACAATATCCAAAAATGCAGCACCAGGACCTGATGGTTTTTCTGCTCTCTTTCTCAAAAATTGTAGTCAAGAACTAGCAACTCCTTTTTGTTCAATCTGGAGAGAGTGTTTTGATAACGGGGAAACACCACATCTCTTCAAAGACAGTCATATCATTCCTATTTACAAAGGTGGGGACCAAGGTGAAGCCCAAAATTATCGGCCAGTGTCACTAACCTCGCACATAATGAAAACCTTTGAAAAGATTGTGCGAAAAAACATTGTTAATTATCTAGAAGAGAATAACATTTTTAATGACTCCCAACATGGCTTTCGATAAGGTAGATCTTGTTTGAGTCAACTCCTTGAACATTATGATACAATACTATCATACCTTGAGAGAGGTATTAATGTCGACACAATTTATTTGGACTTCAGTAAGGCATTCGACAAAGTTGATCATGCAATTTTGTTACACAAATTGTCACAGCTCGGGATCAAAGGAAAGCTATTGCGATGGATTGAATCGTTTTTGAAAGGCAGAAAACAATCTGTTGTTGTAAATGGTTTCAAATCCGAAAGTGCCCCTGTCATATCAGGAGTACCTCAAGGAACAGTACTTGGGCCAATTTTGTTTCTTCTGATGATTTCTGATATTGATGATAATATCAGGTATTCAATCCTTGCAAGCTTTGCTGACGATACTAGAATGCTTAAAGAAATCCAAGGAATAATTGACACGTTCAAGTTGCAACATGATCTCAACATAGTTTATGATTGGACTGAGAACAATAACATGAAACTAAATAGTTGTAAATTCGAACACTTGAAATACGGTAAAGATACTGAATCAAAAAGTTTATCAACCTATTTCACTAATAACAAAATATAATTGAAAACAAAAACTCTGTCAAAGATCTTGGAGTGTGGATGAGTAGTGACTGCTCATTCACTGATCACATCAATAAAATGATAGAAAAAGCTAAGGACATTTCTAGTTGGATTTTGAGAACATTCAACAACAGAAGCAGTGATGTTATGATAACGTTGTGGAAATCCTTAGTTCTCCCTCACCTCGACTACTGTTCTCAGCTTTGGTCACCAAACAGCATCCACCAAATTGAACAGATTGAATCAGTACAAAAGAACTTCTTCAATAAAATCAAAGGCCTTAGCGCTTTCGATTATTGGGAACAATTGAAAATGTTGAAAATGTATTCTCTACAAAGGAGGAGAGAGAGATACAGAATTATTTATATTTGGTCGATACTAGAGGGTATAGTACCAAATTTCAGCCACACTGAAGGAGATGGCACTGTAAAAGGTGGTGTCTCGTCTTCAACTACAAGCCGTCATGGTCGAAAATGCAAACTACGAACAATCGAACGAAGTAGC
Source organism: Clytia hemisphaerica (assembly GCF_902728285.1). NCBI lineage: Eukaryota > Metazoa > Cnidaria > Hydrozoa > Leptothecata > Clytiidae > Clytia > Clytia hemisphaerica. The sequence goes on from NW_027104356.1 coordinate 1,395,030, forward strand.
TTTCGCAAATTTATTTGCGAGAGCTTAGCTGTACAGGGTCCAAAACTCTTCAACAGTATTCCCTCTGACATACGAAATATCACTGGCTGTTCAAAAGATTCCTTCAAGAAACGACTCGATAAATATCTGTGCTCTATACCCGACGAACCTCACACTACGTCGCGACAAACAAGATTGGCTGAATCAAATGTTCTTGTCGATCAAATAATACGTGTTGGGCTCAACGAGCTGGACAGATGAATATCATCAAATCAAACTGAAGTATACTGAAGTAAGTAAGTATATTTCAACAACCAACATGCATTGGGTCATTCCAGTTTTTATTCGTTACCCCCCAATGGACGACATGGAATTTCTGTAGCAAATTGCTTTCAAGAAAGTCCGGAATTTTCGTAACAAATTTACAAAATACCTTATCAAAACCGTGGAATTCCGTTACTGTAACCTAAAAAAAATATGGAATTCCAATACTTTAATGCAAAATTAAGTAAAATTCATGGAATTCTGATACTTTCTCTTTAAAGTTTGCCTGGAATTCCGTGCCAAAATTTATTTCAAAAATTGATGTCATCCATTAGGGGTTAATGTTTTTTTTCTGGAATGGCCCATTATTTGAAAGTAAAAGTCACAAAATCGTGAAAATATTGCCCCCCAATAGTGCCACCCGCGAAATTAAGTCCTCGCAAAATTTTCTAATTTCGCGGATAGGCCCAAGCGCGAAATTTAATCCCCGCGAAAGTTTATCCCATTAAACAGTTAGTCACACTAGCGTCCCGCCAAAATGAGTATCAAAGATTAATGCTGCGAAAACGCTATATCGTTTACTTGACTCTCAAGCAAAAAAATGCGCCGCAAAACTTCAAAAGGGATTCATGAAAAAATAACCCGGCGCTTTTTCATGAAATTAACATTTTCAAAAACTTTGAGAAATTGCCTAAAATTTGAGCCATAGATGAAAAAATTTGAGCCAAGCCAAGCCAACCTTGAAAACTAATTTGAAGATCAACTTCCCAAGAAAAAGATCTACGGGGAGGCGGAACCCACCTAGATCCGCGCACCGCCAGATAGGCTATCTCCCGGAAATTTTGCCGGACCTCAAACAATGACCCATTTACATGTGCGGAATTGTTTTTACTTTAGCGTATAAACAAGGCCTTAAAAAATCGAAGCACTGTCTCGGGAATGACAAATTTTGGTTGGTTGATTTTGGCTGCTGCACGTTTTATTTTGTTTCCAACTTTCAAGTTTTAATTAATATTGTCTTGCGAACTTGATTCAGGTACCGTGAAAAAGGGTAACTTGCATCAGTGGAGGCTAACATGCATATACCCCAATTCACAGACTTGTCTGGTCATGGTTTTCTCACCTTGTATATGAAAATCAAATTTAAGAAAACATGTACCAATTAATTGAGGAAAGATTATTATAATTACCATGAATTGCGTTTCCCAAATGACCTCACTTTTACACGCTTCATAATCTAACATCTTGTTATTTAGAATTTTCAAAAGAATGAGTCGCGATTACGTCATTAGTCCAAAATATGATCGGTTGAGAGATGTGAGCCTGGTTTCCCCATCCACTCGGTAAAATATTCACCACCCTTCAGCCACCCTGTAGAGACAGGGGCGGCAAAAAGAAGTACAGTAAGTACGCAGCCTTATGGAAACCACCCCATTTTGACATTTTTTTAAACAAGTGGCAAAAACGGGGGAGAGTGTGCAGAGGAGAGCAGGCGAAAGACATTTACAATCACCCTCTTCGAAATTTGTGACATGTTGTCGTGGGAAAAGAAAAGTGATTCTGATAAACCAGACCCCCGCGCTCGATAGGATCGATCATCGGAACGGCTCGATGACGGATCGATATGTGATCGATGGATTACTTATCGATCCGGATTGGAGATCGATAGAGGATCGATACTCAAGATTTTTTTAAGCTTATGATTAGTTATCGATCTATCATCGATCTATCATCGATCTTTTATCGATCTTATCGACCCTATCGACTCTATCGAGTATATCGATTCGTCATCGATCGTTAATCGATTCGTCATCGATCGTTAATCGATTCGTCATCGATCGTTAATCGATTCGTCATCGATCGTTAATCGATTCGTCATCGATCGTTAATCGATTCGTCATCGATCGTTAATCGATTCGTTATCGATGCATAATCGATTTATAATCGATGACGAATCGATTAACGATCGATGACGAATCGATTAACGATCGATGACGAATCGATTAACGATCGATGACGAATCGATATACTTGATTGAAATACTAGCTCGATAATGGATCAACGAAGGATCGATACTCAAGACTTTTTAATGGCTGAATCTTCCATCGATCTCCTATCCGGATCGATAAGTAATCCATCGATCACATATCGATCCGTCATCGAGCCTTTCCGATGATCGATCCTATCGAGCGCGGGGGTCTGGGATAAAATGTACGTTTTTCTATTGTCAAGTAATTTTGTCATAATGTTTCCATGTCAACACTTTGAAGAGAAGTAATATTGCTCTAGTTGGTCTGTGAATTGGGGTATATGCATGTTAGCCTCCACTGATGCAAGTTACCCTTTTTCACGGTAACTCTCATCCTTGTTGTTGAAATGTATCCTGAAAGCTTAATTTCCTAGTGTGACTAACTGTTAAAGTAAATTTGGAAGGAAGTCAAAAGTTGCTTCTTTTTTAAACTCTTATTGAAAAATTCTTACCCAAAATCAAGCCATCCATGTCAAAAATAACATGTGAAAATTTTTCCCAAAGACATGATGATAACAACAGCAAATAAAACTAGAAATGAAAGAAAAGAAAATCGAATCGAATCAAAATGAAAATGGTTTCTGCAGCAACTGTACTCTGGTCGTCTGGTACAGCATGAAAATGGTAAGTAAAAATTCCCGCGCAGGTCCGTGGTCACTCTCTCTACAAATTCACTTTCTGAGGGTGAAAACACAGTCACACTCTATAAAAGTACTGACTGTTAAAATAATAGTTTCAAAGATTTTTCAAGTCATGTTTGGTAATCGATTTTTTAAATTTTTGATTTTATACTTTTTGCACCATCTTTTGTCTATTCAAAAACATAATTAAAAATACTGAAAAATAAATCTAAGGTCTGCAGATTAGACCGTAGGAAAACTCTCCGCGCTGGAGGACATCGAAATATCAAAACATCAAAACATCGTTTCTTCTACGTAGAGAGTAAAAAAAATTTCCAAAATGTTCCATCAGCTGACTGACTGCCAGGCGCCATGGTAAACCTTTTTTAAACTTTTCTATCTTTACCTCTTTTTCCTTTTTTGTTTTGACTGATTAAGACTTACAACTAACTGTCTGTAGGCTTTGTTTGTAACCCTCTAGTGGAGTTTTCAAAAGCAGCAGAGCCAGCAGCCCCAACCAAGGCCAAGCGTTTAGTGTGATATGTCATGATAGGGACTTTTCCAGCATACCGTCAACTGCTCTAACTTGGGACGATTGGTCGAAACATGGGACTGGTTGATATCTGGCCTGTATTTTCACTTCTGTTAAATCTCTTTGACAACAAATTTGTTTTGATAGGACCCTGCCGACGCACCGGACTGTCCGGTGTATTTGTCCGGTAGCAAAAAGTATCCTTTCTTCATTACACCGGACGCATTAAGTCCGGTGTAAGTCCGGTGTTGCATACAGCACAGGGAATTTTGGACGTCTGACATTTATGAAACAAAAAATTAAGAAGCACCGGACGCAACCGGACTGGTCATGTCCGGTGTTTTGATTGTCCGGTGGAAAAAAATATCCTTCTCCGACACCGAACATCCGACTTCCTTAAGTCCGGTGTAGAAATTGTCCGGTGGTAAAAAAAATTCTCATTTTACACCGGACTTTTGTGTGTCCGGTGTTCGTTAAGTCCGGTGTGTCGACAGGGTCCTGTTTTGATAACTCCACCAAATTTATCAATCATTAAGTTAGTTCCTACAAATTTGTTTTGATAACTCCACCAAATTTATCAATTATAAAGTTAGTTCCTCTTAGAGTGCACAGACACTCGGGTGTCTTCCACTACGGATTTTTTCATATTTCGATTTAAAAGCCTAAGAAATTGTGTATTTTTTAATACGCCGTTCATTAACTTAAATCAAATGACTTTGGAGGTTCAGTGAAATGATGGTGGCCATATTGCCGTCCCATGTTTTGTCAGATAGTCCTAAGTTAAAGCAGTTGACGGTAGTAATTACGTGATTTAGAATTTTTTTTTGTGTGATTGTGTGAGATTGCGTGATCAGAGGTTAGACATCAGTGCTCAAAATTTTCAAATCACGATCACTTTCTGATGTGTTTTTTGCTGATTTGTATGGATCGCCATAGCTGCCATAAGTGCTCTTTTCATGCGCTCTTTTTTCATTGTGATGCGCTCTATTTATTCGCTCTTTTGGTTCGCTCCATTTGTTCTTTTCGTTCGCTTTATACTGTATGTGCTCTTTTACCGTCAACAGCTCTAAGTTGGGACTTTCTGACAAAACCAAAACATGGGACAGCAATTCGGCCACCATTTCACCGAACCTCCTAAGTCATTTAATTAACATAACTGCGAATCATAGATACCGTGAAATCAGGTAACTTGCATCGAGGGAAACTTGCATAGCCCATCAAATGCCTGACCAACCAAAGAAGCAAAATTTCAAAACAAATGAACTAGTACGCAGCTCCGCTTGCAGCTATACTCTACCATTTTAGAATCTCATATTTGATGCGCGAGTAGACAGGATCGCAGGTAAAAAAAACAGTGTGGATTGACAAATAACGAGTGTGTAACTTGCCGCGCAAGTGACGTCAAACGCTCGATCGTTTTGCCACTAATTTGGTCTTCTTCGTTCCAGACATTTGCGTGTGTTCCACAACAGATTTTGTACAAAAATAGCGCATCACAATTAAAAAAAGAGCACATAAAAAGAGCACTATGGCAGCTATGGCGTTCCATAGATTCGCATGATCATGGTGATTGAAGACAAAAATTTGCGTGATATCGTGATCAAAGTTACCAAGTTACCACGCTGGGGGTAACGATTAAAGGCTACCCATACACCCAATCTTGCAGTATGTAAGGGTGATATTATTGTTCAGATTTTGACACCCACACACCGCATGCCATACAGCCGAATGGGATGTACAGGCATTGAACTCAATTAAGATGACTCATCTGAAGTTGTTGAGTATCCAGACTACAATTTTTGACAGACTCTGAGTGAGCCCTCTAGTTCAATGAATCTCAAAGCTTTGAAAACCCAGGCAGACACGCATAATTTCAACATACCATGAAACTGCAAAAACTTTCAAAACTACTTAAAAACTCCCTCTCATTGACCAATTTGTTTACAATGAGCTACATCTTGAGTTTTCAGACTTTACAATTTGACACGGTTTAGAAATGATAAAAGAAACAATTTCCATCATCAATTTTGAGTACTTTATGTAACTGCTTTACTGCCAGTTATTTGTGGTGAAATCCTTTGGATTGATAGGCTAAAAATGATATAAAAAATAATGGAAATAATGCAAAGGGGGGTCTAAAAGCGATAACCAAGTAATAGTACAAAGAAACAATTGGAATATTATACTTTAATGGGATAAACTTTCGCGGGATTAAATTTTGCGGTTTGGCCTATCCGCGAAATTCAAATTTCGCGGGGACTTAATTTTCGCAGGTGACACTATTGGGTGGTAATATTTTCATGATTTTGAGACTTTACTGGCAAATCATGCATTTTGGTTGTTGAAATACACATTATTAGCGCTTCTTTGATGCCAGTATACATTCAAATAGTATTTGTTTGACACATCTCGAGTTTTGTTTAGAAATATTTCGCGGATAAGGCCCTTCTTAATTTCCATTGGGACTTAATTTCGCGGATTTTCGAGGATGACACCCAAATCCGCGAAATCCGCGAAATTTAATCCCCGCGAAAGTTTATCCCATTAAAGTATGTTATTTAGGTTAGACATGTTCATAAAATGGTGAGCCTAAAAATGATAATTCTGTAACAAATAATTTTCTTGTGCTTTTGATAAGAAACACATTGCTATGGTAAAAGGTTTCAAATTAACGAGGGAGTGACATTATGACATTTTCTGATAATTTAGTAACACACTGACTACTGAAAACTTATAATTCCAATATGTACCAGCTTTTTGCTTTGATTTGCTTTGCTCCCCGTGTAGCTGGAGTTACAATTTTATGAGTATTGAGGTCATTTCACTCTACAAAGTATTTGATAATTTCAAAAAAGCCTTTCATTTATACCTACGAGATATTTTAGCTGGAGGTAGGTAAGGCCCTGTTAACATGATAAAATCACATCAAACCCCAACGAAATTAAATCTGTCTCCTTTTTACCCAGAACAAAAAACCCCTGAATGTTGAAACATTTAAGGAAAAAACACTTTAATCATTCACTGATTAAGCAATTATTATAGAAATCAATTACATGCTGAAAAATTACTTTTGTCCTGGATGAGTTCCAGACATTTCAGAAGGGAGCCAGATGGAAAATTACCAGTCTTTGTTTTTCCGAGTACCTTGAATTTCTACTTTGAAGAACAGAGTACATACAAACAAGTATTGACTGTTTACAACCCATATGATTTCACTGTACAGTTCAAAGGTGAGTTTTGTTTCCTACAAATTGTAGATAGAATGTTTCACATTGGAAAAAGTAAATCATCAAGGCAAGGTGTAAAAAATGCATTTCACGTCAAGGTTAAACTTGATAATTTTTCTCCATTAATACATGATTTTAAATTAAATACTTTTTTTACCTGTCTCAATTTTCTGCTAAGAGGTAATATTGTGAGAAATGGGCATTTTGTTCTTCCTTGACACCTTTCAGTACCTTTTTCAATTATATACATGGTTCAAATGATTTAAAAGCCATGGAGGTACCATAACCCATAACGCTGTGGCCATCCATTATGACTTCAAATTGAAGATCTCTCTTTTTCTTTGACTATCCCGAATCCCTTTTTCTTAAACTTTTTTAAAAAATACGATAATAGAGACTGTTAGGGTGATGCTTTTATCTCTTTCGATCTTTGTTTTCAGTGTTTTCCAATAATCCATCCAAGTACAATGTGGTTGAATCTGAAGGGATAATCAAAAAAGCTTGCTGTATTGATATGTAAGACTTTTCTTATTTAAGATTTTATTGACCAATTTTATTTTCTTCAGGTGTTTTATTTTGTCAAACTTGTTAGTTAGTCAGTACAGATGATAAATATTGTGTTGTATCCTTGGTGGAAGTTGGTTGTATCTTTTAAATTTTCCACTTTTGAAATTGAAACTTATTTTATTGTGAAAGAGCTAAACTGCTAAAAGTGGCTTTTGAAATATTCTCAATTTTGAAAAAGTTGTATCTCTCAGGTCTTTGAATCCTCTGATCGTGTAGCTCAATCAATATATGTAAAAAATATACCTTCAGTGTCTTTATGTTTCTCATAGTGTGATAAGGGTGACAGATTTTCCACCAAATGTTTACAGAGAGGACAAATTTCGCGTTCATCTGTACGAACAGAATGCATTAAAGTCAGACTTTATTGGAACCAAAGAAGTGTCCGTTTTCCTACACCCAAAGAACAACCAACATGATAAACAATCGGTGAGTTATTTTGTTTCACCCCCTGGAAAAAACTCTATTGGAAAGGAAAAACTCCATTGTTGTTGTCCAGAGAAACTAGATTTATAGAAGTAACCCACCTTCATTTAAAACCTATTTTAATAGCACTGCTTAAAGGACTGGTGTCTTTTATCAATGATATGAACTGCAGTACGGTTCTTTGAAAATTTGCTTTTGAAAGTTCTTGAAAATGTTTAACCCCTTGATTACCGATGTCTAAACCAAATCTTGTTTACGTTAGAGAGGAACAAACAAATCGAAACGACCAAGCACCAAAGACGTGGATGAAGTCTTCTATCGCCAGAGAAGAGGTTTGACTGATTTCCTTATTGAATGGTTATATCCTTCAGGAGGATTTGTTGAAATTGTTTGTTGTGTATCTACCGGGTGACCCACGAAAAAGTTCGGACCTTTCTCGGCGTCTTGAGGCCGAAAAAATGTCCCAAAGTGCTCAGAATTTTGGTATTTAAAAAGTAGATATCCTAACTTAAAATTTGAGCTATCACTTTTTAAATTTGACCAACTAGTTCTCTACTTATGACCTTTTAAACTCAAAATTCACTTTTCGGAAAGTGTAAAAAACACGTAAAAAAGAGGTATTAAATTAATGCAATCAATTAGAAAATATCTTATAAATTGACTTATTTAACGAGTTTTATGACATTAATAATTATTAAAAACACCTTTGAAAGTAGTTTTTGTTTAAACCAAGACTAGTTTTTATCAAAATTGGCACTTTCAAGGAATTTTCTCAAAAACTGTATATCAAAAACGTCTAAAAATACCTAATTTGATACCCCTTTTTTACCTGTTTTTTACACTTTCCGAAAAGTGAATTTTGAGTTTAAAAGCTCATAACCAGGGAACTTGTGCGTCAAATTTAAAAAGTAATGGCTCGGATTTTAAGTTAGGATATCTACTTTCTAAATAATGAAACTTCAAGCACTTCGGGACATTTGTTCGGCCTCAAGACGCCGAGAAACGTCCGAACTTTTTCGTGGGTCACCCGGTATAACTCTGTGATCTCATTCAATGTCATCAACCTTAAATCAAATGTTGCTTTCTAAATTTAATATGTATGCCTGGATATTCAATATTAAAATGATATAAACTGAATTAAAAACGTTTCAACAAAGCAAAAGCTATTCGTTCTAGTAAATCTTACTTCTTTCATAACACTGATGTTAATAGAACGAAAACAAAACTTTTGTTGAAATGTTTTTATTTTGATTTTTATATGTTTTATTCATATTTAATTCCTCTCATTCAACATTATATACCCGTCATTTTATTCATCAAAAGGCAGATAAAATTCAAAAAATAACCGTTTCTGAGTGTCACGATAGTTTTGCCAAAATCTTAAATATTGAAACTGTTTTATTCGTCTTTTAGATTCAGTGATCGTTCAGCGGTCTTTACCGAGCATTCCGGTCATTATTTTATCGCTTTGTTGTATTATCATGTTGATGTTACCAACGGACAAAGATAACGAAAAAAATTCCATTGTTCCTCTGTACCTTCATTTGACTATGAATCAAAAATTGATTGCTGCCTATGTTCTTGGTAAGCTGAAATTATTTTTGTTAGAACCACTACACTTGAAATATTTGAAATTTTATAGTTAACTATCGTTAATTCGAACTTGAGTTGAAGTATTAGAGATTCGAATAATAGAAAATATTTTACAAGGATTTCGCCTTGACATGGAGTGATAATTACTTCGAATTATTCAAAGATTCAAATAATGGAAGTTAAAATTAGAGTATATTATAATATCTATAAGTAAGTTCATATCAGTGCTGAGTTTTAGATTCAAACCTCGATAGTCATTGGTAGAGAATACAACCTCGGTCAAACTTCACATCTCTTTGTAGTCTGTAAACAAGACACGATTCTCGTGCCAATTTTCGGATTTTCAATTCTTACTAGAAATCTAGATTCAAACCTCTAGTCTTAGGTAAAGAATGTAACTTGACCACCTTGGTAGTATGTATGAAAGACATGATTTTCACTGTGTTTATATGAAATTTCTAAGGTGGGTGATAAAAAAGTTAGTAACCTTTTATAAAGAGTGGGCTTTAATTCTATATGACAAGAAAACTATGAGAATGTTTTTTATGTTTAGGTTTGGTCACCATGGCAGTTTTGAAAACGTGAACGAGGTGCACGTTATATGAATATAATTTTATATATTATAATGAAAACAGCAAACCTGAACCTTTGAAAGAACGCTGCTTATATTCACCCCTATGGGGCTGTCGTTAACTTTTTACCCATCTTTTTGTTTTGTTTTTATCAAATTTATTACCCAGAATGTTTATTGTTTGTGTCAGAATATTTTAATCAATTTCTTTTGTTATTTTTTTTTGGAGGGTGTTGTCATTATATACAGGGCAGCAGATGAAAGGAATTTGAAAAATTGTAAATAGTAATTATTGATATTTGAAAGAAAGATCATCATATTTATGTATCGTTTTTAAAATGGATCGCGTCTTCTTCTCTCTCATTTCCCATTGTCTTTTTTTCAACAACCACTTATGCATTCTCCCGAAATAAGTTTCTAGGGCGAGACCAATTTAATTTGTTGTTCTACGGGCAGATCGTTGACAAAATATCAGTCAGTCGGTTGGTAAAATATAAATATGATTTTCATTAATCAAGGAAGTTAATCAGGCTTTAAGTAATATTTTCGAAAATTCGAAATTCATCTTTGATGGAGTTTGCAATAAAATCTTTCGTGCATAGAATTCATGATTCTAGATTCTGTTCAACTTTCATTAAGTGTAAACTTTTTAAATGACTATTTAGTATTAGAAATTTGTGGCACAAGTGATTCAATATTATTATTTTTTCGTTTGCAGCAAATGCTGGGTCGCTCGCGCACGTAGAACAACAAATCAAATTAGTCTCGCCCTATAGTTTCCTTCCTAAAAATCATACTGAGGTGTTGTATGAATCATAATTATTTTCGCCTTTCCGTAGAAATTTTGTTTGGCATTTATTTTCATCATAAACATCTGACACATGGGATGACTGAAAATTGATACTTGAATTTGTAATCGTATTTTCTTTAGGTATAAAAAACAAAATACAAAAATAAAGCATATTCTTAATAGCAAACATGTTGGTTTATGTTCCCTTGAATTGATACATTGTATTTGTTAGAACAGAACTGCGTGAGACGACGAGCCATCTATATTGATGTAAAAATTTGGCGGTTCGAATTATGGAAATCATGTTGGTAACTCACTCCATTCTTATGATGATTTGGTGATATTATTATATGGCGTCAGATGAGGATTCCCTGGTTTTGTGTGATTCCCTGGTAGTGGAAGAAGTAAAGGGAGATTCCATGATAACAGGTGATCAATATGGAGATCCCCTGGTACCGTCAGGTGATGAAAATGTAGATTCCTTGCCTGCACCAGGGGAGGAATCTCTGTTATACAATGGACAGAAAGGTTATTACCTGACGGAACCAGAAAATATGACCAGGAAATCCTTTGTGATATCAGGTGAACAGAATGTAGATTCCCTGATATCACCAAAAGAAGAGACAGGTGGAGATTCCTTTGGTAACTCGCGTTGGATGAGTAATTTACCATCACATTTAACGAAGATTTCCTTGAACAGACTGGCAATTCCTGGTTCACATAACAGTGGAGCGTATTCTTTGAATCCGACGACTCCAATGTCTCCGGGTAAGACCGAATAGTAAACAATATATAACATAACCTGAAAATTTCACCGAAGTTTTTCCATTAGTTCGAATATTATAAGAGACTTCGCCTGAAGATTTGGAAATCTATTTCAGTCTTCTAATATGTCAGATTTGGTCAAATAAACTTCTTAGTAGGGCTTCCTGTATTTTCAATAATCGATAGCTTCTAGCATTACCTACTTATTTAGGTATATATCTCATAATTTCAGCGGCTCAAAATTATTCAGCACTTGATACGAATACTAAGCAGATATTCAATAGGTAAAAGTTGGTTATTGAGATTTATTAACCCGAGATGATGTAATATTCAACGAGGCGAAGCCGAGTTTAATATACATCACCGAGATCCTATCAACGAAAACCTATTGAATATATGTTTTATTATATACCTAGAGGCAAAAACAAAGCATTAATTGTGTCAATAGTCGAATGTTTCACATAAAACACTCCCCATAAAGGAACGTTCAAATGTTTTTCTTTTTTTTTAATGATTTTCTTAATTACTTTGAGTCATAAAAATTTGTTAATGAAATTGACAATAGATTTATTTTAATTTCTTTGATAACAACAAGAGCGACACAAAAAAATAAACTTTGAAACCAAAATTTAAAAAAAAATTCTACCGTGGTATAATAGCCATGGTATATCAGGAATTATTCAATGGCTGTTTTTGCCTACAGGTATATAATAATATCCTTTAAAGCACATTTACTAAATTGTTTTTATTTTTTAATTTTAATTGATGCCTTCTTCAGATAAATCAAAGCTGATCAAAACTTTTGGGAATTGTAACAAACAATTTGTCATTAACTGGTCCTTGTGTCAGTCAATGACCATTACTGAACAACTCAATCATGGTGTGCGATATTTCGATATGCGCCCTGGGTTCATCGATTACGAGGATGACTTCTTTTTTGTGCATGGTGTACATGGGGTTTTGATAAGGGACTTGTTACACCAAATGCGCCAATTTCTTGATTTTAACCCACGTGAAGTAATCCTTGTCGACTTCAATCACTTTCATTCTTTCGACGAAATCAGACACAAACGATTGGTTGAAATGATTCATAAAGTCTTTGATTCTCTTCTTGTACCACGTGACATATTCGATGATGTCACTTTCACTTTATCCGATCTGTGGCGCATGGACAAACGAGTAATATTAAGTTACAAACATGAAGAAACATGCTCTAAGCATAATGCGTTCTGGTTTTCAAGAGAATGCGTCAACAGCCCGTGGTTCAACACAAACAATATATCTACCTTAAAACACAGGCTAAATGAGTTACACCGAAACCCAGATAAGAAGAAATTCAACGTTTACCAAGCTATATTGACCGCACGAAAATCCACAATCGCCCTCCGCCCAACATCAACTTTACGCCAATCTCTTGTACGACAGTGTAATAATGGAATTAATGAGTGGTTAGATGGTATATTTGCACAATGTAAACAAGGCTTTAATATTGTGATGTGTGATTTTGTATGTGAGGATGGATGTGTAGAAAAAATATTACGATTGAATAAATTGATTGGGAAGCAGATTAATTGATGGTAGAAAAATAAGCAGTTTTAATGACGAATATGTACAAATAAGTATTTTTCTAAACTTAGGGCATTAAATGCCCTAACACACTTTTATAAGAACATCCAAGATTTTTGAAGGCCTTTGGAAATTCTTAACTCTTTGATTTTTAAGCCCAAAAATGTTCTTAACTTTGAAGCCTTATGTTCTTATATGGTTTGTTCTAATAAAAAACGTGTGCGGAATAAACACTCCAACCAATTCGAAACTCTACCATTCAAACCGTCTAATTCGAAATCATAATCGAGGAGAAATTCGAAGCTAATTATTCATTTATCGTTTGTAATCGAATAAACACGACTCTTTGACAACGGCTGCTAGTTCACCGATTACTAGCGATTTGTTGACATCATATTTTTGAGATGTTGATTTTTCTCACATTTACGAAGGGCAAACACGATAGGGCAGGCAGTAGACCACCTACTACTACCAGCCAAATACTATGTTTATTTTATTGGCCCAGCGCTAGCGATAGGGCCTTTCATTTGCAACTTTCCGTCCGCTGTCTGTCCGTCCGTTTTGGTAGAAACGGCGCTTGAAACCATAGTAACACACTTTTTAGTTTTGCCGTTTGGAGAGGGAAAAGGTTGCTAAAGTCGGATACTGGCTATAGAAGATATATTTTCTGATTTCGCGCTCCTTCAAAAACAAATTTCAAAACAAATCAAGATGGCGGTCGAAGCGAGGAGGAAAGAGTTACATCGGATCACCCAAAGTACCCTCATGTTTTTTTTTTATTTTCTTATCTCTGATCCTGTCTTTCTCTTTTTCTGACTGTCTGAGTTTCTGAGTTTCTGAGACTTAGTTTCTCATTTCTGACTGAGTTTTCATACCTGTCAATCATTTGTCCATCAATTTCGACCAACCTAATTTTCGCACCGAGTGGGATTCGAACCACCACCAAAGAAAGACCTTCAGATTCGGAAGCCAGCGCTCTATCCACTGAGCCATCGCCGCACAGCAAATCCACGCAATTCATAACATATTATACCAAACTAGCAAAAGACGGGGGTAATGTTATTATAATATGGGTAAAAGTACCCCTTTTTTAAACCTGACTGAAATTCGAGCCGTTACTAGCAACCCTGCGGGGCCCAAGGCGCCGTATGCACCCGGCACAGTGACAAGCCGTTACTAGCAACCCTGACCCTACCTAACTGTTAGTTAATCAATTCCAAACAACAAAACCCCCGGAAAGGTGACTATCAGCGATCCGTGGATAAAAAAATAAAAAAATGAAAAATAAAAAAATGAAGGTAACTTTGGGTGATCCGATATAACTCTCTCCAAGCGAGGAGGTTGATTCATACTTTCTTGAACATTTTCTTTGCTTTAGTGGTCAAGAGACTTTCAAACCAAAGATATTTTGTAATGATTTTCTTTTATAAACCTTTTTCAACATTCTGCCATATCTTATAGTCTTTGCTCAAGTTTTCATAAAGTTTTATGAGTGAAAATTCTACCTTAAATCACTTTTATTTTTAGTTTATTGGTTTCGAAAAGACTTTATTTTTAGAAAATAATGGCTTCTGATATAGAAATAAATAAACTGAAATGCAGCTCATGTGTAAATTTGAATAAGATTGGAACTTTTTCTTGATGCTACACAAGAAAACAGTCACTTCTGGATCTGTCGCTAACAAAGGTCAGTGGCTGGTGGGACGTGGATGATTTTCAAACTCAACACATGATATTAAAGTAAACTGATTCTAGAATTTGGTAAATGGACATAAAATGGAGCTCATGTGTAAATTGGAACAAGATTGTACTTTTCCATGAGGCTACGCGTGAAAATGGTTTATTTTTGGATCGGTCTCGTTTAACGATTGGTGCGGTGGCTTGATTTTTCAAACTCGACACAATTATTTCAAATCTGATTATTGGAATATGTTAGCGGAGACTAAAATGCAGCTCATGTGTAAACTTTAACAAGATTGGGACTTTTTTCATGATTCTACACATTAAATAAAATGGTCAATTCTGGATCTGTCGCATTAACAGTTGGTGGCTTGATTTTTCAAACTCGACCACATACCGTCAACCGTCTCTAACTTGGGCGATTGGTCGAAACATGGGACGTTGCATATCTGGTCTGTATTTTCACTTACTGTAAAATCGAAAGAGAAATCGTGTATTTTTAAATACGCCTTTCCTTAACTCAAATCAAAATGACTTGGAAGTCGGTGAAATGGTGGCCGAATGCCGTCCCATGTTTTTTCAGATAGTCCCAAGTTGGAGCAGTTGATGGTAATTATTTAAAGTATATAAACTAATTCTGGAATCTGTTAATGGCACTAAAATGCAGCCCTGGGTAAATTCAAACTAGATTGAACATTTCTCATGGTTGCAAGGCATGAACAGTGAAAATGGAAATTTATGGAAAAAGCTGACCTTGTGAAAAAAGATGAACAAATGAAAATGAAAACACAGGTTCATTTCTAAACAAAAATAGAAAGGAGCCTTTTTAAAATGTGGCCTGATGTGGCTGATGTTTTGATGTAGTTTAAAGTAGTTTTGAAATTTTTTGAGTTTGTAAAAGAGGTTATATGGTAAGTTAATTATGTGTGTCTGCCTGGGTTTTGATAGTCTGTCAACAAGGGTTCACTCACAGGCAGTATCAAACAAACTGTACCCGACATTTTTAGTTACACCTTATAAGATTTTTTTTTCTGAAATTTTGAGTCTAGATACACAGGCTAGAATTTTATTGGAAAGTTGAACCTGCGCCTGTGTAGGCCCGGTTGGTAGGAAACCATTCAATAAATTTCAAGCGTCTAACCAATGAGAAGTACCGCGGTGATTTTGAAATTTTTTTTCCTGTCTTCACTTTGATCCATGTCAACGGGGTCATGCATTTGCTGTTTTGCACGCTCGTTTTCAACACGTTACTTTTCGCTGGGCCTTCACGCCCAACGGGCTTCTTGTTTTGTACTTTATTATGCAAACATCATCCAAAGCATTGACGTTGTCAATTTTTTTCACATGACTTTACGTAGATCATATAAGTATTTATTGTACTTTTTCATACCATTTTGTGCAATTTTTATATGACGGTTATTAGAATTTAGATATTAGACTTTATCTGTTATTTATTTAGGCTTCGAATTTTAGAACTGTATTTTTTATTGATTTTCTAGAGTCAAAATCTCAAACACTCGCTGCTAGTAAGAAAACATGATTTATTTAGTAGTATATAATCCAAGTTAGGTGGTGGTGCCATAGAAAAAAGGTGCCGTAGTATAGTGGTAGTCGAACTTGGCTTCTGTGCAGGCGGCCAGGGTTCGATTCATGGCAAGTGAACGTTCCTTCGCCCGGTTCAACCCATGCCATGTGAGGGGAATTGGGTAGTCAGTTCAAGGTGCTGACGGGACGCTCATTAGTAAGCGTCTATAGTTGCGAGAATAGGCCTCTAAAGCCTCCTGGAACTCAACCAAATAGAAGAAAAAAAATAGAAAAGAATCGTGAATGAAAACGCAAGAAAAAGTTCTCGCAGGGTTTTCCACGAAGTCATTGTGAAATCACTCATTGCTATTTAAGCATTCTATAGTTCAAGGTTATAAAATAGGTCACTTCATTAACTATTTTATTCCGTTTCAGAAAAAACAAAATAAAAAAAACGCGAAAGAAAATAGAGAAATGTTATGTTGCGGAGGAGACACGCAGACCTCCGTTGATTCTTCAGATGAAAGATGGTTAGATTGTGTGGAAGAAACATCAAATAATTCCCAATGGATGACCAATCTACCCAAAGAACTAACAATGCTTCCTATCACACGATTGGCTATCCCTGGGTCACATGACTCCGGTGCTTATTATTTGGATCCGAAATCACCCATTTGCCCTGGTATGTCACTAATTACTTTCGTTTTCGAATGACAGTCGTACTTTGCTTGTATTCTTGATATTCATGACGTAATCTTGACGTAATCTTTTTTTACGAAAACACCCGAGAAACACAGGTTTCATTAGTCTTCTAAGGGGTGTCGGAAATAGTGTGTAGGGCGTTTGCCACTGGTTTCATTCTTTTAATTCAAACCCAGTAGCTACAAACGACTTTCCGACACCTCTGAGAACGCTACTGGGTGGCAAACGCCCGGTGTTTTTCGTGTGTTTCCGTATAAATAGTATTGTGCACTTTTTTTTACTTCATTCTTAATATGTCGCATGTTTTTTATAAGAACCAGTAAATTTTGACTCGAGGTTTAACTGTTCTTATTTTGCGCGATTTTCAGTCTTAAATGTCTTATTAACCTTCCTAGTTTTTACACTTTTTGATTTAACCTGGACTTAAATGTAGCATGTGTTTTTTTCTTTCAAATGAGTCTTCAGTAATCAAGTGAGCAGGCAAAATATGGTTGGGGAGAGAACATCCAGATGGTCCATGGGATCAAGTTTACTGGGTTGTGTCTGAAGCACTGACCTTTATGTACTGTGGACCAACTAACTCAATCCCGGCCAAGCAACCCCTTTGATCGGAGTTTTTTGAAAAGTGGTACCCTAATGGCGGCACTACTCAATAGCGGTGTAAATGCATCGAAAGCGCTAGATCTAATTTCCCTCAAAAATTTTTGATGATGTAGCGCCGTTAGACGTTAATTTTTGGACCTACCTTTGGAGGTCCTATAAATTAACCCGTGTTCGTTCGTTCGTTCGTTCGTCCGTTCGTTACTAGCTTTTCTCGGGATTGGCTCATTAGTTTTTCCTAATTTTTGGCGCAAAGATGCAAAATTGTAATGCCCAAAATGTGACGGAGCCCGATTTTCGAAAAAAATTCATTTTCGGCCGAAAATGCCGGAAATATGCCGGAAAAACCGGTTTTTTGGCATTTTCTCGAGATTTCATCATTAGTTTTTTCTGATTTTTTGCACAAAGATGCGTATTAACAATGTCTAAAACATGATCTAGTCCGATTTTTGAGAAAAAAAATTTTCCGGTTGAAAATGCTGGAAATCGCCGTTTTTGCAGATTTTCATTGGATTTTTTCCTTATATTTCTATGTTTTTCACACAAAAACATTATTGATAACAATGCTCACCATCAAGCATGATTCAATTGTAAATAAAACTGATTTTTGTGACCAGAACTTTCTATTTATTTTTCCCCTAAAACCCTTCCCTCTCCCCCCATCAAGAATCAATGATGAATTTATTGCATTATGCATTTTCGCTAAACGCTATATTTTCTGACTGATTTTTTTCATTTTTCTCCTCGCATTACTATCTAACTTTCATCATCAGGTAGGTCCATTCAGCATCTAGCTTGTTAACACTGCAATGGCTTCTTTACGGGTACCAATTCAAAAAAAACTTCGATCAAAGATGGCGGATATAGCTTGGTTCAGGGATATATAAAGGTCAGTGGTCTGAAGCTTTTGTATTGAAGCACCAATTGTTAAACTATAGATTTGCTCTAGTTCTTCTTTTTCCTTTCCAGACGAGTCTTCAGTCATCAAGTGGGCAGGCAAATACGGTTGGGGAAAAAAGATTATCATCCGATGGTCTATCACACAGAAATCCACCATCACCCAACAACTCAATGCTGGTATACGTTATTTTGACATGCGCATTGGTTACCTTGACGACAGGAAAGATTTCTTTTTCGTTCATGGTTGCTATGGTTACCCTATATCCAACCTGCTTGAAGAAATGCAGCATTTCTTAAAAAGCCATCCTAAGGAAGTTCTTATTGTAGATTTCAATCATTTTTACAGTTTTTCAGATGCTATTCACGACGAGTTCAGTGCACTGGTTTTGAAATATTTCAAAAGCTTGTTGTATCCTTGTGACAAAGCAACAAGTCTTGAAGTCTCACTGAACGATATGTGGGAATCTGAGAAACAAATTATCGCCCGATACACATCCTCATATGTATGTGATAAAGAATGTCAATTCTGGTCTGAGAAATTTATTGATACTCCCTGGTTTAATACAGATGATATTGATAAACTGATCACTTGTTTAGATGGGCGCTTTGACACCCTCACTAAGGGTGTTTTGAATATTTATCAAGCTATCTTAACGCCCCAGACTTCAACCATCATTTTTCACGTGACTTCAAGTTTGGAGAAACATCTCGCGGTACCTGGCAATGCTCGAGTTAAAACCTGGCTGGAGAGTGTTTACAATCAGAAAAAAATGGGGGTCAATATCGTGATTTGTGATTTTGAACTTTTGTGTGGAATGGTGCCTTATGTGTTGAAACTCAATGATCTGTTGTTGACTAAAGTGAAGGGAGAAAAATGAAGAACGAACTCCAATATCCAATATCCTATCCAATACAGATATGGTGTTCTAGATCAAAGGCCGCCAACCGCACCCCTTGTCACGCCATAACGCAAAAAAAAGCGCCCATCACATAAACATAAGCCTTCTTTGAATTTAGAACGCCATATTTTCATGATAATCATTCCCTAAACTTTTATCGCGTTGAAGCTATTTGATGTTATATGCATTATTACATACACAGGGTTGTGAAGGGGGTACTCTGAATCAATATACCATATTACATTCTAGACAGCCTACTTTTGATAAGCAAGGCGTAGCGAGATACCCTGCAAAATTTATAAGGGAGTGCAGACGTTAATGACATATTCATTATCTTTTGATAAAGCAAAGACAATAATTAAAGTTTGGTAAAAATCTCGCTACGCCTATGGATAAGGCCATTTCGATTTATATCCATACAGGGGAATGGACGAACATTTCCAGGGGGTCTAAAAGAGTGTTTTTCATTTTTCCAGGGGGTAGATTTTTTGAGAAATTTTCTGATGAACTTCGGATTTTTCATTTTATTTCTCCGAATAAAATTTCAGTCCTGCCATCTTAAACTTTAATTCTCAAATTTCTAGCATTGCTCATGCCTCTCCCCCGATATTTCTAAAATGCTGCCTACGGCACTGTGCAGTGACTGTCATAGTCTTGTCTTTTTTATTGTCTTGTCTTTTTTATTGTAGTAATACATGATTTTCCTATTAGCAGGTTCGTGTAACAAAGTCACGAATGAACGTCGGATAAAGCTCTGATTGGCTGAGACATTCAAAGATACAATAGATTACCTTGTACTTTAGATATTTTGATAAAAATAATATGTTTATGTAAGTATTATGATTTAGCCAATCAGAGCTTTACTCGACGTTTTTTCGTATCTTTTTACATGAGCCTGCAAAAAGGAAATTTGTGTATTGCCGAGGTTTATCAACCAATCAATAAAAGTTAATCACAGATTTCGTTAAGAAAAGCTGTATTTGAAACCACGTCCACTTGACGGAATAGCTCCATTTATTTATAGCCTCATTTTGTAGTCATTTCAATAAAGACAACCCTGTCTCACGCCTTAACAGGAAATTCCTGCACTGAGGTTAAAATTGTCGGATCACCAGGGACAAAATATTTGCCAATTTTTCCAGTCGGGTAGAGGTCCCAGCAGGTCTGTGACAAGTGGGATGTACTAGTATAAATATTTTTATTTTGTATTTCAATTACGCATTCTTTTATATCTATGTATCAACTGTATAATTCTGTATTTTTTTAATCTGTAATTTTATGTAATTTTATGCACTTTTAATTTTTGTATCATTATTAGCCACTATATTTTATCAAATTTAAATTGTTAAAATGAATAAATTTTGCATTATATTTCAATTGAAATTCAAGGGTTGTGAAGTTATTGATTATTAATCATGACTGATTAACATTGACTGGGTTGACTCTTTTTTAAAGAACAATTGGTCAAATTTTCATTTTAGCAAAATTCAATACACAGTATGGCGAAATACTTGATCGTAAATAAAATGTTTGTAGAAAACCCAACACTTAGGTATTTTTAGGGTTCAAAATTTACTCATTTTCAAGATGTGTTTCATGATAGGGTCGCCTTTTGGTAATTTTTGACCATTTTCAGGGTCGAAATTATAAAAACTTTCAATTTTTGGTCTCCTTTTATTCATTTTGGCCACTTTTCAGGGTGGAAATAGGAAAAATTTCAATTTTTCGTCTACATAGGGTCCCAAATTTACCAAAATATTCATATCTGACAGAGTCCATTCTTCAAACTCCAGTGGCACGTCCCCGTATCGGCCGTCAAGGCCAGTGCCCCCCCCTCCCGGGGCTTTAAGCAAGATTTTGCAGAACAAGACGAAGAGGAAGACCACCAAAGAGATGGTCCGATCAAATCAGAGCCCACACAATATTGCCACTCCTCAGTGCCGAACACAACATAAGAGACCGTCTGAAATTGGCAGCGTTCGATAGAAGGGGTCGATAGACCTATTCATGATATGCACCATTGCAATGTCTTTCACACACCCAACAGCTGATTGGTTGACAGTGATGTATTGACATACTTTACGTCACTTACAACCAATCCGCTATTATTAGGACCATGATGTAATGTTAGAACACATTGCAATGGTGCATATCATGAATACTACTAAGTCAAGTAAGTCAAATAAAATTGACTGTTTTTATTACGTCAAGTCTGGTTTCAAACAAAGATCATTTTCAAATGATAAACGAGGTCCTTGACATGATAAATTGAGATTTTCGCATACCAAATAAAACTACGTGATCGGTTGATATCAGAAAGAATTGCAAATCAATAGGGATTCATTGCAACAAAAAAACTTGACAATTAACTCCACATTGTTGTGCTGGCTGGTATGTCTTTCTCGCCTGTATGTCTGTCTCTATGTCTCTCAAATACTTTGGGTAACCTAGAAACTTCGGAAATTGTTTGATTCGTCTAAAATTTATCACCCTTGGAGATGTTTGTCTGATATTTCTTTTTGAGAGTTTTGTTATTTGTTATTTGGTGTAGTTAGCACGATCTCTATTAGGTTGTTATTTCTCGTAAATTTCATCGAGCTCTACAATATTGAGGTTGGGCGGTACTGTTTTATTTGATATACATACATTGGGTGGACGAACCCGGCTTTCCAAGCATGGAAACCTTAGAAAAATATTCTTTGATGAGCGGATATCCCCTTGAAAAAAGCAAAACTCATTTACTGTTGTTCTTGGAAATTCTTCTTCATATCTTAAAATGAGGCGGGATGAAATAAACAATGTTTTAATTCTTTAAACTCCTTGGATTATCTTCTTTAGGAGCCCCTTTGAAATGTTTGTCTAGCCCTATGTTAGTCTGAATCGCAGACTTATAAAATAATGCTCCTATAAGGAGCATGAATCCGTTAAGGGATTACCAGCAGCCTAGCCCCGTGTATGCGTGTATGAACTTAAAACGGAATAGCCCATTGTCAGTTCCTTTTTTGGCCCTCCCTCCGCGAGTCTTTCTAAACTTTCACGTCGAAAGTTTTCATTTCAGGAAATATTCTGGCGAGCAAGTTATGGGATACCTATGTTAGTTTTGCAAACTAATTCATTTCTGAGTGTGTTTTGTTTACGATGTTTCGTCAACTTGTCCCTAATCAAACATTTTTTCGTAAGAAACGAACAAAATGTTGTCCTAGGGCAATCTTTACTTTGACATTATGACTTGACCTTCTACTTTATTTGGTTCATATTATTGAAACTACTCAACCTCGTTCCCTGCGCATCATCAGCTTTTTTATGCTTTAACTATATGGCGCTAGATAATGTTCTCTGGCGTCCATCAGTAGTGTAAATAAAGCCTGGGATACACGGGCACGAGGTTGGAAACTACTTTGATCAGCTTCGCATTTGCTATGTTGCTACCCGGGGGGGGGCACTCGAACAAGCAAATCCTGTGAATACAAATCTTGTGCTATTTCTCCATCCCCACGGCTGAATTTTCTGGCTAGAAAACAATGAAATTCATATCCCCAGCTATAAAAAACATGGGATAATCAATCCTCATCGAGTTTTTATCATTCATTTTTACCCCATTGGCTGATAAAATCCCACCAGGTGAGAAAGGGGTGTAAGAAAGAACATTCTTTGCGGCATTTTCCCCTGTAAGAGATTACGTCATGACTTATTCATTTCTTATAAAAAGTATCTTTCATTTAACAGAGGCTTGATAATCAAACAAGAAATCTTTAGGGGAACTCATCATCATTGATTTAATGTGTAAGAATCGCGTCCATTGTCCAACCCTATGATCTACTCCTCTCACAATATCATATCATCAACATTTCGGAACCTAATCTTTTAATATTTTCTTTTGTCACCTCTATCCTAACTTTGACAAAAATCAAAAAAAAAATTCATACATCTTTAAAAAGAAACGCTGTTTGTAACCGATTAAAGTTATATCTTTGGATGTCTGTCTGGTTAGGCTTTTTTCAAGTTTTCTCTGATTGGCGTTTTTGGTTAAACTTTGACTGATGCTTTTTTAGTGTAAAAACATCCTAAAATATATTTTTCGTCGCTACAATAATTCCAAATGTTGGCAATAGATCTTTGAGCAAACGACCAGCTTTTTCGGCTGTTACCGTAAAAGAGTACTTTGTGAATATGAATGATTTAACATGATTTTTCGAAAATTAGGTGGTGGCTTAGTTGGTGAGTCAGCAATTCGTCACTTAGACATCAAAAGTTTTGCACAGGAAGATACGGAAAATCATCCTCTCCAAAAGCTCTGTTCTTTCTTTGCTCAGGTATGGATGATCATTTTATCATACGAAAATTGGTTTAAAATTAAGACCAAAAATATAAACACTGCACACCGTTTTTGACACAGACCTTAGTAGCTACCGCGTCAAGACGTCTATTGGAAATCCTCACGCTATAAGTAGCCAAAAAATCTGGTTCTGATTCATCCTTGCTTTATTGTTGGCTGAAGCCATGCTATAATATTCTTGTTCAGTCTCAAGATTTCTAAGCCAATCAAAATACGAGCTTTGCAAACTTTATTAGATCTCTCCTAGTGACCAAACCGATTGCTGAAGCCATTGTCATCATAAAATTCAGAAAGATTTGGATTCAGCAAAGAGTTTTCCGGAATAATAAGTTTTAACATCGTGTAGATTATATCAAAGCACCACAATGTAAGGTTTGAATGAGTTCAAACTTTTTGTTGTTAAAAAATAAAAGTTAAATGTTCTAATTGTGTCAAGATAATCAAGTAATAATATAGAAAACTTGTTTTCCAATTCGAAATCTTTCATCGGTTTTTAATGCTTAAAAGTGTCATGTATCTTGTGATTAGCTCACGCCGAAGTTCTTGATTTTTTTTATTCGGTGATCCATTCAAAGCTCGACTCATCTTATTCTGAAAAAGTTGGACTTTTGACCGGTTGAAATTTTTTTCAGAACTATCCTTCAATGAAACGTAAAATTCTACTTTTCTATTTTTTTTCCAGATTAGAAAAACATGTTATAGGCCAATATGACAGGTGGTACAAGTAGTGTTTCATCCGCCCTCAACTTGACCAACCTCAAGGAGGGCGGACACGCCTATCCAACGCACAACATTCAATCCCTGGACAATCGAGATGTACTATTGATCAGTTGTTTTGCTGTAATATTTTTGATCGGAGTTGCTGGCAACTTGCTCGTATGTTACGTGTTTCTGAGGAGACAAACAAACAGTCTATCCACTATGGAACTATTAATCGTATTCCTTGCAGTAGCAGACTTAATAGCAAGTATTTTTAATCCTTTGGTCTTTATCTATTGGACTGTAACTTTTCATAAAGCATGGCATTTTGGTTGGATTGGATGTAAAATTCTTCCAAGCCTGACTCGAATCACAGTGACTGTTTCGTTCGGTATAATACTCATTATAACGGTTGATAGATGTGTTGTAATATGTTTTCCGTTTCGACGTAACATGAAACGGAACGAAGTGTACATCTCAGTGGCCGGTGCTCTACTGTTCGCCATATTGTCCGAACTTTCATACACAATCTACATTGAAGTCAACCCATTGAGCACGTGTCAGGTCCCAGATAGCCGAATCCCTGGCTTTGTCTACCCTCATCTTGCGTTTCTCGTATTACGCGATGTCGCCTTTCTACCCATTTTTACCGTCACAGTAAATTTGATTCATAAACATTTATATAACAAAGAAGTCATCTCAACGCTTAGAGAACAACGAGTTGTTAAAAAGACGCGTAAAATTATGCAGATGTTGATTATTATGGCATTTGTGTTTGTTGTTTTGGTATACCCACGTGATATTTTGCACGTGACTTTCAACATTTCGTGGTTGAACGCACCAGGTATCCCTTACACTAAAGCTATCATTGACGTCAATAGCTCTTTGAAAGTGCTTCATATGTGTAATAGCGTTTGCAACGTATTCATTTACGCCCGACTACACGGGAAATTCCGTCGGCGAGTTTTCAAGCTCATAAAGCAACTTCTGCGTCTAGATAGTGACCGCAACAAACGCGAACGCGGCCGTGCGCTAACTAATGATGATGACGATGTGACGATTGATTATGACAGGACGCTGATGACGTACACGTATATACGGCAATCTCAGTTGTGTCAGGAACTTTTCTTTACGAAAGAAGGTCATAAAGAACATTTGTATCGGCGGAAATTTTCAATCACGCGGATGTCGCGCGAACGACAATCGAGGTATTGGAAGCAAGTTGCGTTGAACGCTGAACAAAGATTGATGTTTTCCAAAGAAACTATTTTGTAATGATTGAGACAGTAAAATTTTGAACGATTTTCGTGTATCATGCAATTTTCTTCTGAAATAATAGAGCTTTTGATGAAATTTTCTGTAAATTCCTAAGTTTTATTTAGCTTCAAAATAAAAAAAAATTGACACCTAAAATTTTTCACACCTTTCACACCAAAAGTTAAGGGGTGGTAAAAGGAATAGCCTAGTTTCCCTAGTTTTGAACTCCCCCTAAAAGCCTAGTATGAATAGGGTTAAAGTATTACGAATAATATCATTTTGTTTGTTAATGTAAAATATTAAAAGATATCTTTCATCTCAAAATAAAAAGTCCACTACTCCGAGTTTCGTGCTACTGCACTTTTCAAATGTACAAAATAAAATCTTTTGTACATTTGAAAAGTGCAGTAACACGAAAGGTACCTAAAGCACTCCCGAATGAAAAAATTAGGTTTTTTCTAAATTTTTTGATTTTTTAACAAGTGGGACCATCTGACCATGCCCCATCTTATTTTCTATATCGAAATGCTTCGAAAAAACCTAAAAAACATCCAAGTTAAGGTGCAAGCGTCATGCAACCATTGGGGAGTGCCTTAGGTACTCCGAGACTCCGAGTAGTGTACTTTTTATTTTGTGAATCTTTTGATATTTTACTTGGCTCTGGTTTTATTGAGCACTCTACAACATCAATCACAAACAATACTTTATTTGTTAATATTAAGTCAAATTTTACTGCAAGTATTAATAATACACTGTGTGACGACAAACAGCTATTCTAATTATAAGATCTGACAAAATTGTGTAATTTCAAAACATAGTATGCAGATTTTTCTTTAATAGATAGTCCTTGAGATAACATATCCCCTTGTTTGATCACAGTGTAGATATAGTCGCTGATGTACCTTCCTTGTTAGCGTCACCAAAGGCATGAAGTGTAATCTCTTTTATCTCCTCGTCCAGTGGGGTTATCGAACGCGGTATAGTGATCTCTTCCGGTTTGTGGTTAAGCCATCTTCTCCATTTACGTTGAAACTCTACTGGCAATGGTTGGTCCCATCCAAGTTTGTTGTCGCATATTGATATGTAAATCATTTTTCCCGTCAGGGTAACAGGTGATGCGATACCAATTGGATCGTAGATCGAAGTTAGATACTTCGAAACTCCTCTTTTGGTTTCATCGGTTCTTATTTCTGGAAACTTCACGGCGAATGTGTCGAGCCTCTTGTCCCATGAAACACCAAGTATTGCTGAATGGTCTGAATCCTTCTGATTGTCTTCTAATTCAAGAACGTTAGAATGCCACTTGTGCCTAGGTGGAAAGTTGCATCCCCCAAAACTTCTGTTGCAACGGATTTGAACTTCTGTGCATCGATAATTGAGTAGGCTCCCCCAATCACGTCATCCACGTAAATGTCATATTTCAATGTATAAATGATGTCTTGTCTTGGATCTTCATTGTAAGTGTTTAAATCGTAGTCCAATACACCACATAAGAGGAATGGAGATTGGGTCACACCCATGACAGCTCTTGTGAATCGCAAAATGGTTCTTGTGCAAGAATCTGTGTCTGTTATCCAATGGAATCTCAAGGCGTCTCGATCTTCCTCACAGATGCGAATTTGATGAAACGCTTGTTTAATGTCTCCCATGATAGTGACTGGTCTAATTCTGTTTCTCACGATGATGCTCTAAATTTTGTTCATCAGTGTTGGTCCGGTTTCCAGACAGTCATTTAAGGATGGACTTCTGTCGTTTGGCTTGGCTGAAGCATCGTAAACTATCCGTAGTTTGGTCGTCTCTGAATCATCCTTTCTGACTGGTTTGTATGGGATGTAGTATTCCTTTCCGGTGGCTTCTTCGTTGGCTGGCTCTAATATCCCTTCTTTAATTTGGTCTGTAATCTTTTGATGGTACTCTTCAAATTGATCTTGATTTCGTTTAAGCTTGGTAATTATGTTGTTGGTTCGGCGAAGACTTGCAGTTTTGTTTTTTGGTAGCTCAGCGTGGTTTGCTTTCCACATAAGTCCGATCTCATACCATCCTTCTTCATCTCTCTTCAGTTGCTCGCGGAACTCTGAGTGCACAGTTTGCTGACAGATTAAAGTAAACACTTGAGGGTCAGAATTTCTTTTGAAAAAACTCATTTCACTGATATCAGAGGTCCTCAGAGGAGTTGCAAAAAAAGGTGTGGCGGCGTTTAAAATACCTGACCAGCCCAACCTCTTCCTTTCTTAGTGTGTTATCAACTTTTCGATATTCAATAATCAGGTAAAAAGCTAAAGTAATTTAGCGCTAATAAAAGGGTTACACATTCAAATTTGCGCTAAAAAATGGGTCGGACATTCAAATTTGGTGCATGTCAAATACACCAGCCATAATGATGTGACTCCGATTCAACAAATCGGGTTTCGCAGATTAACACAGTGTATACTAGCCGCGAATTGTGATCTTTTTTCCTTTCTCTTGTAATTTTCTCTCCCGTATTATTTTTCCTTCAACGGACGATTTTAGCGATTTTAGCTCGCGCTGGACTTTTACGAGGAGGTATTGTTTCATTTGAAAGCAAGTGAATTTATTTACGGTTCCGTAAGACATCTCTAAGTTTGAACCGTTCTGCAAATTACTAATTTGATAAAAAGTTTTCGCGTGCAAATAAAAATGGTAGATTTTTAGAGTTAAGCACACATCGTTCAAACTCTCTAGCATAGTGGGAGAGATGGATCAGCTTTCTAGTTTAAATTTTGGTGAAAAGAAGATAAAAAGATCTAATGGATCAGCCACAATCACATCAAATTCCATCACGCCAAGACTTAGACCGAGAAAATTTAGCAAGCAGAAGTATGTTGGTGGCAGTGAAAAAAATTGATTTGGAGGTTAATGTAAGTGACAAAATGCCCTTGATTTCGGTCCCTAGGCCTTCAACTCAAGAGACTTCAGAGGCTGATGTCAGTGAAAATATTATGTTATTTCAAGAAGAAGAACAACAAACTATCCGTCATGAAAACGTTCCTAATGTACAGATACCAACCAATAACCCTAATGTCATCCCGATGGCTCAGCCTATTAGACAAGAGGCACTCCAGGCTACACTGTCTCAAATATCCCAAAAATTAGATTCTATGGAAAACATGAGGAAGAGGGACAAAAAGGAATTGGAAGGAAAATTGTCTTCATTAAAACAAAAGAAACATTTAAACAAAAAACAGTACGAATTTAAATACAAATCCAATAAAATGCAAAACCAATTGTTGGGCGAGCTTGATGATTTCAACGAAGAGGCTAAGGAATTGCTTGATTCGGGTTCCAGGAAGAGGCTTGCGTCAGTGTTAGAGGATGTTAGTGAAACCATCAAGAAGCGTCGAAAGATATTGATCCTTACTGATAGATCACCTGCTGGATGGGACACTGTAGCTGAATATTTGACTGACGAGTGGGCCAGTGATTCTGACGACTTTAAGAAGATGCGGCAGGCGGAGACTCGGGCGCTATCCAAAAAAGCGAAGGATACAAGAAAAATGCAAAACCAAGGCCAAGGTACTTGTTTCATTAGATTCAATCAACAGCTTCCTGCTAACCAAAATTTTCCATTATCTCAGCAGTGTCAGAATTTCGGAAACTACGGCATCTCATTTCAACCAAGATATCAAACACCACCTCCGTTGGCCACGCAATCTACCCAGTTTCCAGCACCGCAAGTAATCGCTCAGGTGCCAGCAAGTCCTGTTTCAATTCGTCCAAAGATCTTTGGTTCACAAATCCGTCAACCAGGCTGTTTCATATGTGGTGGTCTCGACCACTGGAAGTATAGTTGCCCTGCAAGAACGAATTGGTATGAAAAATTTAATTTTCTTTTTGAGTCTGATAAATCTAAGAATGAGATTAACACCTTCCAGGGAATCTTATAATTCAAGTCGAGATAGGGTAAGGGGAAATTTAAGAAGGCATGTAGTATTCTGGAAAAGCGAATTTTTAAAAGGCTAATGATTTTATTCTGAATGTCATAAAAAGCGGATACAAAATCCCCTTGAGATATATACCAGCATCTTCAGAGTTTAAGAATAATATATCATCTGAGAAGGAAAGAAATTTTGTTGAAGAATCTATTACCAAACTCCTAGAGCAGAATTTTATTGTGGAGGTCAAAGATCCCCCTTACATGACAAGTCCTCTATCAGTACCAAAGAGTTCGATGGGCAAAAAGCGTCTGGTTTTGGACCTGAGTTATCTCAATAAATTTGTTTGGAAAGAAAAGATAAAATTTGATGATTGGAAAACCTTCGAACAATTTATAGACAGCAATGATGAGGCCTATTTTTTCAAATTCGATTTTAAGAGTGGTTACTATCATATCGAAATTCACGAGGAATCTCAAAAATACTGAGGTTTTTCATGGGTTTTTGAAGGTACAAATAAGAAATATTTTCTTTTCAAGGTTTTACCTCTAGGCCTACGTTCAGCACCTCATATTTTTACCAAAGTAGTAAGAGTTTTGATTAAATACTGGAGATCTAATGCTCTAAAAATTGCCTGTTTTATCGACGACGGTTTAGCAATCGATTACGACTTTGAACAGGCCTCAAAAAATTCTGAATTTGTTAAAAACACGATTTCAAAATCTGGCTTTATTTGCAACGAAGAAAAATCCGAGTGGCAACCAAAAACAAGGATATTGTGGTTAGGAGTACAGGTCGATGCTCAAAACAAAGTGTTTAAAATTTCCTCACCAAGAATTGAGTCCATTGTAGAATGCATTGAAAGGATTCTCTCTTCTATTCGTGTGTCTGCTCGAACTCTTGCTCGTCTTACAGGAAAGATTATGTCAACAAAGTTTGTGTTAGGAAACATTGTGCGTCTAAAAACACGACACTTGTATAAATTGATAGAGGCTAGAATCTCCTGGGATTTTCATTTCGACTTAAAAGGTTTCGAGGAAGTTTTGAAAGAAATAGAGTTTTGAAAGGACAACATAAAAGAATTGAACTCCAGGGATATTTATAAAAATGAGATACCTTTCATGAAAGTATATTCTGATGCTAGTGATATGGGAATAGGTGCAATCTCAGATAAGGATATCTCTTTCAGAAATTTATGGCCTTCATGAACAAAAGGAAAGCTCAACCTTTAGGGAATTACTAGCAATTGCCTTTACTCTACAAGCTTTCAATTCAAAATTACAAGGGAATAATGTGCTTTGGCACACTGACAACATGGCTGCAGCAAGAATTGTTAAAGTAGGGAGCAATAAAGAAAAACTTCAATTTCTCGCAAATCGTATTTACGATTTGAGCAAAAGAAAAGGAATTTTCTTGCAAATAACATGGATCGCTAGAACACTTAACGGAGATGCTGATGTAAGTAAGAATATCGATTACGATGATTGGGCAATTTCAGAGGGGTTTTTTGATTATCTAAATAATCTTTGGGGACCTTTTTCTATAGACCTTTTTGCAGACAATTCAAACACCAAATGTGCACGGTTTTGTTCAAAATACTTTTGTCCAGATTCCTTGCAAGTAGACGCAATCAGTTTTGATTGGTCGGAGGAAAATTGTCTTATGGTACCCCCAATCTACTTGATAACGAAGTGTTTAAAACATTTTTTATCAGCAAGACCAAACACAAAAGGAACTTTGGTAGTGCCATTCTGGCCATCGGCAGTTTTTTGGACATTTTAGATTAAGAAGATCGATTGTTTTAAGTCTTTTGTAAAAGATTTTAGATATTTCGAAGACCAGTCTTTTTTGATTAAAAAAGGAAAATTTCAAGGTTCTTTAATGGGAGATGAAAGGCTAAAAATCCCAATCCTGGCGCTCAGAATCCAAGTGTAGACAGGTGTAGATTTTGTTTTATTTTATTATTGCCACCTTCTCTAGTGTACATTCAAAAATGAAAAATTTTACTTTTCAGCTCAAACTCAGATATCAATTTAAGATTTTCTTTTGACGTCCAGGACCCAACATTAAAGAGCCTCACTGAACAGATACCAGGAGTTCTATTGAATTCCAGAAGCGAAAATATCTTGGATAAGTATCAGTATTATTTTCAAAAATGGGTAGAATGGACAGACAGATTTTCCGAAGTAAATCCGTTGCCCTCACAAGAACAACATTTGATTCTATTCTTAATGTTTCAATTTCAATCAGGAAAATCCTTCCCAGTTCTAGAAGCGTTTTATTGTGCAATAAAGCATTTTCATTCTATTTCGGGCCATATGATCGGGACTTCTTCTGTTTTAAAGCACCTGTTAGAAGCCTTTAAGCGTATACTATCTTATAATCCCAAAAAGAAGAAGAATTTAGAGGTTGTAGATTTGAAGAAAATTTTTGAGAAACTTAATGGATATCCTAGTCTGAAAAATTATAGGACTTTAACGATTTGTTTGCTTTCTTTCGCAGCCTTCCTCCGTTTTAGCGAATGTCAAAATCTACGAAGATCGGATATAAAAATTTTTCACGATCATGCTACCATTTTCATTGAAAGTAGTAAAACAGACATCTACAGGGAAGGTCATTGGGTGTATATTGCAAGATTAAACTCTCATTTATGTCCAGTTAGAAAAAATATTTTAGAGTGGCAAAAATAGAAAATCATTCTGAAAACTTTATTTTTAGAGGAGTTACAAAATGCAAATCAGTTGAAAAGCTTCGTCCTGGAGACTCGCCAATATCGTACAGTTCGGTGAGAGATGACATAAAAACGGTAATAAGAAAAATTGGTTTGAATGAGAAGGAATATGGGGTGCACAGTTTACGATGAGGTGGTGCTTCAGCAGCAGCCAACCTTGGAGTTTCGGACCGGCTCATCATGAAGCACGGGCGTTGGAAATCAGTAGGAGTGAAAAACAGATATATCTGATATATATATTTCAGAAGATTTAAAAAATTTGTTATTTATTTCTAGAAATTTAGGGCTATAATTTACTAGACCCTGATTCGTTCTCATGCTTTTAGTCTACAGCCTTGAAACGATCTATTACTAAGCTAAATAAAAGTGGCTAAGCCTGTCTCATTAAATATGTTGGTGTTTTCTCAGTTTTTCTTTCGGTTTTTCTGCAGATGCCAAGACTTTTTAAGCCCTGTGACTTTCTGAAGGATTAGTAAATAAATTAGGTTATTTTCGGTTCAACGAATAGAAAATAAGAAATCTTTATTCTTTTATATCATTCTCCTCGGAAATTTCTTTCCAACGTTTTGTCGTCCTAGATGCGGTACAAATCAATATTTCTCTTTTTCTTGCTTATATGACTTAGAACAGGTTCAAATTGGAAGTCATGGGTCAAAGTATGATTGAATTACAAAGAAAGTGAGAAAATCAAAGTTTCATACAGTCCGTAAAGCGAAAGATCTAAATAGAATAAAGGATATGAAATGCTAAAAAGTGAATTCAGAAAATGATGTGATGCAAGCATCGTATGGCCATCAAAGGCGTGGTTCATAAACTGAGAGCGATTTCTTCATGCTAGCAATATCTCTGTGCTCAAGAAGGTGCTAAATGTTTTCCTCCGGTTTCTTTTCTCATTTCCGATACGATGAAAGGAAAGAGCATATTTTTATTTTTCACTTAAAAAATACAATCTGTTTTTATTTTTACTTCATAATTTACAACTTGCAAAAAATATTTCGATTCAACAAATTTCATTTAATAAAAATCAATATTAGAATCAAGCTACGAACTTCAATTTATTGTCTTTCTGTTGTTGCTGTTTTTTCTTTTCCTTCTTTCCAGTTTTATTCTTATTTTTGACGGTCTGTTGGCTCTTGTCATTTTTCTTGTCCTTAGCCTTCTTTCCTTTAGGCAATTCTTGACCTTCTTTCGTTATGACCGGTATACTCTCATCATCCTCGTCATCATCTCCGCTCTCAGTATCATCATTTTCGTCTTCTTCATCTTCATTCCCCTTTTCTTTGTTTTCCAAATCCTTCTCTTCCTTCTCCGCTTTCTTCACCTCTTCGTAAATACTTTTCGCTTCTTTGTATGATTCACGAACGCATAACTTGTTCTCACTTGATCTAGAATGTAGGAGGAATGAAAAAATTCATAAAAGTAAAGTAAGTTTTCCACCAAAAAGAGGCTACAGGTTCGAGGTAGCTTTTCTTAAATGTTATTAATCAGCTGAAAATTTTAATTTTGCTCCAAAGTAGAAAAAGAAAATAATCATTTTTCGAACTATTAATTCCTGAAGATAACATTTGCGATATCTGCATTTTTGACTATTTGAAAAGCTAGATTTTCTCTTCTTACCCAACTAGAGCACACTTGAGTCCTCTAGCGCACGGATTGATTTTCTCATCATTTCCCGAAGCAGTATTGATTATTCCTCCACATACGGCACCTTCGTTCATTTTTGGCGTACAGAATTTGTCTTCTGATAAGAGATTACCGAGATTGATACAATTCATATCGGCTTCACAATCTTTGGCTGTATTACACAATGTCCCTGAAAAGAATGTCAAATATTATTGATTGATGTTAGATATTTACTGAGAGAATTTAAATAGTGATCTAATTGCTGCGAATTGCGCTTTGAGGCTCAGAGGGAAAACAAACTGTGATTTCCGAGTGTTGGTGTTAAGACCATATTTTAAACAACGAAGAGTAGATAACCCCAAGGTACTATAATTAAATTGTACCTGACTCTCCATTATTGGCTTTATTGCAGATTCCCCAAACACACTTCAAATCTTTTTCACAGTTCTTATTTGCCATGCATTCAAAACCTTCACCAAGGCGTGGTACACATTTCCCAATGTCCTCATCACAAAATTCACTAGATTTACAGCTTGATTTACACTGAAAAGAAAAAGACTTTAATTGTATTTTCAGTTTTATAGGTCAATCCCGGGGGGAGGGGGTTTGCGAGATGATGGCGGGTATATCCAAGCCAAAGTTCGAAAGTCAGTCCTTAAAGAGACTCAATTACTTTTTGATGGGATGATTTTTGTACCACTTGGAGGGATTTTCGAGGATGTGAAAAAAGGACCATCTTATCGCTCGCACATGCGTTAACCATTTTTGCCGGGGTTCAATTAAAACCTCAATTTCTATTAATCCAAGTTTTATTCTTAAAAAAACCTTAATCGGTCCAACCTTCTTATCAGGTGATATAAAACTAAAAAGCTGAAATTACAAAAACCTATATTTTAAAGGAAAAGTCAGTTAGAGAAAGCCCTGTCCAAAAATTAGCATTTCCAGGGAGCATTTTTATTATCAAGTCATCAGTGTTCAGTCATGGATCATTTAGTTACTTTTACCTCTTTCTTCGTCATCTTGGAGTCCGGTCTCATTAAGTTTCCAAGCATTGGAACACCACCTAAAAGCAATGATCCAATGTTTGGGAATTTTCCTTCTTTTCCAGCGGTGTTTGATGAAAGACCTCCTTTGGATGATTTGAATGCGCTCTCTTCGTGAACCATGAAATTTGGGCCGTTGATGTTAGTTGTCTTGACAACGGTACCATCTAAAAAATAATTTGTTGTAGTATATTATAGTTGCCTTCACCTCTTCGATTTTCTTTGAAGCACAAACTTCGGCTACGTTATATTTTCTGTTGTTTTTTGAGCGTAAAACTCCTTATTAAAGCCTGTCTATTAAAGCGTATCGACTTTTCGTGCTGTCTGTCAGTAATAATGACGTCAAGAGACAAAATAAAATTGTCACTATTACATTTGTTTAAATTTAATTAAAAGCTCATTTCAATGTTTTGGAAAATCACTCCCACATATTGTTCTTACGGCATTCTGAAGTTTTGGTTACCAGTTGACATGGAAGTGTGCACGCGGTATGCAAGGAACTCAAAGTGTCAAAGTGACAATATAGTGGGCTAGTCTTTTAACTCGTCTTCATTTTCAACTATTGTGGGATGACAGGAGAAGTGGATTTCTTTGTGTGGGAAATCTCTTTGAAAAATTGAATGACTGTCCAGGAACCTCGTTTCTGTTCCAGACTCAATCGCCCTTAGTTTCAGCAAATCAATTTTTCAAATAAGTATCTCATTTATCATCAACAAATCATCAATGTGACCCAAATCACAAAAATCGAACCAAAAGACTGTTTGACATTCCAATACATAATCTTAAAGTTGTAAAAATTCTTACCTTTCAGCTTCTTTTTACTTGTGGTTTTATTGACCTTAGCTCCATCTACACTAGGTAAAGCCATTCTAAGACCAGCTTCTGGTAATGCAAAATCATCTGAACCAAAAGATGGTATTTCTGGTAAAGCGAAATCGGTAAATTTTGAAAACGGGAAACCGAATTGTGGTAATCCATTTATGGAATAAATGCAAAGACAAAGAAGAGAAAATAGACGAAACTCCATACTGTAATTGTTTCTTTTTTTCCTTTTCCTTGTATATATTTCTCCGCTAGTTTTTCATCTAACCAGAGAGAAACTCTATCGATCTCTAAAGCATTTGTTTGGGTAGTAAACCAACAATAGCACGCAAATTATCATACTGAAAGTGTGCTCTAAAAATCAAAATGCTCAACAAAAATCGAACGGTGCTTAAGTTGTTCGGTTTTCATTGGTTAATATACAACAGTGCTCAACAGTGCTCAGC
Source organism: Clytia hemisphaerica (assembly GCF_902728285.1). Classification (NCBI taxonomy): domain Eukaryota; kingdom Metazoa; phylum Cnidaria; class Hydrozoa; order Leptothecata; family Clytiidae; genus Clytia; species Clytia hemisphaerica. The sequence goes on from NW_027104356.1 coordinate 1,431,111, forward strand.
ACTTGCTCAGGATGAGCTGGGACTAATAATTGAAAACGTAAAATATAAATTTCTCGCGCAATATCTTTATTTTGCTTAGAAATCTAACCTAGCTTGATCCATCAACAAGCTATATGCTAAGAGACCTAAGACACCCCTGTCTCTATGCCCCAGTGGATGTCAAGCACCCAGTGGGGTAGGATGTGAAAAAACTGAAATTCACTAGGGTGCAAGATATTTTCTAAAATCTGACCAATTTTTTCTTGATTTTCACTGGGGTAAGAGAAATTTATTGGCAATTCTTTGATGTAGAGTAACTAATAGTGCTATTTTTCGAAAGCAGTTGATGAAGCGATTTTTAGGATGTGTTCTTCGCACTTGTTAAAGGTAGAAATCTTGATGTGTTCTGAAATTTCGTATTATGAAAAAATTGATTTGTTCTGGTGTGTTCTGGAATAAGGAGACAGAGGTATTACTAAAAGGTTGACGTGTTCTTGTTTCCTTAAACCCTAGAAAATTGGAAAACTTTCAGCACACATCTTTCTAAGCAATAATTAAGGGTTTTGGAAGTCAATGCTGCCAAAAATGTTCTCCTAGATATCAGAACACATCCTACCATAAAATGATGATAATTTTAAGTATACAAATGATAAGGTTTAGGGCTCCTAGAAATAAGAACACATTGTTTGAAAAAAAAGTTCAGGAGAAGTTGTCTCCTTAGATAGAACACACTACTTCTAAAAAAATGCTGCACTGCCTGTTTCAAATTGAAAACTATAGCCTGAAGCCATTTTTAAACCATCATGGAGATGTTATGAGGCTAGACAGGGAATATATTTTTAACTGCTATTTGGAAAACTGTGTAGGTTGACTAAATAATGTTGTATAGATATAAAGTAAAAGTGGAGCATCTACGGAAGGACCTCTGAAAGTAAAGGAGACATAATGAACCTACCTAACCCTAAAAAATATAGTGATTGCAAGAGGCGCAACACCATGGTTTGCGCCGATGGAAGAAAATTTTTGATTTTGGACTGTTATCGTATTTGAGTAAAATCAGTCCCCTTTTTCTCAAATTTTGGAACTTTTAACATTTTATTCAATATTAGATAACTAACCTTAAGGTCATCATTTTTGTTACTGACGTACTTTTATTTTATTCGACCGCTTTTTTGTGAAGATTTCATACACATGAAATATTTCCGACCATATTTTTCGATCATAACTTGCTATCTACTAAAGACAGTAGCTTCAAGTTATTTTTGTGTATTTCACTTTCAAGTCATGGATTCCATGAGAGAAGGGGAGATTCTAGTGGGGTGAACCTTTCGATGTGAAAATTCTACTGGGGTACTTCAAAATCAGAACATTTTGAGTTGGAGTATGTTTGGATTCTTCCTTATTTTCAATGGGGTCATTTTCAGCTACGAAATTCCAAAAATTGAAAAAATGGGCCATTTTTGGGAATATTTTTCACTGGGGTGACGAGTGGGGTGGATTCCACTGGGTCACAGAGACAGGGGTGTCCTAAGAATATGATAAGAATATTACCATATAGAGTATAGCCCGGGGTCCACTATTCTTGCGTTATTCTTAGCTTAGGATCGAAATTAACCTAAAAGTTAACATTTTCATAATCGAGGGGTAAATCACTCAAAAAATTACCGTACACCTCTACAAAAAGTCAAAAAAAAAGTCAAAAAAGTCAAAAAAAGTCAAAAAAGTCACAGAAAAAGTCAAAAAGTCAAAGAAAAAGTCAAAAATTCTTAGAAAAAAGTCAAAAAGTCAAATAAAAGTCAAAAAAAAATCTTAAAAAAGTCAAAAATTTTCTTGAATGGGCGGATGGGTAGGGCAAAATTTATGGGCGGTTGGCGTTTTTGGACAGATTTGGGCGGGAAATCTTAGGCCCCCGAAGGCGGTGGGCGTTTTTGTCGGGAAAAAGTCCAAATGAAAGTTTGAAAAAGTCAATAAAAAGTCAAAAATAAGTCAAAAAGTCAAATTAAAATTCAAAAAGTCAAAAAGTATCGTACACCTTTTTTCAAGTGATTTACCCCTCGTTCATAATCACCTGAAGCATAAAATGACTTTTGCGAAATATCGAGCTTTACTGGGCTGGGGTATGAAAATTTACAGCAATAGCTGAAATATACAAGAGATCCTCTAAAAATAGTATGTTTATGTTTTTTTTCCAGATTCTATATAGACTAGAACAGAGTTTACTTTTGGCTCAGCTTTGCTTTTTGATAATTTTTTATGACGCTGAGTCCAGTGAAGTAGACTAGGAACGTTTGACGAGGTTGCTACTTTGAGAGAAAATGTTAAAAATCCAAATAACAATAAAACTATTTGGAGTTGAAAGATATAATCAAAAAGAAAGAAACATCAATACAGATTTGCAATCCCTTATTCTGAAATAAAAACATTGCTTCATACTGTTTTTTACCTTCCAAAAACAACTAAAATCTGGAGGACTGTTTTACAATCCGCCTAAGCAAAAGCATATTACCATATACCGGGCCACTTAATCGCGCAATCCAGTCTATAAAAAAGCTTCAAGTGGACCCCGGACTACCCTTCCCTACCACCACACTACTGGTTTTCGTTCTTATGAAATAATAAAATTCCTACAAAAGATTCTATTGCGTTGATTGATCCTTTTATCCTCTGAAAGAGCGTTTCATCTTCAATTTAGTGGTTGACAATCCTGTCAAGATGGCTGACACCACATTGCCAGGAGAGAAAAGTGAAAAATAAAAGCCTTATATCGGTAAAGGAAGCAGCAGTTGATGTTGCCCTTTTTCATTTTATTTTTCGATTTATTTTAAGCAATTTTTTTATTAGAATAATATTAGGGTTTATAATTGAGTAAATATGGTTACAATCACATTCAAGATACCCAAAGACACCATTTACTTTTCTCCGTGAAAAAGTTTTGTTAAAAGCCGATGACAGATACATTCAGTGAGCCAGACTGTTACTCATAATGAAGCTGTATTAAAAAATCCTTTTTCAAAGGATCATATCAATGTAGCTAATCCAGGATTTTACCATATATATAGTGAAGATATGTAATATCTGTCATTTTAGAAAAAGAAAATTTGTATATCGAAAATTGAGTGTTTCATAACATTGTCAAGATACTCTCCTGATATGCTCTAGCTTACATACACCCTTGTGTCACAGACCCGCAAGCCCCACTGGAAAATTTGGTCAAAGTTTCTTCCTCACTTTTAAAAATACCCTACATTTTCAGCCTCATTGGAAAATGGACTCTGATTTCATCCCCCATTTAAAATTCAATAGAAATCACTCCAAAACCATCCCCCGCTGGACATCTTAGCAGAAAACAATAGGATTTCTACCCCCACCGAAATTTCTAAACAAATTTTCATTCCCACTGTGGGAAGAAGTTCCACCGGGGGCTGTAAGACAGGGTTGTTTATATCGAAAGCATTAAAATGCGCGACATTTCCATTTGCCGGAACGTGGGAAACTTTGGTTCCACTGAAAAAAGTCGAGACGAAGAAAGAGAGAGCCTACGCATTATTCAAATGGAAATAGAACTAGCTGATAAGCCGACATACATAGAAGCGTATTTTCTTATCTAAAAAACCTTTCCTTCTGGTGTATTATGACAAAATCAGTTTTTGTTACCTTATTACAATAGACAATATCTCTACTTTTTTTCATTGTTCATGCTTTGGGGGCCGTTCTAAAATAAAAAGGGCATAATTTTCAAGAATTCTTCAATTTAAATTGGTGAGCTTGAAGAGTCAGAAAATTAAACGGTCATTACAAACATCGAAAACTTTTGGTATCAAAACATGCTAGTCATTTACAGTAAGTCTTTTCACTCGTGTGTTGTTTTTATTATTTACACAATTTTTCAGAATTTATTTTTGGTCAAAGGCTTACATACAGAAATGAACCTCGCTCTTAACCACAAGAGACATAACAAACCTAAATCTTGTTACAACAACATTCAAAGTAGATGTAGGGGGATAGTAAGCACATAATTTAGCCCTGTTGGCAGTACAGTGTCTGAATCGTAGACCTCTGAAAAGCCGAATATAATATAAAAGCACGAATTTGTTAGTCGATGCCAGCAACCTAGCAGTATATGAATATGAAAACCAAACAGTGGTGGAGTTAAAAAAAATAACTGTCAACCATCATTATTTTAGTCCCGGGGTGCACTTCTTCTTTCAAAAGTTATCTCACTTCTTAAATCATCTCCTCTCAGGGGCCCAATGCAAAGGTCTGTTCCGTTTAATTTATTCTGATTTTTACTATGCATTTATTTCTCGGACAGGTCTTCTTTCCTTCCTTTGTTGTATTGCAATGTCATCCCAACAAGCACCATCTTCAACTTTCTTCAAAAGTCGCTTCACAGGATTATTCAAACAACAAAACTCTCAACAAAAACAACAACAGCAACAACAACAACAACAACAGCAGCAACTAACACTACAGGATTTACAAAGATTCCGAAAACCTGATCAAAGGTTACAAATTGGAGATACACAACAAATTCTTCTAGATGATGAGAAACAACCATTAATCCAACAGTTATCCACAGTTAAATCAAAGAATGCAAATTCACCACAATTCGTACAATCATTAAAAAAGAAGCAACGCACAGATCCAACTCTAGTGGTAGCTTCCAAACGAGCTGGTCCGACATGTCGCCAATACTGTGAAAGTCTATACGATCAATGTCTTTCTATAGTTTACCGTATCCCAGGGCAGCTGGTGTGTCTTAACAGCGTACATAGGTGTCGAAGGGGGTGTACGAAACGAGTCAAAGACATGATGAAGTCCAATGATTTCTTTTCATCTTCCACTACGACCAAAAGCATCCTGGTTCGTAAGAATGACAAACATCGAGTCACTTTCAATCAAGCTGCTGTTGGCAGAAAAAATACTGGACGCAAAACATTTTAATGTCAGGAAACTTTTAAGTAAACTCGACTTTTTTTGGTGAATATGTGAGATTCATCTAAATTAAATATACACTTTGTAGGGATTTTTAGCATGTTGTTTTTGTAGCTAAAGGACGAAAGAGGGGTGTCAACCGGAAAAATTAATTCGTCGAATTTGTTTGTACCAAATAATAAATTGCAACGAATAAAAATCTATTGCGAACATTAAATAACGATTTAAAAAGCAGAAAGTTTTTTTTTCTTCAAGGTTATTCGATTGAGTGCTGAGAAGCTCTACTGGGTAACCTAGCTATCCATTATCAAATTTTGGCAACAGTTCAAAATGTGGATAAGAAAAGTTTTTGAATGGTAAAATACTACTTAAGGAACTTAAGAAACAGTTGCAGGTTTATGAACAGTAGCGTGGTGGGTCGACTAAACCTGGGAAGGCATTTTTAGAAGATTTTGATTTTGGCGGTCCCTATGAAAAGTAAAAAAATTGTTAAAAATAACGCAAGCGAAGCGAGCACGAAAATTTTTGGGGGTTTTCTCTCTTTTTGGCCGAAAACTGCCATATCTAAGGTGTAAAAGAAAAAAGGGGCGCCAAAATTAGTAATTAGAGGCGTGTTTTTGCACTCTTTGTATTTCTGCGCCCCTTTGAAAAACCTCCACTGAGGGGGGGGCATCTGCCACCACGCTACCGTTTATGAAGTATGGGCAATCAAATTAGACTAGACGAATGATTAGTATTTAGTGTATATCTTTCGGCAAGTGCCACTATAAGCACATTTCTACAGTCTACTTTATCCACACCGAGAGTAGCACAGCGTATAAATATTACGGGAAAAATAGATGTAATGATATAACCTGCTTAAGTTAAACATGGAGTATATGTACTCTCTCTGTATTCGATTGAGTAGTAATATGATTGAGACATGCGCGATAAAGTTCTTATAGTCCATCACCACAGCTTAAATTTTAGAGAAAACTAAACTGTGATGCTCAAGGCAGGGCCCACGCCACGATTTTGAAAGTGAGGGGGCCAACAAAAATATAATGACTAAGGAGGCACAACCATAGTTTGTGCCGACGCGACGGGCCGGAAAATTTTCGATTTTGACCTGCCTTATTTGGCTAAAACAGCTTCCTTTTTGTTCTGATTTTCTGAAAGATAATAGATATTTATTTAATAAAACATGAAAAAAGGGACAAGAAAACTGTTGAGTTTGTTTGTTTAGAACAAAAGAGTATAATTAGACTTATTTAAGTGTCCATCGGTCCCCTTTTAGAAAAGTTCTAACGTTTTTATTGGCACGCGCACAGAAAAGAAAAAAATAATTAGGTGAAGGGAAATTTTTTTTGGGGGGGGGTAATATGATATGGGTAATATGGGGCCATGGCCCCCCCGGTGGCGCGGGCCCTGCACGGTACCTTTCTACCCCTTTTTAATGATATCAAAATGTAAAAAATTGAGCAATTTAAACTTGGTTGATTTTCGTCTCAAAAATTTGGTGAGGGGGGCAATAAGTTAGAAAAAAATAGAAGAAATGACTAAACTGAATTGTCGTCCTTTGAAACATGAAAGGATTACTTAATTTTTTGAGCTGTAAAGAGCATAATTTGCTGTTATGAAATCCCAGTGTCACAGACCCGGTGGGCCTCCAACCCACTTGAAAATTTGGTAGACAGTTTCAGCCCAGCTGGAAATTGACTTTGATTTCATCCTAAATTCAAAGTGAAAAATTGCACTCACTTGGAAAAATTGAATTTCTATCCCCATTGGGAATTCCAAAGAAATTCTTATCCCCTCTATCGGAAAAAATCCACCGAGGCTGTGAGACAGGGGTGTGTTACGGGACCTACTAAATGTAGAAGAATTCCATCCGCGTTTGTCTTTATTTCGTTCCCTTTTAATGAAGGATATAGAACTGTATTGTACAAGATATCCTGCTCAGGCATCGAAATGTTAGCAATTTCTTTTATAATTGTTACAGGTACTCTTTCTATGAAAAGAAAGGAGGGCTTAATAAGCAGAATAAAAAAAGCTCGTCAAAATTTAAAAATGCTGTGTAAATCAAGCAAAATAGTAGGAGATAAGTTGAACAATGTTATCGTTTTGTTTATGCATGAGCCTCGCACATGATTTTCCAAATTCAAGTAAATTGCGTACATTATTTTTGGCGTCATTTGAATGACTGTTAGGTTAACAAATAATTCTTTTAGCGAGGGAGGGGCTTCATAACAGTTATTTCTTAAAAGTTTTTTGCTTCAATATTGACCGTTAGATTTGATGAAACAGCGAGTGAATTTTTGTAAATTCAAAACTTAGACATATACTAAGTGCAGAGGTGATAATATCTCATTTTCTAAAGACGTACATCTAGCTTTAGCACTTAGAATAAAGAATTTTGTTAAACTGTGGTCTTGTTATGCCCCTCCTTAAAACATCATCTCATAACGGCTGCAAATATCAAGAAACTCATGATATTTATTACAGAAGCTCTTCAAAGTTATCAAAATTAGGATAGTTTATTTTTTTTCGGAAATGAAGTGCGAAGAAACAAAGTTTTGAAGGTGGTAATATATTCATGAATAATTTTGTTTCTTTTTCTAAAGATCTTTGTTGTTCACGAGAAACACAATTCAATTCAATATAAAGTTAGGAGTCCAACTAATACGATTTTTGAGAGACTAGTAATCATAATGGAAAGAAAGATTCCAAAAGAAGAGGTTCGAATAATAGAGGTTCGAATTACAGAGACTTGACTGTGAATTCTTTTTTTCATTTCAATTAAAATGGTAATTCCTGGGGATCTATTATGTTGTGGAATTTACCTTCAGCATAACTTTTCCTTTTAGGAAAATCAAATTTGATAAATTATCTATCAAAAGCCCCTTTTTCCGAATACTGATTCAAATTTCTCAATTCAAAATTATTCAACACGGTTATCCTTCTAAAATACCCTGCAAATGTTTTTTTCCTGAATGGTAAAACATCAGCAAAACAATCTTCATCAAGTCGAACCCCTGGCCTTCATTAGCCTCCAAAAGATCAGCCAAAAAGATAAATGCTCCGAAAATGCCTTTCGTAAAAATCTCATTCTCATCATTTGTAGAAATATGTAATATGTAAGAATCCCACTAAAATCCCGCTGACACTAAGTCTTTGTGTGTTCAGTCACTGAGACAGGGGTGCTGAATTTTCGTTCTGATCATTTTAGATGATATTTAAATTTTTATTGGAAATGATGTATAGGAATTTGTTTTAAATCCACAATACGACAGCTAAAGATATTTCATCAAACTCAGTAAAGTAGCCCTCTCGGTTATTTCTAGATAAAATGACCTATAATCTTTTTAGTGTAAAAGGGAATTCCACTACACCTTTTTGTTAGGCCAAATTTACTCACGCTATGCAAGAAAAGGCGCATTCTAACCAGCACAATCGTTAATTGATAGATCCGGTAAAACCCCCGATCGACACTCTCCACTACTTGGAAATTCTTCAAAGAAGTTATATATCAGTTGCTCTACTTGATGTGTTTTTCCTTGATTATGGCACATCTTAAGGACTCCCAAAGACAGCGATTTAAAGAAATCAGAGGGTATTTAAATTTGGGAGAGGTTTTTTAGATAAGATCTTTCCTACATTAAAAGGAAATAACCGTGCATTCTTTTGAAATATTTTCGATGCAAGGAACATCCTGTTTCCTACAGCTCTCAAATGATATATCCCACTAGATTTGATCAATCCTAATCCCACCTTTGACGGGACCGCTGGCTTTAATACACTCTACAAGCAAATTTCCGCTCAGCGAGTAAAACCATCCTCAATGGGTTGAATTGGTATTGGAAAAGGTTTGGAGGTGGTAATTTGAATTAATGCATCATTAAGATAAATAATAGGCTCATTAATGAAATCCTTTTTCAAGTTTTTCAAGCACAAACTTCAACTATTTTCAATTAGGCTTTAATTGATTATGAGTATTAGTTATAAAAACAGTAGCTTAGCAATTGATATTTGATAGCTTTTAAATCAATAGTGGCTGGTTTCAATTAGGGGATTTATTTTAATTAAGTGGAGGGATTAAGAGTTGATAGTCAATTCAGGAAATTCATCATCTTTAACCCTTTTGAGGTAAACAGATCAGTTATCATAATAGAGTAAGTCCTTAAAATCTTTTGAAAACCATAAACAAAATACACCACTGGGTATTTCTATTTCCTCTATTTTATACTTTACTACCGGAGGTCTAACTATAGTAAATATATATTCATATTACTACGGTTTTGAAATCAAAGCATTACCTAATATTTAGAAAATCAAGGATACACTTTGGTACCAGTATATTTTATTAAGAACATACAAATGATTTTTGAAGCCTTGGGATATTCTTAACTTTTTAAGTTTTAAGCCAACAATTTGAGTAAATTTGATCTTCTGGAGTCTGTAAAGCCTTAAAATGTTCTTAACTTGTCCTTAACATTTTGGCCATCGAAACCTTATGTTCTAATATAGTATGTTATTTTCTCTCATAACCCTTACCAGAACACATCTTGTATAATGAATACATCCCCATATCACAGACCTTGTGCTACCCCTTCTCACCACTGGAAAACGTGGCCGAAAATAGTAAACGGAGGGGAAACCAAAATCCGGGGGGGCGTACTAGGGTTGTGAGCTGCCGGGTTGGGGGTGCCGCCCGACTTTCGAACTTTGGACCCTTACCGGGACTAAAAAGGAGAAAACAAAGGGAAATTTTGGGAATTCTATCTACGGCCCTTAGCCGGACAAATTTGACCAAATTTAAATCTTTCAGGGGGTAAAAAGTTGAAATTTTCCTATTTTTCCCACCCTTAGTGGGACTTTGGAAGTCCAAAAAAGGTACCCTTAAGGGCGGCACATACCGTACCCTCTATTTGCCTTTGTACCTGTACCCCCCCCCCCCCGGAAACTGAATTTTATTTCTCATCGAAAGTGTACTGCTAATTTTATTCACACTGACTAAAAAAGTTCCACAGGGACATTGGAGTATTGAAGTAATATAGTATTCACTGTATCTCGTTTTCATGACAATCACTTCTTTTGAACTTATTAAAAGTAGATAACTGGCACATTTTTGTGAACAGAAATGGAATCTATATTCCCGGGGGGGGTGATCGGTTACGGGGATGCTCCGCTGGTCAGGGTACCTTTTTTAACCTCCACGAGTCGCAGGTAGGGACGCAAAAACACCAAAATAGAAAAATCAATCCCTCGTAGGGTGCCTATTTTTGGAAAATTTGGGGAAAAAGTATAGAAAATTTGAGAAAATTTTGGAATTTCAGTCCAATTCAGGGTCCCTTTTTTTCGCAAATTTCGAGTTCCACGTAGAGTCCATTTTTCGAACCTCAGCGGAGCACCCCCGTCGGTCGACAAGGGTAGTACCCTCCCCGGGCTATATTCGATCAAAAATCAAATGTCATAAGTGTATGGAAGTTTGAAGTACACATTCTCATGAACTGGAATAATTTATTGGTTTATTGGAGATTACATAACGGTCAGTATCAATAAAAAAGTGGAGTTCAATCAAAAGTAAAGTAATTGCACTTGGAGAATGTCAAATAGAGAACTGTGCAAAGAATTCGGCCCTCTACTGCGCATGACAGTGAGCTCTCGAACGTGATATCCTGAATATTGCACTCCTGCTACTGTAATCTCAGTCGGAAAACTCACCAAATTTATAGTATCATGCTCTGGTAAAAATTTTGTTTACCATGGAGCTTAAAAATATTTCTAGACTTGACTTTTTTTGCTTTTTAACTTGCGTCGGTTCTTTTGTCTGAAATAACATAACTTCCTGATTGACCCAGGGTCTCATGGTCTAATTTTTCGACTGAGGTCGTATTAGTCATACGATCAAGGCTAAAATCCTGATTCTAAAATCTAAATTGATTTGGAGTAAGGAGGCTCCCAGCAATTTTATGTCTTCAATCACGATCACGCAAATCAGCAAAAAAATTAGATAATCACGGCTCAAAAATCTTTCAAATCAAAATCACGTTTTACCCTCTGATCACGCAATCACGAAATAAAATTTTTCAAATCATGTAATCACTCTAAAAAAAAGTCCATATCACGACATCACGCAAACCGCTTGGGATAGGGGCTTAGTAACACTGAGGCAAATAACGATAAAATTGCATTCTTTCCTTGAGTTTAATAAAAAATTGCTTGGTGTTAGTGTTCAATAATTATTTTTTCAAATGTAAGGAGGAACAGACATAAACGACATAAATGACATCAGCATTAATCATATCTAACGCCTTAATTTGTATATTACTTTATTGCCTCAAATATTTTCGGAAATCCTTGTGAAGATAATACCGCTCCAGCCGTCCTTTATTTTATAACCTCATTGCGTTCTATGCTTTGAAGTTGAACATAGCATGGTATAAATGAACCACGTCAACTAAATAAGACACGGTAGGCTAAAGCAGCTTGTCTTTTATTAAAGCACTTGACTTTCATGATAATGAACGCTATAGACGAGTTAGTAGTGTTTTCTGATCATTTTTTATTTACATGCTAGCATTTTTTCCTTTCCTCTCCTTACCGTGGTGGTTCATTCATTCGTCCGCCATGTTTCGTTTGATTTGATTGGTTCGTTGGGTGCTTTGTACAATTGATGGATAAAAATTAAATGCAAGTCGCACGATTAAAATCTTGCTGTACTGTCATTTCAAACAATTCATGTTTGACAATGCCGAACTTTACCTAGAGACGATTTATTTAACTTTTTTTGGGACAACCTATTAATTAGCTGAAAATTTTGACGCCCGAAAATGGAGAAATTGTCTGAAATATTATCGGGTGGTGAGCTTTGAAGAGATGTTAACATGATTAAAACTGAACATGTTTTCAAGTACCACTTTGAAGAACGTCTTTGGAATTGTCTATCTATTGAAACCAATACGATTGTTCAATAAGGGAAGCTAGTTTTTAAGTTCACTCATACAATCAGGAAATACCTTGGAAATCTTATTAAATCAAAAGTTGAAGATTAATAAAAAGTCTACTGTCTACCTACCCACTTGTTTTTTTAAAAAACTTTCCATTTATTAGCAGTTTACTCTGATATTTTAATGAAATTTTACTCTATTTCATTGAATTTTGTTTTGTATAGGGCTTAGAACAAGTGCCAAGGAAATCAGTGATCAACGCTTGCCAATTTTTCTGATACAGTCTCCTCTTGAAAAAATTGTCAACAACTTTAATCGAGTTAACCCTGTATCACTTTTAAAACTTTAAAAGTCGGCTTCTGATTGGTTTATAGAACTATTGATAGGACGTTATTGTCCAATAGGATTGTATCTTGCTTCATTCCCAGTCATTCACAAGAAAAGTTTGACGTAAGTGTGAAAAACATCCTAATCCAATTTTTGCGATAAAAAATCTAGCGCATCCTGATAATTGAAAAGACAAAAATCAACTTAATTACTCATTTAATTTCAAAAATTTTCTGACCTCTAGCAAAACTTTGATAAAGGACTGGGCTCGAATCAAGGTGTGTAATTTTTAAAAGAAAGTAGAAACAAAAATTAAAAGTAAAAATTGAATGGAATAAAAAAGTTACAAAGTTATTTCTTGAAAAACAATGAATAAAAAAATTAACAGGAAATCTTAACATTAATAACAATTAATTTTATTATCTAATATATAAGATAGTGAAACAAATAGCGGCGAGAGGTCGTCAACTTTATGATATTGTCAAGTCTAAATATTATAAACGGTTACTTTGTATGTAAAGGGCCACCTGCTGGTCTTACAGTATTGGAAGTAAAACATTTTTTTTCTTATAATACTATCCACTCTGGATTAAGATACAGTAAGGCACATGAATAAAAATCATTTCAAATTTTAGAAATATTTTGATCAAGGGGAAGCTCACCGTACTTGACAATTTCTTAAATTTTGAAAAAAAGAAATCTTAGAGCGATTACGGATATTAGTAAGAAAAACTTGAATCTATAAACGCCTTTGAGCTTTCAAAAGCAGTCACATACAAAGGAAAGAGAATGGTGGGGAGGCAAGGCTAAAGAAATGTAAGGATCACTTGCAGAGGCTATTGTAAACACACAGGAAACTCTCGAAAGATATTTTAGAATTTATTTTTAAATGGTAATGGTTGTATTGAGTTGACACGTCAATAAAAATCAAATCCGCATTTTGAACTGGTGCTGATGTTAATTGTTATCAATTCCTTTGTTTAAACTTCAAATAGGAAATTGAAAATATTTGATGTTTGTCATCATCATCATCAAAGGAGGAAAAATTTAAAAAATTAAATTATTCCTGAACGGTGGACCGGTAAGAACACTAATCCGAGATCAAGACATAGTTATAAACAGTACACAATTTTATGATGTCTTTCTTGATTGAAAATTTGTTGAAAGATAAGAGCAGTGAAAGGAAAGACCACGATAAAAGCAGAGATCAACTCACACCACCTGCTACTCCAACTAAAGATGATTCTTCAAGACCGAAGCTAGAAGGTAAGTTTTGTGACTTTTGTGACTTTTTTTGACGAAATTGGTTTTTAGAATGCATAATGGTTCTCGAAATTTGTTCTCTAAATGCATTTTGAATATTCTCTACCAATATATATGCTTCATATGCTTCAGTCCTATAAAAATTGTACTGTCAATGATGGAGAATTTAAAAACGAATGCGGGTTCAGCCTGCACATTGATAGTTGTGGTAGCAAGAATTTTTTGGTTTCATTTTTCTGAAGTATAGATACTAACAAGAAGGAAAATATCAGTATATCATTACACCATTCACCATTTTATTTTCATACAAAGGAATACCCTTTCTTCGCTTTCCCGGGGGGGGGGGGGGGTACTTAGGCAAAAATGGATGATGGGTATGTGCGGACGGTAAGGGTCATTTTTTTCACCTTTCAAACTAAGGGTCGGAAAAATCAGAAAGTTTTAAATTAGTCTCTCTAAGGGTCACCTTTTCAGCAAAAATCAGTCTCTCTAAGGGTCGAAGGTCCCGTCCGCACATACCCCTCATTCGCCAACCCTAGTACCCCCCCCCCGGGTTCGCTTTTTATGATTCTTATAGCACTCACGATTGTATCACGTGCATAAGTAAAATAAAAACGTGGTGCAAGTGGCTCTTGTTAGTTTGCGAGATTGAAAATTACAGAGTTCTAAATTCTTAATATTTTTAAAATTTAGATTTATCAGACATCGAACTTTCCAGTGTGGACGAAGATGATTTACAAGACTCATATTCAAAGAAACGAAGGATACTTTTCACACGCCAACAGACATGGGAACTGGAAAGAATTTTTCGACAACAACCTTACTTATCTTCACCAGAACGTGAAGTATTAGCAAAGAAAATCAACTTGACTCCAACGCAAATTAAGATATGGTTTCAGAATCATAGGTATGTAGCGTCAGGATTTAACTTCTCGTTGTTGGTTTCCAGTTGGGCCCACAGCGTTGTTTCAACATTCATCTAACGTTGGACGGGGTTACAGATATTAGATAGATTTTGATGGTAATATCAATCTCCATCAAGTTTCAGTCCGTTATTTTTACCCCAACTGACTGAAAAAATCCTACTGGATCTGTGAAAAGGGGGTGTATTAATATAGTATGTATTAATTCAAATTATAAATTTTTATATTTGAAAATTTTAAGAAATTAAATCAATTATTTTCAAATAATGAATAATTTTTCTTAATATTTTTCATAGATACAAAATGAAGAAATACATGAAGGACATGATTCAACAAGCTGAATATGAATGGCAAAAACAGAAGAACGATCGTTACAATCCAATGCACTCACCACATCGGAAACTCTCAGCTTCAAGTCCTCCATATCACAACCCTCACAGATCCTCATACTATAGTCGCCCATCATATCTATCAACTCCACCCTCCTTTCATCGCCCCCGCCCTTATCCACCAAGAAGCAGTATCTCAGATTACACGCCCTCCTCGTCAATATCCAGTTATCCATCAACGCCAAGCACGCCCCAAGAATCGCCCCGTAAATCACCCTATTGGTCTTCAAGCAGCAGTTGCCCGCCCTCTTTATCACTTTCTACTTCTACTGATAAACTTGTTTTCAACTTCAAGAAGGATGACCTATACAAACATTCACCTACTAATTCGTTGAGATCTTCAGTGCATTCAAGTTTTGGACCTCACGAACATTTAAAGAAAAAATGGTGTAGTTGCTGTCCTCCAAATATAGAGCGTCCATAAAATGCTGAGACAGCAAAAAATTATCAGAATTAAAAACGAAAATATTTCGCCTGTTTTACCCCAGAGATTATTTGAGTCAGCAGAAAAATAGGTTTTCAACGTGTTTTAACGTTTTTTGTTGCAGTTTTTTTTAAATTGTGTTAAATCATAATGTTTTGTATTTAAACATGTAGAGTTTATATGTAGCAAATATATTTATGTTGTGCAATATTTTTAAAGAAAAAAGAATATTAACTAAATACAATAACATATAATAAGTAAATAATATAATATTGAGTAAAAATATAGTCTACGTCTACCATATGTGAGAATATGTTATATTTAGAATATCCTTTTGTTGTAAATAGTGTATATAGTATACAAAATAAAACTGTCAAGATGTTGTTTAGTATATATTATTTTACGTGAGGTTTACAATAAAATTATCTTGGGAAAATCCTTAAAAAAGGACGGAATTAAAAAAGAATAACTTCTTTCTCTATCTCAATTGTACTTTTTTTAGCTGTTTTTTCCCTGTAAGAAATACACGTTTTATTTTTTATTAGAACCCAGTTTATAAGAACATTGAGGCTGAAATTCGTCGAAAAATTAAGAACATCGTAAGAATATGCCCAGCCTCAGTTTGGAAAAAAATGACAAGAAACTACAATTTTTTTCTCTTTTCAAGCAGTTTTAACCGAAACGATGCTATCGTCCGTTTAAAGTTTAGTAAACGCAGGAAAGAGTTAGGGTGTCAGGGCGGTTTACGGGGAAAAAGTGGCAGTAGAGTTTTGGAACAACACTGTAAATATCTCCGCCACTGCTTACTCCACCCGAATTTATCACGCCTCTCCTATCCTAAACTATTCCCTTTATTAGTGATCTTGTGTAGACGATAGGATCGTCTAAACCGAACTTAGATTTTCTAAAATCGAGAGTCAAATATTGTTCAAATTTTGCCAATTTTAAGTGCTCTTTATTTTACATGTTATTGTCGATTTAGAGTAGTCTGAAAAATTAAGAACGCATTTAAGAACATTTTAGGCTGAAAACTGCCAGAAAAATAAGCACATCCAGGCTCAGCCAAATTTTAGGTGTTCTAATAAAAAAACGTGTAAATATATTTTCTGTTTTATGAACCCCCGGGGTTGAACGAAGATGAGGATCTGACCACATACCTTAAAATGGTCAAAGGTTTTCAAGAAAATACACCGTACACCGTATAGATATTAAAATCAAATTTGGGTAAATTTTCTCTGCACTGCAAGGGTCCGATATCAAAGGCCTAATTTGGGCTGCTTTTATGGTCGCTTTTCAATCGAGTGCCTCTCCCCCTCCGGGTTTTTGAACAATATCCCAGTATGACAACTGAGAACTGGTATAAGATGTTATGCCAAATTTTGAGTTTCAAGACATTATTGAGGCACCCCCTCCAGTCGACCCTCAATTCACGTATTCACGCACAAAATTTTGCTAATTCACGTATTCACGTGCAAAAAAAAAAACGCTTTTCACGTTCACGCACCAATTTTGCTTTTACATCTTTGGTTAAAACGATTGTGACCTTAATGGGCTAAATATGACTTTTTTGTGTTTTTTTTAAGCAGTTTAACCTATTCTTATTATGCCAAACATTTTCGCCAATATGAAGTTTTCTGCAGTTTTGTAACCTTATTCTCAATAGCGTCGACCTTTTAAGGCATCTTTTACAGCTATTTGAGCTTCAGTAAAGCAATGTTTTAGGTCTGCCGCGCCAAAGTTACAAAGAACTATCCCTCTGGCGTAGGGTGGGCTTTTGGTGTGGGGTTTTCTTCCTCGCAGAAGCGTAGGAAGTCTTTTTTAATTTTAAATCGAGGTTGGGCCAATCATGGTTTGAGAAGCCGTAGACTTCAACACAAGCTTAGTACGATCAGAGGACTCAAATTCCAATGCTCGACCCCTATCTCATGGAAGCAAATGTATGGAAAACAACAACGCGAGCGAAGCGAGTACGAAATTTTTCGACAATTTTCGCTTTTTTATGACTGAAAAACGGCCTTAATACGATATTGTTAGCCAAGTATGCCTTGTTTTGTGACACAATTCTTTTGAAAATCTTTGATTTTATTTAGCACTGACCATTTGTTAGCAAATATCTGGTTTCAAGAGTTTCGCCCAAGAGAAAACTTTTAAGATTTAGAATGCCTAGATTGCTTGAAAACGCATCATGTACATCATTATCTGAGAATTATTTTTTAATTGTTCGATGCTGCATACATAAAAGATGTTTTAGAACTATCTACTTTTGCAAATTATTGAAGGAGCAAAAATCCTGCTCTAAGTCTCTAAGTTAACGCGGTATCATTTTGTGTATTGTATTGAAGTAACAATATATAAGTGACTACGGAGAGACGAATAACGCTGACGGAGAAAATTTCTCTTGACTGTTTTGTTTTGGCTAACACGTTCACGCTGATATCTTGATTCACGTATTCACACGCTAAAAAAGTCCAATTCACGTATTCACGTCAGGAAAAAGGCTCATTCACGTGTCACGCCAGCCCCTGGGGGAGCCCCATTATTGTATGAAAATGCAAGCTCTTTTTCCGACATATAAATTAGAATATAATTTTTTCAAATTAAGTCATAACTGTATATGTTATTACTGACAGTCAGGCCAAGGTTTGGAGATTGGAATTACAATATAATTTCAACATGGAAGGAAAAAATTTAACAGATATGAGTTTCAGTTTCACATAGATGCCCAATTAGATTATCGAAGCGGAAAAAGGATAGATTGTTAATAAAAGTGTCAAGGAAGTAAGTGATAAACTATTCGTGATATAAAATCACTGAATAAGTCAGCTGAGAAAGTCAAAATGTTTGTGGTGTACCAGCAAAATATCTTTATAGGCTTTATCGGGGCTTAATCGTTTCCTTTTCGTATAAAGATTCATTTTGAAACAAGAAAAACCGAAACAAAATACACAGTTTCATTACAGAAGCAAATCAGATTATCAGATTTACGAGCCCAGGTGAAGGGTTTCTGATTTTGACTGTTACAATATTTTTAAAGTATCAAATTTTTTTATAAAACCAATAATTCTCAGTTCCGTTTAGGACTAGGATAATGCACTTGATGTATCAAGTAACTACAATCAGTCAGGGAAATAGTGGCAAAAAAAGGCAGTTCTAAGACCCCCTTCCCCTATTATCAATGTTGGATAGTTAGGAGTGTCTGAGCAGGCCTGTGTCGGTCATGAAACATTGTTACTAGGGGGAGGGGGTTTTAGAGAAAGAGTCCTGTAATTTTTGTCCAGCTGCCAACATATTTCCTGACTGATTGTAGATAATCGAGTTAGATAAAATCCTGAAGCCTTTGTTCATTGTAATGTGAAATCAAAGCCCTAAATTTGTTGATATAGTATAACATTGTTGAAACATTTTTGCTTATACAGAGTGCACTACTGGGGTGCATATTCGGGGAGTCAAAGTCGAAATTTTCTCCTGCCGTTGCAACCATGTCATCCATGTGCTTCCTGACTTCAATAACTTTAGATAAAGATAAAAATGAACGCCTCTTGGTCTGTGCCATAATTAAACATAAACAATTGAAAGGTCATAAAATTTGTCAGAAAAAAGAATTATAAATGATAAATATTCCTTAAGGGAACTAATTTTCGCGGGAACTAATTTTTGTGGACCATCAAAAAACATTTTTTTGCGGAATTAATTTTTGCGGTCGTTAAATTATCTTAATATTTACGGGAATTAAATTTTGCGGTCAGCTAGCATGAAATACAAATTTCCATGAACCAAAATTCTGTTGATACGTTTTGTACAAAAATGGCAGACATCAATTAGTGATCTTAGAAAGAAATTCATTCAAATGGGCCTAAAATTCCTGTTAATTTTCAATGAAAAATGAATTTTCCTTTTAAATTTCACAAAAAGCTTTGAAATGAAACTTAAAGAACAACGATAAATTTATCGTTAAATTTATTTTTTCGGATGACCAATTTTGAAAAATTTTGCGGGAATTAATTTTTGCGGTCCGTAGGTCGACAAACCTTTTGCGGGAACTAAATTTTGCGGTTTGGGGCCAAATCCACAAAAACCGCAAAAATTAGTTCTCGCAAAAATTAGTTCCCTTAAGGTATTAAGAATACTGCAGCAGGCTTTGTGGTAGTAACTTTACCTAGTTTGAACTGGACCCAATTTCTCTTACTTAAAAAATTGATGATATTTTTTACTTCAACCAAAGACTTTGCAATCAAAATACACGTGAAAAATAGATTTAAAATTTGCAAACGTGATGAATGATTCAAAAGACGTTTTAATTACATTCAGGAACTACGAAGAACGAATGATTTTTTTGATTCGAAAGTGAAAATTAGGTAAGTTTCCATATTTGTACATTTAAATTGCAATAACCTTTGTCTAGCCTAGCAAGTTTATTTGAACAAATGAAAAGCTGTAACAATTCATTAACCATATTTTTCAATAATTGTCTGGAATTTAATACCTTTTTGAAACCCAGTTTCCAAACATTGAAACCGTATAAATAGGGGATTCATTTGAAGGAAGAACATCATCACCGCTTCTATTTCTTTTCTGTTGTGAGTATCATCATAATAAAGAAGTCAAAATGAAGATTGCTTTACTTTTCCTTTTCGTTGCCGTAGCTTTTGCTGAAATACCTTTTGATGGTAAGTTGGTACTCTATTTTTCATCTGTCTCAGGTCCATTTAGCTTCAAGTCTACTCTTTAACCCGAATGGATTTGTACTGTAGTGTTATCCTGACGAAATAAGATCTTCTACAGATCGCTGACGCTGTTTCAACGTACATCTTACATTATATGGATGTTTTGTAAGTTGTAGTGTTTGACTGTTGATCTATGAAGAGTCTTTGGAAAGAGGATTTTATCAGATATTTCAAAAGCTTTTCATATGAGAAATCATTTAAAACTCGTTTTTCATTTTCCAATAGAAATCGAAGAAGAAGAAGGATCAGGCCACGTCAGTGTAAGTACAATTTCCAAACCTCTCGGTCCTGCTTTTCAAAAAAATTGACACTAACAAGTGTTTAAAATTCAAATTAGTCAGAAATTTTATCACTTGCACTATAATATGCGAATGAAGGGAGTGACTACTGGTTAATTTCACAACACGAGAAACGATGGGTGTCATTATACCACCATATAATGGGGCTGTCCCGTTAAATATCCAAGGGATAGTCTTATCTGGTAAACGATGCTCATTCATCTAATTATCCTTACAAAAAACTGATTTAGACCAAACTTATACCACAATTCCAAAGACTTTCATAACACCCTCTTGAAATTCTTCTCGGAAAAACACCCTGAAAATGTCCATTCCACCTTTTACGAATACCAAATGGAACCTGATCTAATTTAATGACATCATCTTTATTGTCATGTAGTGTCGTCACGAATTCCGTGAATGTGCAAAGGACGCCGAAGGAGACCGTCAAAAATTCTATGTCTGTTTGGCCAAATATTTTGGATGTAAACATGATGAAC
Source organism: Clytia hemisphaerica (assembly GCF_902728285.1). NCBI lineage: Eukaryota > Metazoa > Cnidaria > Hydrozoa > Leptothecata > Clytiidae > Clytia > Clytia hemisphaerica. The sequence goes on from NW_027104356.1 coordinate 1,451,782, forward strand.
GAATGGAAAAGATCAAACACTGCATCCACAGAGTAAGCGAAACCTTTTTTTAAAAAAGATACCTTAGCACCGAGTTCTTTGAATGGAAAATTACGTTTTCTACTCTACTAGTATTAACCCCTCAGCTGAGAAAATCACATATCACATATCAGTACTCTTAAAGAAAATACAAATCACTTTTGCTGAATATTAAGTTTTAAAGTAAGTAATCCTTCAAGTAAATTTAAAATGTTTTTAAGCCCCTACCATTTTCTAAACGAATACAACTTTTCGAGTGCCACTTTATTATTAAATTATTAAATTATCCCTGAATTCGATCCAATCCTTTTTTTACACCTTTTTCTATTGTATATAGGTGCGAAAAAAAGGCTGAGACGGTTTTAGGGTGGTAAAACCGGCAAAAGAATGCCCACGCGGCAATAGGCGGCGGCTACGTACGAAAATTATTTAGTACGGAAGTCACACACGAAAAAACATCGCTAACATTGCCCTTATTTATTCTAAAGTTTTTTTTTCGCTTTTAGTGTTACCAAGAGCGCCAGACTTGCCGTAGCTTCCGATTTATCTGTGACATGAGACTCCGACATTGCAAATACAACTGCTACAACATGAGAAGATCAGAAGAATAAGATGATCAAAATATATTCTACGTATTTCATGAATTTTTTTAAATTTGTCGTGAAAAAAGAAGAAAATGAATTTATTCCAAGAACATAGATTTTAATTGTCACTTCATCTAATGACCTGAAGGTTACACATCCTCATATATCTAGTTACCAATCGATTATAAGTTTGTCAGGTTTCACTCATTCCTCTTAAAAAAAGAAATAGTAATAATTGTAATCGTAGATCTGACATCCACAAATCCTGCTGAAAAATACCGTGACGGGACAATTGCCCCCCGGATGTCAAAAGTAAAAAAAGATGTCAAAATTTATGGTGATCGAGTAACTCGATTTTAGCCTTAATGTTCTTATAAAAAACCTCATCTTTGAAATATCCTATTTTTTTTGAAGACGTTTTTTTAAGTTTCATGAATGAATGAATAAATAAATCACACCTGGGTTTTCTCGGAGCCAAGAATATTAAAGCGACAACATGAAAGAGCGTCCCAGCATCGTCCCACCATCGTCCCACTTGAGCGTCTCAGCATCCGAGCCAGCATCGTCCCAGCATCGTCCCACTTAAGCGTCCCACCTGAGCCACCGTCCCACGTCCCACTTTTCCAGTAAGCCTTTTATTTTCATTTTGTTTTTCAATAACGGCCTATGTACATGGGAATTCAGTAAACACTTTTTTATAAGAAAATTTGCCAGAAAAATTATCGCTTATTTTTGAGATCGCTCTTTATTTGTTTTTGGTCACACATGATTGTTTTAAAGTGGGTATATTATGCAGACTTTTCTCTGTAATCGTCAAGTCTAAAGTCTAACAAGAAAAATAGTCAAAAAGACTAACGATCACCCGATCAAGAATTGTCTCAACGGTGATTGTCTTTTTTTTGGGGGGGGGGAGGGGGCAATTGTCCTGGGGGGGGGGAATTGTCCTGGAGGCAATTGTCTGGGGGCAATTGTCCTGGGGTAATTGTCTGGGGGCAATTGTCCTGGGGGCAGTTGTCTGGGGGCAATTGTCCTGGGGGTAATTGTCTGGGGGGAATTGTCCCGAGGGCAATTGTCCTGGGGGGAATTGTCTGGGGGAAATGTCACGGGGGGCAATTGTCCTAGAACCGAAAAATACTTGCAAACAAATATAATCTACATCCAAATACGCTTTTTTTTATGTATAATTTGACAAGTTTTAGTCGGTGCTAATGGCGAGAAAAAGTTATCAAGGTCAATTTGCCTGAGTCTAGCATTCAGTTATACCTTAATGGACTACCGTTCGGACGGTATAAAGCTATGAGTAAATGCTGACATCGTTATAGTTGTAGGCGTTTAGATTATTGACTAAGTAAAGCTTTCCCCAGCACAGCATATACACATTCTATCAGCAAAAAATATTTCAGTGAATCTCATACCTCCCCTCTCAAGTTTAATAGCTATTTCACTCATTTGAACAAATATACATTTCAGAAATTAATATATCATGTCATTTATTTGCCTACGGAGCCTTGCTAAACGTGTAGACCATCCGACGATGATTTTAAAGTCTGTTTCAAAATAATCTGCAACTCTTTATAGAATTTGAATTAGACCATATAGTCATATGATTAGATGGTGGTTTTTTGCTCGTTAAAAGGTATTCAAGAGTGGAATTTTATCCAAAAAAACGAAGAAAAAATTTAAAAAATGAAAGAATGAAGATGAAAAGTGAAGAAGAAGAACTTCAACTTCTTTAATAAGTGGCTATGATTATGATCTTCACACGATTGATTCTATCAAAAGTTATTGCCTTTTTTGTCTCCGCTGCAGACTAAATTGAGACAGACTTTAATTGTGTTTTACTAATTTGTCAGTCGGAATCAAAGTAATTTTCTTACCTATTGTAATATATCTTTCGCACTAGTTTTCACAACAGATGATACGATATTCTCAATTCAAGGATAGCAAAGTTGGAAAAGGATTATCCTGGAGTTTAAAAAATATCTTTCAGGGTAAAACTCTCGTATTACTGGGAGTCATTTCAATAAAATTTCTTTCACATAGATCTATGTTGATCGAACAAATATTTTTCCAAAATTTCATCGAAAAGTAGATAAATGTGGGAAATGAAGGGTGTATTTTGAAGGGACGAGATGGAGTTTTTAGAAGCTCTTATTTGATTTGGTTGGTTGTTAACCAGTAATTAATCAATTTTGTTACTTTTTCTAAAGAATTCGTCATTTTTATTACTTCAAATGACCAATTATTAAAGTATTAAACTCCATCTCATCTGATTTGAAAAAGGAAGCCTCTAGACTGAAGTTGATAAAGTGTTTACATTTTTGGATTGTTGTATTTTCTATTAAAACGATAATTTAAATTAAATTCCAATCAATGATATGATTCAGCCATGGTAAATAAAAAACAAAAGTTTAGTTAGTTTCACATTTCTTTGATGCTGAAACTTTGATGAACCATTAGAAACTTACAGGAATTGAATTTTAACAACTCTATAGGCAGATGATAACACACATTTAATCAAGATTTCGAATAATCATTTCAGAGAATGTCAAGAGAGAACAAAAGAGAATTAGCAAAAATGTCTACAGTAGTAAAAATAAAAATTATATACCCGCCATTATATATATGTTACAAATTGAAACAAACAAACAAAAAAGTGAAATTAGCAAAAAAAGGACCTCAGAAAGGTAATCGTAATGGAAAAACTATAAATCACAAGACTATCTATAAAATGTTCACCATAGAGAGCATACCTGATATAAGGTGAGATGAGATAAAAAGGTGAATGTAGAGTCTATCGAATTAATGGGTTTTGTTTCAATTGTAACAAGATGCTTCTCATGCGTCCAACATCCTTTGTATTTTTACTATTTTTAGGGTTGAAATCACAGAATCTGGATACTTTCTCCCATTCGTTGCCTGGCTTCGTATCGGTCATTTCTTCAATGAATTGCTCTTCGGCCGATCTGTTTTCCGTTTTGGTTTTATCGAGTTGTTCATTGTAATGGTTGTACCAGTCGTCTAATTCTTTCTTGGCACGTTCTGTCCATTGTTGATGGTTCTCCACTTCTTCTTCCTCCTGTTGAAAGAAGATGAAGAATATGAGAAAGATAAGACTTAAAGCAACACAATTTGGGAAAATTCTTGACTTGTAGAAGCAGGTAGAAGACAGGGTAGGGTGTAAATTCTGAGGCAGACAGTTAGGAATATGATAACAGGGTTGAATAATTTTCACATAGAAATCCCATTGTTTTGGGTGAGTACGATGTTTTTCAAAATTTCCCCTTTAGAATTTGTTGTCACTTAAGTTATTATATAAAATGAACTGATTCCAAAATTAAATTTAGATTGGATGGTCATACGTCAAAATTATTTCTCGCCAAATTTAATTGTTGTTCAACTTAGTCCAGATTTTCCCTAAAAAGACCCTCATTTCTCCTTTTCTCAGCAAAAAAACTAACAAAATAAAGGGTAATTTGCCAAAACTAATTCTCGCCAAATTTAAAGAAGTTTCCTAGTTAGCCAAAATAAATACACGGGTTGCAAAATTATATCAGTGCAACCGAAACATGTGATTACTCGAAAAAAGTTAACGTGATTTTATTCCCATGTTACTTGCTTTACAACTTACAGCAGATAAATTTATTAGTGCCAATAAATCCGACCGAACCAATCAGAAATAAATGTCATGCAGTAAGCACATAAAAATTTCGAGTAAAAGCGTGATTTGTCTGAAGACTTTAATTTTGCAACATGTGTATTGTTCGAAAATTGGCAAATTGTCCCGCACACCGAAATGTCTTCTCTTCAAGGTATTTAAAGATCCTTTATTCCTTACTTTTAATCTTCTTTGGCCAAATCTTAATTAACCTACCCCATATAATCAAGAAGTAAACCATAATCATAATCAAATAATGTTAAAGAATAGAAATTTACCTGTTTTTGAAGTGAGTCAGCTTTTTCTTCGCGCCATTGTTTTAAAGATTCTGGTTCCTCGGCAGGTTGAATAGGGATGATCGGAGCTGGTGCAGGTTCTGTAAATCCATTCATCACGGGTTCTTGTGGAGCTCCATCATCGATTGGTGCATTACCTAAATCCTCAAATTGACCCATTATATCAGCACCGCCATTGTCAGGAGGTGGTGCTCCATCCTCACCGAATTGGTTTTCATCAATCCCAAGTTCACGAAGTTGATCTTCTTCTTGCTGTAAGAATTCAGCAGCTGGGTCATCTCCTAATAAGTCAGCCATTTTATTATTTTTGTTTTTTATTCAGAGAATTGACTAAAATAAAAAATAACTTTAAATTACTACTTTTGTTTGAGACGATAATTTATAATTTTAAAGGTATAAATAGTTAGTCCCTTTGAAAAAAGTTTGTGTTTTGAGGGAAGAGGCCAGTTTGAATGCCAAGAGGGGGACTTAAACAGGAGACCAACTGAAAGCCACGCAAGGCACAAAAAAAATCACACTTTCTCTTTTATCATTGGTTATTTCTAGTTCGAGGAGGATAATTTTGAGGCATAACATGTCCTGTTCACAAATCAGAGTCTTAAAGATAGTACCTTCTTTCCTCAACCCCCCTTGGAATTTAGGAACACTGGACTCATACCAGGCTAATATGGTGTGGCTTCAAGGAGCCGAAACAAAAAATGTACTGAATCACTACTATGAGTAAAATTAAAGATCTCTACAGCCATGAAGGGCCAAATGTCCAACAGTCTGGGAAATCCTCTTTTAATAGGGAAAAGCTGACCCATCCACCCATATCCCAAAACGTTGGTGCAGGTTCTGTAAATCCATTCATCACGGGTTCTTGTGGAGCTCCATCATCGATTGGTGCATTACCTAAATCCTCAAATTGACCCATTATATCAGCACCGCCATTGTCAGCAGGTGGTGCTCCATCCTCACCGAATTGGTTTTCATCAATCCCAAGTTCACGAAGTTTATGAAAAACTGAATAAGCAATTATCTTTGTAAAAATATAATCGTGTCTTACACGATTCTGAATAATCCATAACAACCCCACCCAGTAATGTCAATAGAGTGAGTAATAATTATTGGTTCTAGACACAAAGCCCTGACACTATTCCCACATACGTACTGGATCGAAGAATATATTTGTGTCTTACACATAAAATTGATTTGTGAGTGAGCCCTTAATAACACCTTAACTTCTGAGATTTACTAAAGATTTGAAAGCCTTGGCAGTTCAGACAGTCACACTAGCATCCCGCCGAAATGTGTATCAAAGATTAATGCTGCGAAAGCACTATATCGTTTACTTGGCTCGCAAGCAAAAAAAATACACCGCAAAACTTATAAAGGGATTCATTTACTGTGTCTACTTTGATTTTGCAAACACGTTTGATACAGTTCCTCACACGAGGTTGGTAAAGAAACTAGAATGTTACGGTATCAGCGAAAATGTTAAAATGGATTACAGCTTTTTTATCAGACCAAAAGCAACTAGTCAAGGTTATCTCAGCTAAATCAACTACTGACCATGTCATAAGTGGAATTCCTCAAGGAAGCGTACTTGGGTCTCTGCTCTTTGTTATCTACATAAACGAAAAGGTATTCTTCGATGTACTTTAATGGGATAAATTTTCGCGGGGATTAATTTTCGCGGATTTCGCGGATTTGGGTGTCATCCGCGAAAATAAGTCCCATTGGAAATTTGAAAAAGGCCCATCCGCGAAAATTAGTTTCCGCGAAAAATTTGAATTTTTTTTGCAATCCGCGAAATTTCTATTTTTATCGTTTTTTATTTTTTTTCTACATGAGGGCACGCAACCCTCGATAAAAGGTCAAATCCTCGATATGCTTGTTAGCAAAAAATCGTTTTCCTCAAAATTTTCTTCACAAATTTACAAACTTGGAAGAGGTATTGGAAAATTTTTTATCTAAAGTGATCGCTTATTGTTAAAAACTTTTCAATGCAAGAGGGTAATCCAACTGGCTTGAAATTAAACATTTAAAAGGATATGTAAGAAAAGGAGGGAAAACGGAAGACAAAAGAATTTATTTTCAATGATAAGAAAGAGTGAAAATAACGAAACAAAAATTTTAAGGCATTTTATTTATCTCTCTTTTGCTTCTTTTAACACCATGGAAGTTCAAATTCAACTTTTGATAGTTGTAATACATATCTCCTCGCCCTATTCCAAAACACCCTCTTATTACTTGAAAAAAGAATTCTTAATTTTCCTGGAAAAATTTTATTTCAATGTTTTGACTCTTTTCAAAAATTTTAATTTGTACCCCAATCCGCGAAATTAAATCCCCGCGAAAAATCAGGAAATCCCTCGTCCGCGAAAATTAATCCCCGCGAAATCTTAAAATTTCGCGGATGAGCTCAACCGCGAAATTTAATCCCCGCGAAAATTTATCCCATTAAAGTATTTCTCTCTGCCGACGATACGAAGATAGTGAAAATAATCGATTCTATCAGACTCTCTATAGGCCGTGGCCAGTGGATTGCTAAAGTTTCAAAAATAAAGAAAAAATTAAAATGTCCGTGACCAACTTTTTGATATGTTGACAAAAAAAAAACGCTCAAAACTTTTGATCAAGAAAAGTTGAGACTTTGATATAATACATTTTTTTGCTCACTTTGAAGAGCTCTATCGCGTGGTATAGGTCTTTTTTGGATTTTGAAGACCCCCCAAAAATTAAAAGGCTTACAATTTTGCCTGAAAACGCAGAAAATCACAAATTGATCAAAAACTGCAGGTTTTCAAGCTTGGTAACATTTAAATTCCAAATCAGCACCCTCAAATTGTCTAGGAGACATATCAAAAAGTTGGTCACAGACATTTTGAAAAAAAGTGAAACGTTTTTGGGTCACTGGCCAAGGCCTACTAGTTGTTCAAAAAGATGTCTTAGAATTGGAAAAGTGGTCCCGAGATTGGTTTCTAAAGTTTCATGCAAATGCTATGTCTAGACTATAGGTAAATTTGTCAATATTAAGCATACAAACAGATACCAGCTTGGAGGTAACGAACTTGAACATGTTTTTGAAGAAAAAGACCTAGGTATCTTGATTGACTCTGAATTATATTTTAAGGAACATATCTCTAGACAAGTCAATAAAGCGAACTCTCTATCTTACGAGTCATCCAAAGAAGCTTTAGTGACCTGAGTCCTTCGGCATTTTCCACATTGTATACAGCCTTTGTCAGTTTCTCAAGAAACTTTTGAAAAATCTCAACCCAAACAAAGCATCCGGTCCAGACAATATCTTCTCTAAATTCCTAAAGGAACTTGGTAATGAAATTGCACCTGGACTAACTTTGGTAATGCAGACATCCATACTGCAGTCAATGACTCCAAAGGACTGGTGTCATGCCTTGGTTGCCCCAGTCTTCAAACCAGGAAAAACAGACCGAGCCAAAGCTGAAAACTACAGGCCAATAAGCCTAACATCAGTATCATGCAAGATATTCGAGCATATTCTTCACAGTAATATCATCTCCCACCTTGATAAAAACAACATACTAACTGATACATAACATGGCTTTCGGAAAAATCGTTCATGTGAATCTCAGCTTTTACTCACCATTAATGACCTTACATAATCGCTTAATGAGGGAAAGTCAAATCGATTCCATCTTGCTTGATTTTTCAAAAGCATTTGACAAGGTAGACCATGACAAACTGTGCATTAAGCTCGATCACTACGGAATAAGAGGTAATACTCTCTCCTGGATTAGAAATTACCTTGCAAACCGAACGCAAACTGTACTTGTTAACAGCATGCGTTCAGACAAAGTCATGGTATTATCTGGTGTTCCCCTAGAGACAGTATTGGGACCACTTCTATTTCTAGTATACATAAACGATCTACCATTGTGTGCGAACTCTCAAATTCGTCTTTTTGCGGGTGATGCTCTATTATACAGAAAAATTGAATCAGTCAATGACGCTTATCAACTTCAACATGATCTAAATAATCTGATTGAGTGGGAAAGGCATTGGTCCATGGAATTCAATCCAGACAAATGCAAGGTCCTCAGAGTCACCAATAAGCCCAAAATCATCCTATCTGACTATTCCATGCATAACCAGATCCTTGAGCATGTTTACTCAGCTAAACAACTCGGCGTATTTATACACAAAAAGTTATCTTGGAATACCCATGTCAACTACACCTTGAAAAAAGCCAACCAAATCAGATGCTTCCTCCAGTGTAAACTGCGTACATGTAACCAAGTAATCAAGCTCCAAGCTTATCGTACCTATGTGAGGCTATTTTTGAATACGCATCAGTTGTCTGGGATCCTCATACTTCAGCAAACATATACCAATTAGAAATGGTCAAACGCAAGGCATCCAGATTTATATGTAATGATTGGAGATATTCCAGTAGTCCAACCACCATGATTCGTAATCTTAACCTTAAGATCCTCCAGCAAAGACAGCTTGAAACTAAACTGAACTACATGCATAAGATTCTACACGGTCGAATTGCTTGTTTATCTTCTCTTGTATGTCGTGCTCGTACCGCTAACTTAAAAATTATACCAATAAATGCACGAATCCAGTCGTATGAATACAGCTATGTCCCCTCAACAATTAGGCTGTGGAATGCCTTACCAACCCATATCGTCAATGAAGAAGACCCTGATAAATTTAGCCTTAGCATTTCAAACTACGAATTTTAACTTGTGGAATTTTTTATTTTTTATTTCTTTTTGATTTTTACTTTTTTCTATCCTGAGCTAGTCCTTTTTGTCTCATGCGATTTTACTCTTTGTGTCTTGTCCCCATGCTTTGTCTTCTGTTTGAACAATTTTTGCGCCGTGTTTTCTTTTTTACTTAGCACTGCTGGCCTCATCACCTTTGTGGAATCATCGACATGGTTAATTTTAATATTTCAACTTAATATTTTTATCTTACATTTTGATATGAAAATATTTATTTTAATAGTTTTTAATTTCCAAATTACAAATAATAATTCCTACAATTTTTCTACTTAGCTTAGCATGTCATCGTCTCGTCCCAGCTCACTCTTACACTTTGACATTTTGAGTCTACACCTACTGTTGTGCTTTCCACATTTTCAGCAGTGTCTTAGAACATCTTGTGCTAATGTTTTTAACTTTTTATTTTATTTTATCCTTTATGTTTAAAATCACGAAAATGTACGTAGTGTATTATGTGATAATTCAATAGAACTAGAACTAAAACGCATCTAGAATATGCACAATCAGTGTGGCAGCTGAAATTTACGCCGTGGCATTAATCTGATTGAAGCGGTCCAAAGAACAAGACTGATTTTGCAGTATTGTAATCTCCACTATGAGAAACAACTCACGACAAGCTAGTTAAAAGAACTCGTCAGGTCAGATTTCACGATCACGAATCTGTTCCAAACTTTGCTGCTGATGGTTTTCGAGGAGCGCAAACAAAGTCATTCTACTATAGAACAATCCCTACATGGAATGCATTGCCACGATTTGTCATCGAGTCAACCTCCATTAAATCAATTTATTAAGTTATTTTCTTGGGAACTTGAGCTTGATTAAGGTAATTCTCATCCTTGTTGTTACAAATACATGCTGTAGATGACTGATGTTGTTTTTTCTGAAAGCTTGATTTTCTAGTGTGACTGTTAGACTAAGACTCCTTCTTGCCCATAGTTACAGCGGTTTGTGCAAAAAAAAAAAACATAGAAAATTTTCCAAATCCCCAATTTCAATTAAACCAATAAAAAATTAAATTTTTCTATGTTTCATTTTTGCACCAATTCTTCAAAATAAAAATATTTTAAATCAGGTCATTTTTCATGCCCTTTAAAGCGTCTGGTAATCGGACGCTACCCCTCTTGAAATTACTAAAATACTGGTAAAAAGAGCCTTTTTAGTAAAAAACACTGGAAAAAGTGCTCTTTTTGACCACCAGCGGACACTGCTTTGCCTTTCTAAAATATGGCCTGTAAATATTCTAAGTTCTTTATTTATTCAATGGGTTTTTATGGCACTTTGTTGATAATCTAACTCTTGCATCCCGTTTTCTTCAGAGAATCGAAGATGAGAAATAGTCTACAACGTATAAATAGTCTAACAGATCAAAACAAATAAAAAAGTTGTTATGATTTTTATTCCTATTTTCGACAACTATTGCCGAAAACGGCAATTTTTTCAACCATAACATGCTGAATCAGCAGAAAAGTAAAATCTAAAAAAAGTAAATAAATGAAAATTGCCGTTTTCAGCAATTTTTGAAAGAAAAGTTGATCTCATTATTGAACACGTGGTTTTCGACACCCTTGCAATTAGTAGGTCCACTTTGCCTCGTTTATTTTAGTTTTCAATTGGTTTCTGTCAGAATGCAGACTAGCAAAATCAAGTCATAATGTAAAAAAGCATACAACAGGAGTTCTGTTTTCTCTTTCAGGCTGTGTTTTGGCATTGATGCATTTACATTTCATTTGAGAACTTTTCATGTTATTGAGCAATGAAAAATTGAAAAATCACTTTTAAAGATCCGAAAAACCTTTTCCTCAAAATATTTTTTTTGGCAATAGTTCAGAATAGTTGCAGAAAAGAGCAAAAATTGCCGTTTTTATCTGAAACACCTAATTGATAATGGCAAATTAGCTCCCGGCATTGAACTTTAAACCTTACAGGATAGTGTATATCCAGCTGCTTTCTTAGAGTTTAGTGTTGTTTACCTCTACATTGATGGATCCATTTTCACCGGTAGGGTTGGGAGCTTCCTCTACATATATGTCAGTTCCATATATTTCTTTTGCAGAGACAGGAATAATACACTCAAATAAATCTTAGTCAGTTAAAACATACAAGGGAAGTGAGTAAAGATAGAAAAAAAAAGTGGAATCATATCCTGGAGGTTTGTACCTTACGCTTACCTACTACCGTGAGATCGGTTAACTTGCATCAGTGGAGGCTAATATGCATAGCCCTCAAATGAATGACCTGGCTGGTCATTAAAATACAAAGTTAAATCAAAACGAAAATGGTAGCGTAGAGCTGCGAGCGGAGCTGCGCGCTGCGTACTGTGAGATCAAGTAACTTGATCAGTGAAGGCTAACATGCTAGCTCTCAAATGACTGACCAATTTAAACAACAAAATTTCAAAACACTTTATAAACTACTGTCATTGTCAACTGCTCTAACTTGGGACTATTACACAAGTGTTACGTGTATGCCAAATTGCATATTACGAACAACCTTTAAATTGCAGAGTACAGGCGAAAAAAAAATTGAAATTCAAAATGGCGGCCAAGCCTACGCCGATAACTATCAAAAATCTTCATTTTTCAATCAGCTATTGCAGCTCAATAAATCAATGAAATAATTTGAAATAAAAAGTAAACAAACTTTGAACCTTTCATGAATCCAAATACAGAAAAGTATTCATCTAAAGTGAAGATTACATTTCAAAATAAAACGATTTCCAAACCAACCTAAAGTCAGTGTCTGCCAACTAAAAATTTCTCTGCAGGGTCAATGGCAAGGAGTTACGACTTCAGACTTTAGATTCCAATTCTTGTATATGCTGCAATGCCAAATGATCTGTATTACAAATACTTCCAAATGGGTCCATAAGTTAAGAAATGAAATTATCATCTAGCACAGGGGTTTTGTTTTTAAGATTAAACTTCAAAATAAAATTGTTAATGAACTTGTTACTTAAAATATCACTTACTTACATAATTTATTTATGAAATAACACCCCTTTCTTAAAATAAATGGGCGTCTTTTATGAATTTATGTTTGCCGCAAGAAGGGAGAAAAATTAAATTTGACCCCCGTTCTTTTCTCTTATTTTCTAAAATACATCTTTTAAAATTCACAAGGTTAAAAAATACATTACTATGAAGTTTCATGCTTATCACAATCATCAGATGTGTAAAAACATTTAAAAAAAACCGGCAGGTACAAAATGCATAAAACATAATGCATATTGCATAATGCATAATAGTATTGTGTAATTTACAAAACGATTTTATATTTTCTAAAACTCTCCTTTGTAGAGGCTAAAACCGTGAAACCCTGATGCTTTGTAAGAGGGAAAACCCGTTGAAATTTGTTAGAAATTGTTCGAAAAGATCTCCGAGAAAACCCAGAATAAAGATCTTGCTATAAAATTTACGTTTTCGAGTTTTCGCTTTCGAAAAGTAATATACGGAGGAGATATTTTCGTGTTTTTTCTACACTATACTACATTCTGTAAAATACAACTATGAAAATCAAAATGGCGACAAGCATTTTCAGTGGATCATGGATTTTCTTCATCATCTAAAATACAGATTTACAGCTTTCTACCACCCTTTATTTTCTGGTAGAAAATTGTATATTTGTTTTGTTGAAAGTAACATCTTTCAAATTCTCCTTATTGTAGACTCTAAAATTGACATTTTTCAAATATTATGCATTATGCATTATGCAATATGCATGTTTTATGCATTTTGAACCTGCCGAAAAAAAAACCTTCTTATGTACAGATTTGAAGTGTGGAAAAAAATCGTAAAAAATGATTAAAAGCATAATACCTCTATCATATGGCTAGACATTAGAGATCAAGCTTCCTTGTTGCGGAACGACCGTTTTGAGGGCGCGAAGCGCCCGAATAGGGAGTGTAGCATCCTTTCTCTAGATCTGGGCGTGTGGCGTAAAAAATTTGTATATGTTATATGTACGAAAATTTCAAAAAAAATCGTAGGGTGACATATCGACTTTGCTTCGTGTTGGATGGGATCAATTTTCTGTAGCACTATTAAAAGTATCTGTTTTGTAAAAATATTTATTGCAATAGAATATGATTGATATCAAAAGTATTATAAAGTAAGACTTTTGATTAAAATTGCAACTTTTGTACAATTAATAGTAAGAGTGTCAAAGCTTTATCTCCTTTGCTTTTTTCCCGCTTGTTCCAGATGTCTGGGCCCAGTCATTTTTTCTGCGTTTCATTTTCAAAACAACAAAGATGGCCCTGAAAACCAACGAATCTCTTCGGTTTTTGAGGTGCATGCATTAACTTTTGGACTGATTATAGCCCATTGAAAGGTAAATCTTCAATTTTTTTCACCTTTATAGTTTCAACTACCTTTGGAATGTTACATTAGTACTTTTTCTTTGTGTTGACTTTTTTGTATCTGTAAATTGAATTTCCATCTCACAAAACAAAATGTTTTTTTCTCGGCCATGTGTTTCATGACATGGATATCATATGGCCATGTTTTTTTTCCACAGGCTTATTTTTATTCATATGGGTCGTGTGTTTATTTCATTTTACTCTAACTATAATTATTTTCATCTCTTCTGTCTTCAGCTTCAGGGTTCAGGTGAAGGAGCTTGATTGATGTGATGGGTGACTTTTAACTACCGATCGGCCGACTGGCTGAATCAGCAGTGTTTCAGAGTTTTGGTGGGTGAACGTGCACAACAAAGAAGCAGCATAAAACCAAAATATACATAGCATTATGACTGTATGAACAGATATTATGATTGATGGAGAATAATAAAATGGTCCTGCTGAATATAAATTGTGCCAGTTCCATGTTATTCCGTGCAATGTTTACGAGACAAAAGAGAAGACTGTACTGGAAAGCTGAATCAAAATGATAATTACTAGTTGCTATTTTCGTCATTGAAGATTTCTTCAATATTTATTCGATAATGGAATTGTTTTGATTTGGCTTGATTGATTGTTGATTCCATTATCACTTGCTGACTCTCGAGAGATTTTTGTTTCACATAACATTGGAGCTTGATCATCATCAATTAGAATAATGCCGATTTATATTTGTACGATAAAGTGATAACAAAAGCATGATTGATGGCTTTAGCCCACCAAAAGACAATTAAATGATAAAAGTACCTATATGTTACTTTTGATGCTAGCTCGAATATATTTTCAAACAAGATATCTTTCACAAAAAAGTGTTTTTACCGGCGAATCAACTTATATTTTCATAAACTCTTTGACATGAGATTGTAGATAAGGCTTGTTATTATTACCGCCTAATAAATAGTAATGGCATTACTTTAATATACTTATATATATATATGAATTATAGAAGTTTTTGAATTTTATTCTGCAAAGGCCAAGGCAAGGTTCTTGAAAAAATTAGTTTTGACTGGTTTGGATTGATTTTATAAATGAAACATTGGGAACATCTTTTTGCCGAACACACAATATCGCAAAAATAGACTCACAAAAAGAAAAAATTTCATCACGCAAAAAAATCTCACTACTGTAGTCTTGATAAGTTACTGGAAATTATTGCTAGGCTGCTGATTCCTTTTCGCAAAATTGATGCTACATTTGAAGTGAATGATATCATAAAGAGGTAGCACATTTTGAGAGATTGTATACTAGGTTCTAATGGCTGAAAAGCTCAAGATCATCTTTCAAACTACGCACTATTTTCTTTTAAATTTTGAAGGGAAATGTATAATATAATTTTTGAATTGTTGATAAATTTGTCTTTGTAAAATTTTTATAGAGAGCTAAGTAATTGTTTCAAAAACTCTCAAAAAGATGGGATAAAAGTCTTTCAATTTATTCAGATAAACTACCAGCCTAAAGCCTAATGTAATATCTTTGTTGTTGGTCATTCAGCCATTGCACAAGAAATAAACATGTGTGTTCTTTTTTGTCACTTGCACTATTTTTTATAAGAACCAGTAAATTTTTTTAAAGGTTTGGCTGTCCTTTTTTGCACTTTGAGCCTGAAATTGTTTTTGAATTGCTCAAAACCCGGCGTATTTAATTTTTGAGCCTCGTATTGTTCTTATAAAATTCTTATAAAAAAGAAAGAGTTGGGTTGGAAAACATTATCAATAAAAGTTTGACTTATAAAAATAATTTGTTAGTGTCGATATTTCTTCGCTTTGCGAAAACGGAACGGTCGTTCCGCAACCCCTTTTATGTATAAGAATTGCGAAGCGATCCAGGCAAGTCACTCGATTCGCAAGTTGCAAGCAAAATATTTATAGGATCACACACTAGAGAAATTGCAAGTTAAAATAGATTCATAATCAATTCGTAAATGTAAACCCCGGCCGCGAAACCCCGACATAACTGCTCAGGTTCAGGAAGATCAAGCCTCTTTACATGAATATATTTTCAAACAAGATATCTTTCACAAAAAAGTGTTTTTACCGGCGAATCAACTTATATTTTCATAAACTCTTTGACATGAGATTGTAGATAAGGCTTGTTATTATTACCGCCTAATAAATAGTAATGGCATTACTTTAATATACTTATATATATATATGAATTTATAGAAGTTTTTGAATTTTATTCTGCAAAGGCCAAGGCAAGGTTCTTGAAAAAATTAGTTTTGACTGGTTTGGATTGATTTTATAAATGAAACATTGGGAACATCTTTTTGCCGAACACACAATATCGCAAAAATAGACTCACAAAAAGAAAAAATTTCATCACGCAAAAAAATTATCATTATCAATAAAAGTTTGACTTATAAAAATAATTTGTTAGTGTCGATATTTCTTCGCTTTGCGAAAACGGAACGGTCGTTCCGCAACCCCTTTTATGTATAAGAATTGCGAAGCGATCCAGGCAAGTCACTCGATTCGCAAGTTGCAAGCAAAATATTTATAGGATCACACACTAGAAATTGCAAGTTAAAATAGATTCATAATCAATTCGTAAATGTAAACCCCGGCCGCGAAACCCCGACATAACTGCTCAGGTTCAGGAAGATCAAGCCTCTTTACATGAATATATTTTCAAACAAGATATCTTTCACAAAAAAGTGTTTTTACCGGCGAATCAACTTATATTTTCATAAACTCTTTGACATGAGATTGTAGATAAGGCTTGTTATTATTACCGCCTAATAAATAGTAATGGCATTACTTTAATATACTTATATATATATATGAATTATAGAAGTTTTTGAATTTTATTCTGCAAAGGCCAAGGCAAGGTTCTTGAAAAAAATTAGTTTTGACTGGTTTGGATTGATTTTATAAATGAAACATTGGGAACATCTTTTTGCCGAACACACAATATCGCAAAAATAGACTCACAAAAAGAAAAAATTTCATCACGCAAAAAAATCTCACTACTGTAGTCTTGATAAGTTACTGGAAATTATTGCTAGGCTGCTGATTCCTTTTCGCAAAATTGATGCTACATTTGAAGTGAATGATATCATAAAGAGGTAGCACATTTTGAGAGATTGTATACTAGGTTCTAATGGCTGAAAAGCTCAAGATCATCTTTCAAACTACGCACTATTTTCTTTTAAATTTTGAAGGGAAATGTATAATATAATTTTTGAATTGTTGATAAATTTGTCTTTGTAAAATTTTTATAGAGAGCTAAGTAATTGTTTCAAAAACTCTCAAAAAGATGGGATAAAAGTCTTTCAATTTATTCAGATAAACTACCAGCCTAAAGCCTAATGTAATATCTTTGTTGTTGGTCATTCAGCCATTGCACAAGAAATAAACATGTGTGTTCTTTTTTGTCACTTGCACTATTTTTTATAAGAACCAGTAAATTTTTTTAAAGGTTTGGCTGTCCTTTTTTGCACTTTGAGCCTGAAATTGTTTTTGAATTGCTCAAAACCCGGCGTATTTAATTTTTGAGCCTCGTATTGTTCTTATAAAATTCTTATAAAAAAGAAAGAGTTGGGTTGGAAAACATTATCAATAAAAGTTTGACTTATAAAAATAATTTGTTAGTGTCGATATTTCTTCGCTTTGCGAAAACGGAACGGTCGTTCCGCAACCCCTTTTATGTATAAGAATTGCGAAGCGATCCAGGCAAGTCACTCGATTCGCAAGTTGCAAGCAAAATATTTATAGGATCACACACTAGAAATTGCAAGTTAAAATAGATTCATAATCAATTCGTAAATGTAAACCCCGGCCGCGAAACCCCGACATAACTGCTCAGGTTCAGGAAGATCAAGCCTCTTTAGAGATACACTAAAACACTTCAGGCGTACAAACTTACGACGTTTACTTCAGCGGATTTGAGGAAAATTATATGATCTTTTTCATGAATCGTTGTGAAAAGTTCAATAATCATTTGTCCGCCCTGAGTCTTGAGTATTTTTATTTCTTAGTTTTTGTTTTAGACTCGTTTTACTTCCGGTTTCGAACTCTTTGCGTTCAAAATCGAACGTTCGAGTCTTTCTAATTTTAAATTTCGAACGTTCGAATAAAAATAACATTCGACACCCGTGTGTCATAGACCCGCTGGAAAACTTGGCAAAAATTTCGTCCCGGGAGGGAAAATACTTCTCTAGCCTCTTCAAAAGGTCTTCCTTGCAAAGAGACCAGAGAATCAAAAAAAGTTAAACAGGCTTTAAACATCACTCGGTTTATTGAGACAGGGATGTGAAATACAGAGGATTTCAAGACTAGAATTTAATAGAAATAAGTTGACTTATGTAGTTTCAAAATTCAATAACCATATTAATTAGGAATATTGTATCATTGCATCGTAAATTCTGAGAAATTTAACAAAGTTCTCAAATTATATCTAAACTATTAGCGCTGTAAAATTCTGAGATAAAAATAGAGAAAACCAGATAAAAAACTGAGATATTGAAAGTATTCTTTAACGATTCTACTAAGTAAAACCTCTAAATTTTACTGACTGTGATTTTTTTCAAAGTTGGGAAACTCTTATCTTAAGTTTGCTGGAGGCAAGTACTTGGCAGTCTTTTACCCTCTTACTCGAGTTGTTGACAAACAGGAGCAAACTCTTCACATAAAAAGTAAAAAATCTGTGATTTTTTCCTCGGCTGTAGCACAGGAATTTAAAACAGTTAAAATGCATCCATAAACATAATGTCATGTTTTGTCGTTGTATTTCGACATTTTACAAGCCATTACCATTAATTACCATTACCAACAATAAAATCCTTTATAATACAGTCACATGTCAATGTTCTATATCTCTGACCATCGATGCGTATTCATAAACAACAAACAACAACCAAAGATTCCACATCATCGAGGGTCGGCGGTCAAACCAAAATTTCATAAACAACGACAAACAAACATTTCTCCTTCCACTGAATAAGGGGAGGAATAAATTCTTCCAGGTTAGCCATATCCAAAAGCACAAAATATTTTTGTTCCCATCAATTCAAAATATACAAAAAGTCCAGTGCTCACTTCAACATACTACCACCAAGATTCCTCCAAGATTCAATCTAAACCAAAAGGAATGGCTTTCCCACCATATGTATACAGTTCATTTCTTCAGCTTAGATCCTCTTCTTGCAATGAAGCAACAACTCTGTTGAGCCTTGCCTGTCGATGAAAGAATAAAAGTTCCATCTTCTTTCTACTCATTCCACAAGTTCAGCTGCTTTCTTCGTTTCTTTTCATCTCTTTTCAAAACAACAATAAATGTTTGTTTGTTGTTTTTAGTCAACATTCGAATTTGGAAAAGTTCGAAAGCCCTAAGCTCGAGTCAATGCAATGACTTCTTGAAAAATGAGCGCCATTTGAACGCTTCTTGAACGCTTCCAGCCCGCGCTGATTTTCCTATCTCTTCTTTAGATTTCCTAATTTAAACCTTAAGGAGATAAAAACAAGGCTTATCTAGTAACGGTAACCACGTGTATTATCTCCGTAGCTTTTAAGAATTGGTATATCTAAACGCACGAGGCGACACTTTTTGAAAAAAACGAATTTAACCATCCGTAATTCCAGGTCTCTCCGCCGCGATTCTAGGTTTGATCTAAGGAAGGGCGATATTACATTAGAGATCAAGCTTCCTTGTTGAAATAATTGAAATAAAATGTAAGTTAAAAAGTGTCATAAAACCATGAGAGCAAATTTATATGAGAGATTTGTTGGCAATTTGGGCGACTTTCACAATTACGTCTACCATTTTTAAAGTTGAATGGCGTAAATTCTCCTCCTGTTGGATGGACTGCTCGCTCTTCACCGTGAGACTTTCACCCACTTTTAGCGCCCTAACGCCCATACGACATGGGTCATCAAGACAAGAGAAGCAATTTCGCGGGAAATTTTCGAAAAAACGCGGCAGAAATTTTTAAACAGCATGGTTTGCAAATGGAGAAATGACAGAAAGGAAGTTTTTTTATTAACTATGCAAGCAATCAATAGGTATAAGGAAAGGACGACAAGGTATAAATTAAACACTAGTACTTTAACCTTTTTTATTCCATTTGATTGCATTCATTTTTAGATATTCTGTAGGACACCCAGGGGGATGCTGCTCACGCATATCAACGTTTTGATGGATAGACCAAACCCAGATGGTTTTAATGGAACAAGTTCAAACGAAAATCACAATTTAACCAATCGAATGTAATGGAACAGGATCAGATAATTGCGATTGGATTATTGAACGCAATCAAATTTCAAACTCAATCGAACGTGGCTGATTCCTACCTGGTGCCTGGCCTCCTGGCCCAGGACCCTGCCGACGCACCGGACTTAACGAACCCCGGACACACGAAAGTCCGGTGTAAAATGAGAATTTTTTTACGACCGGATAATCTCTACACCGGACTTGAGGAAGTCGGATGTCCAGTGTCGGAGAAGGATATTTTTTTCCACCGGACAATCAACACACCGGATATGGCCAGTCCGGTGCATCCGTTGTTTCTTAATTTTTTGTTTCATAAATGTTCGGCGTCCAAAATTCTCTGTATGTAACATCGGACTGACACCGGACTTATTGCGTCCGGTGTAGCGAAAGGATACTTTTTGCCACCGGACAAATACACAGGACAGTCCGGTGTGTCGGCAGGGTCCTTCTGGCCCTGGCCTGGGTAATATTCGATTGTGTGTTCCTAAGTCGATTATGTTTGATTGGTTCGATTGATTGTCAAGTACATTTAATTGATGTTTGATTAGTTTGATAAAGATGATGTTCTATAAGTTCGATTGCAATTGAATACTCCTGCCTTTAGGGGAGTGCAACACACAACAATCTGTTCTGTGGTATAAACGATTGCTCCACACTTCAGTGGATGCAAGTAAAACCAGTGGGGGGTTAGATTTTACCTATAAACAAGTTTTGTTAGGGTTTTATTTTTGTAATACAGAACAGATTTATTCCCGCCCGAATATCGGGAGTAATTTAACATGCAGAACAATAGGATAAATCATCACGTTCTCCCAAAAAATTACTGGTTCACTCCTTTAGAGCTCCTAGGGTAGGTTGCGCCAATACGCCATCATTAGATCAGAGAAGAGCAAGCACATATCGTAAGTGGTCCTAAATCTGATGGGGTCTTTCAAAGATACAAACTAAAATAAAAACAAACCTTTTGCTGTGACGCAACGAAGATACCACAGTGTCAACCAAACTGAGAAATTTGATACACTGAACTCAATAACAATAATTCTTTATTACAAAATTGTCCGAATTGTTAACGTTAAACACAAGCAACGGACTCAGAATAATAGAGGTAATTACTTTTAAAACTCACACGTTTTTGATCACATTGATTGACATCTTGACATTATAGTCATATTGTTAGATGTTTTGTTTCAAGAGTTCTTGCAATAGTTTATTGTTCAACTTGGAGAGGGAATGTTTGTAGACATAGAATTTTTTTTCAAAACAGTTATTTGGGGGGAGGGTCGGATTTAGGCAGGGCTGTCGGATTTAGGACCACTCACGGTAAGCACCGTACGAGAATGGATTCTCTCGTAAATCCGACAGCCCTGCCTAAATCCAACCCCCCCCCAAATAACTGTTATGAAAAAAAATTCTGTGTTTACAAACATTCCCTCTCCAAGTTGAACAATAAACTATTGCAAGAACTCTTGAACATTGAATCAATCAAATGTAATCCAAAATATAATTGAATACAATCAAACGTAATCCAAGCAATTGTACGGCTACATTGTAAAATAAAGGACAAATCAATAATTAGATGACGTTATTATTTAAAAAGAGTTATGCTTTTGTAATCAGTTATTTGATAGATCATTTTGATAGATCATTTTGATAGAATTACTAGAGACCTTTAGGCCAATGCAACAGTCTATTGAATAACGAATTACTTCAGCATATATTACTTGTTATTCTCAGCCCAATACAAGCAGATGAATTATTCTTTCGTGTTCTCCTATAGGTCTATGAATCCAAAAACATTACATAATCCTATCAACCAATACAGACGAAAATTAAGTGATAAGAAATTGATATGCTCTTAGGTTATCCTGATGCTAAGATAATGTATTAATACTTTTTTCAAGTCACCATTGCTGATTTCTGTATTCAAAGTTGTATCGCAACTTACAAAAGGTCTAGATATATTAAAGATATAAAGAGAATGATAAAAAGAGAAAAAATGGGTGTCTTTAGATTTTTTAGACAGCACATTTTATTTTATTTGAGCCCACCAAAAAATAGTAGTAGGAAAAAATACGTAGTTGGACAGTCAATAGAGATCTATGAGCTTGTTTTAACTTGGCAACTACTCTCCTTCTATTTTCATTTGTTATAATTTGTTCATAACGTCTATCCTACACAGGGATGAAATTGATCATATAAACAGTGTAAGCTGAGTCTCTGCACACACCGTTGGCCGATAAACTGCCCAAACTCCCTGGAGGAACTTAATATTTATTTTCAATATTAAAGCTAGACATTTTTCTATTTAGAAAACATAGTTGGTGAGTTGTTGGCTATCATTCGATTCTCTAGGCCCAGATGCAATCATGTTCAAGTTAGAGTGTGATCTTTCAAGGTATGCTCTTGTTTTAATTCTAATACATTGGGCTTTTCCAGAAAAAAATTGAATATGGGGGTAGAGGATATATCATATTCTTATTTCTAAAGCAAGATGAGGTATTTTAGGTTTGGTATTCCAGACGTTTTTTATAAGGAAATTGAGGGTTAAAATGGCCCATATAATAAGGTAATGTTAAGGAACTGCTCTGGCTCAGAATAAGAAATCAAGTTAAGAAACAGTCAAACTTGAACTTGCACAGATTTACAATTTTGCAAGTTACCATGGATGTAAGGCCAATTATCATTTTTAATGTTATGCGATGACCCATTGTTCTGACTTTCGTCTGTGTCTCTGTTAGAATGTTGGAGATCCAAAAATATTTTCCATAACCTAACCTAATTTTAAGACCAACCCAGCTTCGACTTTTTGAGTTATAGGCCTAAAAATGTTCTTAACATGTTCTTAATTTCACCATTTTCTGAGCTTTTTTGTCCATCTTCCTAAGACATTGGGTGTTTTGGAGTTCGCAGAGCCTTAGAATTTTCTTTATTTTTTCTTAATACTTTAGCCATTGAAGTCTTACGTTCTTACATAGTTTGTTCTTATAAAAAACGTGTAAATAAATAAGGAACTTAATAGGGAATTTTGAGGCTGAAACTCTCTGGAGAAATAAGGAACTGCAGGCTCGGAAACAAGTTAAGGTTATTAATATTGTTGAGATTTCATTATATATGAGATTAATTTTTAAAGGTTACCAACAGTGTAAGCAGATGATTCAATAAAGGGTCTAAGCGTTCACATGTGGTATTATAGGGAAATTTGAATTTAAAGCGTATTTTTGGCTGGGACTTATTCAGTAACTAAGGATTGTTGATTTCTTGTCCAAGCCGGACAAACGGTCAAAAGTCCTTTTAAAAATTATTCCAAGAAAATAATGAATAAAGCAACTACAGGAATCCTCTTTTAACTCGTATTCCCTTTCAATGAATCTACAAAAAAAAATAAAAATTATGCACCACCCCCTTTGTCTCAGCGTATAATCTAATATTATTTGTGTGTGATATATTTATACGTTTGTTCGTTCGCTACTCACTTTGAGTATGTTTAAGTTTGAACACGTAATCAAGAAATGCAATACAACTCATCTCTCACCATTGTTTGAATACACATGCTGCATGATTCTTTAAGTGTGTGAAAAAAATCTTCGTGAGAAAATTTTTTCTTGATGTGGAAGGAGTACGTATTTGAGAAGGCAGTGAGTTGTGAGGATACTGTGTTATTTTTGTGGTTCATCTTGTTTTGCTTGTTTATTTATAATATCACGAAAAATGATGGAAACACTACGAGAAAATGAGGTAACTTGACTGATTTGATTTTGCTGCAATGGCAGATTAATGTCTCATACACTCTTTTTTATTAATACAATTTTTAAGAACAACGAGGCTATATAAAGTCCTATAAAAAAATGGAAAACAATAATAAAACGAAGCTGAGCTGGGATAGCTGTTTTTTAGACTGACACAGGGTCAAACTACACGCTTTTTTATAAGAACATCCAAAATTTTTGAAGCCTTTGGGTGCTCTTAACTTTTCGAGTTTTAACCCCGAAAATGTTCTCAACATGCTCTTATTTTCACAATTTTGTGAGTATTTTTGTCCATTTTCTTAAGAAATTGGCCGTTTTATAGTCCACAAGGCATGTTCTTAACTTTTTGGCCATCGAAGCCTTATGTTCTTATATAGTTTGTTCTTATAAAAAACGTGTAGTTTAACTAAAAATACCTCAAGATTACATAATGATAGAACGAGATCAATTTAATGCTCAAATCGAAACGAGGTATTATAAGAACAACCAAGCCTTGGAGTTTATTGGTTCTTATAAAGAAAAAGTGTATTTCTAACCAACTAAATTCAGTTTTGTAATAAAGATACCCTTTTTATTAGAACAATTTTTATAAGAACAACGAGGCTCAAAAATGCCAAAAGATATGATCAGTCTAAGAACAAACATTCTTCATCTTGAATTTTGGGCAAGTTAAAGGTATCAAGCCAGAAATAACCTAAAGTTTGTCTTGAAAATTAGAACAGGATAATACACATAGTTTCCTCCCCTCTAAATTTAGAGGTCTTCAAATTCTCAGACAACCCTGTAAGGGGGGGGGGTCAAAAAAGCCTTAATTAATAGGGGAGTTTGGCCTTTAGTGGGGGGTTTGGTTATATAGTGGGGTTTCAAACTTTTTAACCAATTAAATTTATTATTCAAAATTTTATCCCAGGCTTCATGACCTTGGTTTTTAAGAGGGGGTCTGAGAAATTTATGTATAGGGGGGTTTGGTCTTTAGGGGGGGGGGTGATTATTATAGAGGGTTTTGAACCACCCAGGAAACTATGTTACAATTTGAGGATAAAAGTAACAAATTGAGGTATTTCCCCTTAGTGAAGTGTTTAGATGGGCACTTTGGTAAACTCGTTTAAGATAGAGTTGAAATTCCAGTTTTAATAGGTCTTCCTTGTCATTGATAATTATACATTCATGAAATCGTTAGGCAAATCAATTTTTGAAGTAATTTTCTATAAAGTTACAAAAAGTAGATGATTCTTTTTTTTATGATTTTCTTTTTGATTTGGTACTTTTCGAAAAGTGAGTTTTGGCTTTTACAAACCCAGTAGTGTGTCAGTTAAAAATTGACAGCTCTTATTTAAATTACTGTGGGACATCTACTAATTATATGAAAATATTTCGAAAGAGAGTTTTTTAGATATAGGAAGCATTTAAAATGGTCCCACTTTAACAATAGAGCTTTAATCAATGGGAGGGACTTCAAGTTTCTTTGTGGTGTTATTGCCATGAACAATTTAATTTTGACTTTGATTAAATTGTAAAACCATTATACCCAGTCTGGTATACGGCTAGATATACGATTTGCTGTTTATTACATTGACAATTCAGTCCAACTGATTTTATACTACACGTTTTTTATAAGAAAATCCAAAATTTCTGAAGCCTTGAGACGTTCTTAACTTTTTGGATTCTAAGCCTAAAAAGTTCTTAACATATTCTTATTTTCGCCATTTTTTGAGTACTTTTGCCCATTTTCCTAAGAAATTCGGTAGTTTAGAGTGCGTAAAGTCTTTAAATGTTCTTAACTTGTTCTTAACATTTTGGCTATCGAAGCCTTATGTTCTCATATAGTTTGTTCTTATAAAAAACGTATATAGAATAGTAAAACAACAAAAGAAATCCACAACTCCACAAACAAACTATAAAAATGCATACGCACCCCGGTTTTGAATTTTTTTTTTTTTCGAAAAAGGAATCTATGGTTTTATAGATCTGCTACAAGCTCAAAACAAAAATTGATGGCTAACAAATTACACTAGATCATTATCCTGCCTGCAGGCTACTTATACCACGGTATTTGTTTTTTTTCTAATTGAAATGTTTACGTCAACGCTTAAAAAGGTGACTACAATTTTCATTTCGAAATAGTTCCAACTTTCAGAGTTTCTCATCACCCCTCCCACAACCTTTAAAAATACTTATCCCCAAAGATTTTGGACAAAAATAGCAAACAAATGTATGTGAAATATCTTTAGAGACAGAAAGCAAAAAGCAAAATAATAAACTTCTTTCTTCTTTTTGACTCAGACTACTCTAACAGAAAACTTCCTATCAAGAAGACCAAATTTCATAACGGTGCTTGAAAATAATTTACAATACATATGTAAGCTCCCCCTCTTAAACCCCCCCCTTCCTTGCTATCCCCCCTTATTCATGAAAATTTCTGACACCCCCGTTCTTCATTTTTTCGGAAGGTGTCATCCCCCCCCCTTAAGAAAGGGGGGGTCCGAACTATGTTCATCCATCCGTGCATACATGATTGCGTAAATTAATTATCTAATACAGCTCTTAGCTAAATCATGTTTGAAGTTTGAGTCAGAGAATCTCCTTAAAATAATTTTAAAGCGGCAATTATTACTGTAAAGTAATAGAGTAATTGATTTGATGCCAACATTTGGAAGTTTTTTCCAATCAATCAGATATCTTGATTATCTAAAACATTAACTTGGTTTCCTTTTGAAGT
This sequence comes from Clytia hemisphaerica, assembly GCF_902728285.1. Lineage (NCBI taxonomy): Eukaryota > Metazoa > Cnidaria > Hydrozoa > Leptothecata > Clytiidae > Clytia > Clytia hemisphaerica. The sequence continues at coordinate 1,478,163 of NW_027104356.1, forward strand.
TAGGTTTAAATTATTTGTTTTTTAAGACGTAACGGTTTTTACAGTGCACCTCATTATCTAATACTTTCTTATCTTTACTCCGTTAAAATTTATAAGAAAAAATAAGCTAAAAGTGCCGACTATCCCAAACTGTTAATAACTAAATCATTTTATTTTCTCTGTAATTGAAGATATCTACTACGCTTAGTTTCGCTCATTATCTCAACCCCCGGCTGGGAGGGGGTACTAGGGTTGGCAGAAGACGGGTATGTCTGGACGGAACCTCCTAAAACTAACCTTTAGAGACCAAATTTTAGAGAGACATTCTTTCTTCCACACTTAAAGGGACTTTAAATTACAATTTTCCTAAAAATTGTGATTTTTTTACCGTTAAGAGAGACTGCTTTAAAATCTTCTGATTTTTGTAACCCCTAGAGAACCTTTGTAAGGTGAAAAAACCGAACCTTTTCTTCCGCACATACTCAGCACCAATTTTTGCCTAAGTACCTCGGGCTCAAACCTTAGTATTTATCATTAAAGAAAGATATACGCAAGAAATTTCAGTTCTAAGGATTTCAAAATAAATCATTCCGGAAATGATTTTTCAACCCGCTTCCATAAATCTAACTCAGCAAATTTTAATCCCAGATACATCATAAGTTGGTCTTAACCTCTTAAGTCAAATTACCTACAGAGAATTTCAAATCTATACTTTTGTAATATTTAAAGAACTTTTCACGAATCGAGTTTTTAAGGGCTCTAACCATATTCAGAAAATTTGTTAAGAGATTTGAAGATAAAACTTTTGTTTTGGGTTCCTTGACACTTTTAACAAAAAATTGCCTTTGCAAGTTGTTTGGTAATTTATTCTATCAAGACTAATTAAGAAATTTAATTACAAAAATGACGTTGTAACCTTTAAAAGAACGTTAATATAACTGAATGTTCTTTTACCCTCTTTCACAAAAAATGTTTTTTGGACCTACCCCGGTGGAGGTCCTATAAATTAACCTGTTTGTTCGTTCGTTCGTCTGTTACCAACTTTTCTCAGGATTGAATCATAGGAATCTTTTGATTTTTAGTACAAAGGTGCAAAATGGTGGTGGGCAAAATGTAACGGAGCCCGATTTTCGAGAAAAAAAAAATTGGGGGCATATTTGGGCCAAAACACGGCTAAAAAACGGGTTTTTTGGACTTTGTGAAAAATTGGATCATTAACTTTTTCTGATTTTTTTTGCATGAAAGTAGGGTACCATCATAGGTAAAAGATGGCTCAAGCTGATTTTTTCAAAAAAATTTTGTTGGCTCAAAAAACGCATGTTTATCTATAAGAATTACTATTAATAAGCATACATCAATGTTCTTAGTTAAATTACTCAATTTTTTTATGAGATAGATGCTTTTTTTGCTTATGAGGGCTTACTTTTGATGAATGTGTGTGTTTTGACATGAAATTTTGGATATTTTTTTATAAGCAAATTATCAATTACTAAGGTATTAGCTTTTCTCGAGATTTGCTCTTTCATTCTTTATGATTTTTTGCACAAAGATGCATAACTATAAACCCTCGAATGTGACGGAGCTCGATTTTTGGAAAAAAATTTTTGGGGTAAATTTCAGTTAAAACACAGCCAAAAAAAGCTTTTTTTGCACTTTGTGCATTTTTTGTGAAATATTGTTTTTTTCTGTTTTTTTTGCATGAAAGTAGGTAAAAGATGGCTCAAGCAGACTTTTGTAAAAAAAGAATTTTTCAGCTCAAAAAACGCATCTTTATCTATAAGAATCACTATTAATAAGCATACGTCAATGTTCTTAGCCAAATTACTCAATTTTTTGATGAGATAGATGTTTTTTTGCTCACGAAGTCTTGAATATGAAAGAATATTTCAAGAACATGAAATTTTGGTTTCTAAACGTTTTTTTATGAGAAACAAACGAGTAATTTTAATAGATCGTCACTATTTGTGTTCTGAATGATTATTTAATGGTCACATCACGTAGATATCAATTATATATGTGTTAAAGGCATAACCAGGTAGGTCCATAAAAGTATCACTTGTGTTCTCAATATTTTGAGACAAAGAAGCTTTTACAAAATCTTCCGAAAACCTGTTGTTTTGTTTGGTTAAAGATACACCTTCTGGCGCAAAAAAAATTTCAAAACGTTTGTTCTTCGTCAAAAATAAGGTTTTCAAAGTTGAAATACTGCCCTTCGTAAAAGTCTTCATTTTCTTCTTCATTAAATTTTTTCATTGCGTATTCTAAACTTTCAGGAATTCAGGAATAGTTGGCCTAGCAGAAAATGTATAACATATGATAGTTTTGTTGGCTACATCAGGCAGAAATCTATATTTTGTACATGACAAATATGAAAAATTCACTATGGTCAGAACCCTTAAGATTATTTCGTAGGTTCGTAAAAGTTTTCGCAGACACCCAGGAGGATAAAGATTTGCGAATCAACTCTTTCAACTTTTCTCAGAATTAAATTTCGGTGATTTTTAATCGCATGGAATTAGATTTTTTTTTATAAGCTACAACATTTAGGTATATTTTGCCCGACTTTAGTGGAAAAAATAGCTTGGGACTTTGAATTTCGATCTAAGAAAAATATGAGTACATTTTGAATTTTGGGTGGAAAAACAACAATCTCTTTTTTTGCAAAAACCAGACTCTATTCAATGCGACCCATGCACCATTCATAGAACCCATAAAGGCGGTTAAATTGGACCATCTCTAATCGTGGTTGGCAATTTCTCAGAATGGCCCTTCTGTTGTTTTTTTGCTACAATTTTTTGATACTTTTTGAAAATTAGAGAAATGGTCTTTTTAAACTATGACAACTGTGGAATAAGTCCCTCTGGAAAAATTCGCCAAAATTGAAAAAATTGCTGTAGTGCCAAAATAAGCTCTCACCAAAAATTAAGTATCGTAATCATCTTCTATGAAATCTCCTAATGATTTCTAAAAAGCTAAGGTTTAGGCAAAAAGGCAACCAAATTACCCTGCTTTTCCGTCAAAATTAAAAACTAGCGTCGCAAGTCAAAATAAGTTCTCGTCGGAACTCAATTTCTCATGTTTTTTGTTGCTCGCCAAAATTACATGGCAATTTGAGACTAAAAAGAGAGCATTTGGCTTTCGTAATCTACAAGAAGGGGAAAGCTAGGGCACTGAAATGCTGTAATAAAATGGAATTTATCGACCACCCTCAAACCCTCAGATGTTTACACTTCTTCTTTATCAAAACTGTCTTTAATTAAAATGATATTTTATGCAATTCTTAAACCTTATAGTTATATCATTATCGGAAATTTTTGTGTTTATTAGAAAATTACAAACCGCAATGGGGTAGTTAGGTGATTTATGATCGTAAAGTCGGTACTTTTGAGTTTGTTTCAAGTTCCGTTTTCTCAGCGCCAAGAATACAATATAAACCCCACCCGTTCTGACCTTGAAGCTAGTTATACCCTTAATTAGCGGCTGACAAAGATTATATCGTAATTTATGTATCCAATAAAATACTTACCAAACAATTTTTTCCGTTTATGAAAAATTTCCTTGGGTAAAAAATGATATCTTATGACGTACATTGTGAGTTTCCTGTTCTAATTGGAAATCCTCTTTTATTACGTGCTTTACAAATACCGACGTTTTCAAAATAAAAAATTCAAAATGGTAGACATTTTGTAGAAAATCGTATTGTCTGTACTCATTGTATTTGTAATTGGGGCACGGCGAAGAGGACAGACGCACCGGTTGTATTGTCTTGTGTATATTGATAGTTCTTTTGATCTTAACCTTAACTTTGATGCGGAGGTGTCTCAAAAGCTTGCTGCAGATTAACCAAGTCCAAGTCTTAATCAATCAAGAATCCATCAAAAGTCCATCAAAAGAAATTTTTTACAAAGGTAGGGGAAATCTTTTTTTGGCACAGATTTTAGCTTTTGTCAAACATCATTTATGACGAAATCCATCAAAATAAGAAAAATCAAGATTTAGGTTATGTAAGCAAAAAGATTAATCGATTTTTAGTCTAACTTTTTATCACACCAATCGAGAACTCGTACATGATTAGAAAGCTTTTTCAATGATGCGCGCAGAACATACTACAAAATATCCAAACTTTTCGAGGAAAGTACCAAACTTTACGAGCTTAAATTTTTATCTGGTCGCAAAATCAGATTTTAAATCGAAATGTTTTCAAGGCTTTACAATTTGTAAGTTTTTGTTACCACTTTTGTTTACAACGGTGAACTAGAAGAAACATTGAAATTTACTCTTAAAATACCATAAAACTTTCTTCCTATTTTCTATTTTATTCACCAGATAGTTTCCTATTGCAAATATTCCCTTTCCAAAAATTTCTCCTTAAACTCCGTGTTTAAAAGCCATAGTACTGCTCTCAATATCTCTCAATTTCTCTACAATGTTGACGTGTTTTTAAATCCTTAACAATTAGGCTATCAGTGATAACACGTCATTTAAAAGGTGAAATTTATCATCCAGTCATTTTAAGTACAATATTGTTTTCCTGGCCATTTTACTTTTTGATACTTTAAAACGTTTTTGGACAAACTCTAAATATACAGTACTGTTTCCACTGACACGTTTGTTGTTTGTTTATTTTTATCACGTGATCTAAAATGGCCGCTTAATTTGACTGCGTCTGTGATACGTGTCTGTGTTTGCTAGACCGGATTAGGTAGGTTATGTAATTTTGAGGCTATTTCTTTGACCAACCAACAACAAAGATAAAAATAAAATTAATTAATTAAAAGGGGGAGTTAAGTGATTTTTTAGGGAAAGTGTTTTTGCCTTGAAATAAAGTCTTAATATCATAACATTCATGAAGCCCTATACATTAATGTCTCATCAACGTGTCATTATCTTTGAGTTTTCAAAATTTAAATATTTTCCAGAACTTTAGATGTATAACGACCTGGGAACCAAATAAGAATATTATACAAAAATATGTGAAAGATTATTATTAAAACTTTCCAGCTAAAGTTAGCGTTTCTGTCAATAAACTTTGAATAATATGTTTGATGATATTTGTGTATTTTGATTGACTTCTTCCCATTTTTTGTCATGCAAGCTTGTTGTATATTTGTTTCAATTTCATCGTGATATAAATTCATTTTATCAATGTACATCCCTTCAATGTAGAAATAATAAAAAAATATTCATTTTATTGATGATATTATTAGAACAAGACGATTTAAGAACTTCACATTTTAAAGGAATCGAAATGTTTGGTCCAAACTTTGACGAACAGAGAATGTTAATAAAGAAAATATAAAGAAAATGCATGCATCACACCCAAGCCAAATTATTTGTTATTTGAGTTGATTTAAAAATGTTTTTCAATTGCAAATTTCAAAATTGTAAAATGCAAAAACCATGTAAATGCTTTTAAACTGAGATAAAAGTACAACTTAAAAATCTATTGAAATATTTTTTTCATTGACTTTGAAATTATTTTAATTCAGTAATAATTTCTTTCTCCGTTTACGTCTCATCGGAAAATTGAAAATGAAAAATTACGAAAAGAAACCTAATTGTCACCTTTATAAATTATATTTTTTATGTTCCCATTTTTCTGTATACACTGTATTTCTTCACGATACTTTCAACATGATATTTTATTTGTTTAGAACCAGTTTATAATGTTTGACAGACCATGTGCATTTATTCTGTTGTACTTTCTAAGGAAAATCACCTAAACAATTTTCTTATACCCCTAAGTCATGGGAAATAAATATCTTTATCTTTATATATATAGTATATAAAATAACTGGCATCTCATTTCTCCAAAGGAATTAGTCAGCAGTCTTTTTAAAGAATAGTTTTATGGGAATTTTTTTTTACTGACTTTGAGAACAATCAACTGCAGAAATTCTTATAAAATCTGGCGTGAGGAAATAAAGGCCAATTGATAAAATTCATCACTATAAGAAATTATGTAAATACAAAATTTTGATTAGCCATGTAAATTTATTCGTTGCAGGTAGAAATACACAGTTGAAAGTTTTTGAGGATTTGATGCACTTGATTTTAAACAATTGCCCTTTATTGTTATTTTTGACAACCAAAATTATAGAAAGCATTTTACGAGGTAGATAATATTTTACGAGGGTTTCCAGTTGATAAGTTCAAATTACAGAAAGATTAGAATAATGGAAGTTTGGATAGCCTGCATCTCTTCATCATCATCTTCACTATGCATCTTTGAAAAGTTTACTTCTAGTAAAGATTCAGGACTTTGGACTATAATATTGAAAATAGGGAGGTGGTCCAGAAAATAACCAACATGTCGAAATTTCGAACCTAAATATCTGACTCGAAATTTTTATAAACCTGGCGAATAAAAACACAATTACAAAGAATGTAAAAAGTCGTATAAGATGATCATAATACTCAATGATAATCAAATTACACATCTTCTAGGATGAAGAGTACGGTGAAATTTCAAAGAGATGCACAAAAAATCATCAACAATAAACAGAATTTCACAAGGCTAAATCTTTCAAGATTCGGAACTAAATGGTAATTTTAGAACAAATAAAGATTATGTAGACTTCCAAGTCTTGTCTTCTATTGGAATTTGGAGAATTTAAATAACAAAAAGCTTAGACTTCCATAACAAAGAGTGTACTGTTTTTCTTCAAGAACAGCCTACCGGGAATCATCTCTATGGATTATGCTCAAAGGGTTCGAAAGCATAATAACACAGAAATATTAGCATACCAAGTCTACTGAGATAGACTACTTTATGTTTATTTTCATCAACCAGTTTTCCTGATATTTAGTTGAACACCAAACCCGACCGACACCAGTCCCCCGGTCAGATTAGTTTGGATGAAAACAAAAATGATCATCAAAGGCGGGTGAACAGTCGTCTCCAAGAATAATAGGAAAATTGGTAAATCCAAAGTTAGTCAAATCTTTACAAAAGTTACTGTATAAGCCCGGTCAAAATTCTTTCTGTGTAGGTTACAAGCTAACAAAAATCAAACTTTGCTAAAACTCCTTTCAAAATACCTTAGATCTCATATAACAATTATCCTTGTGAAATTGCATTTATTTTAGATTTACCCTATTTAGTTTTCAAACTCCACGAGGGTATTGCAATTTGGGACACATTAGTTAAACACTGACCCGCTATTTGCTGGAAAATTTAGACTTTATCAAATTTCCAGTTAGTAGCTGTCCATCTGTATCAAATTAATATTACATCTGAAGATTTACTATGATATGTTTATATGACTGCTTGGTGCTTGGAGAAGGTGTACCAGTAAGCAATAAAAGCTAAAAACGATGGTAATACGAATTACTTCAAAGAATTGTCATGAATTTACCCAGCCTCGATCCTAGAGCAAACATCATGGTCGTTCACAGTTCGAAGTTATTTATTTCCTTGGTGCTCACTGGCATAGGTCATCTGGAAATGCTAATGGCATGTTTCTTATGATTGCATAAAACTTTACAAACGCGCTTTTTCTTGAAGTTGACAGTGGATTGTATATAGTAGCAGCAGTAACCCCGAGAGTGCTGGTTTGCAAAGTCTTGGGGTCTCATATTGTAATCAATTTGTTTAGAAAATCTTGTATAGAGGAAATTTTTATTCAGCCTGCGCAAGATAAATCAAAAAAGACCATGGCGTTCTAAATTTAGAACGCCATAAAAAAGACCGAAGAAGACTGTGGGAACGTGGTAGAAGTCTACCAAACTGGCGTTCTAAATTTAGAACGCCATAAAAAAGACCAAAGAAGACTGTGGGAACGTGGTAGAAGTCTACCAAACTATTTAAGAAATTTAATTTACATTTAATTTATTTTCAAACATTTTGAAGCCAATTTAGATAGGTTTTGGTGTTCTTTCTTGGTGAGCGCATGCTCAAAATTAAGTAGTGGTGGTGGATGAAGAGACGGTTTTAAAGGAGCCGGCTCAAAAAGGGAAAATATGGTAATAACAAAGCTTCCGGTTATTTATATCAGTAATACGACCTCTGAGATTAGAATTTAAGATTCCCCTTCCTCAAATATGCGAAAGATGATGCTAAATCAAACAGATTTTATTTCCGTCAAAACTCTTCGTTCAGACTCAAATGACCTATTTTATACTTGTTCTGAAAAACTTACCTCGTGACCTACAACAAAAAGTTATGCAATTCTTTTGCACTCTCCTCTGATTCCATAGTTGATGATCCATTGCCCAGAATTCTAAGCAGAAAGTTTGGGTTTTGAAAGAAAAGTTGCAATCTTTCAACTTTTTGAAAAAAATTGTACGCTGGAAAAGTAGAGAACGATAAAATGTGATTGGAATTTAATATTTTGCCCGCGTAATTCAAAAGAAACTGATTCATCGTCATTTTGAATTTTGAAGAAGAAATTTAAGAAACAGAAAAATATCTATCTCTCAAACTAATATCAAGTCTTGAATCCTGCAATGTTGTCCAGGCTTTGTTCTAAAGCTCATCGCAAACTAAAGATTGGCAACGTAGATAGCTGTAAATCCCAAAAGGCTTAATGTCCGGAAAACCGATTCAATTGAGAAACTAAATTTGAAAAAAACGATCCAATCCAACGCTCTGAGAAGAAGTTTTTACGCCAAAACCACAACAACACGAAAAATACTGTAACTTTACTCTGAAAAACTTAATACCTTTTATCTAGCCTTCGGACTGAACGTTATTGGTTGACGAATGTCATAATTTGAACTGTAATATGTACGTATTTTTTGTGTCAGTAAATATTTTAAATTACAATATTTTGAAAAACATTTCCCATTTAAACGTCTTGCGAATCTTCTTTCAAGCTTTCCATGCCTTTAGTTAACCCTATTAGCCCCCGGGGGGGGGGGGTAGAATCTACCACACTGGTGTACTTTAGTGTATAGCTCAGAGAAAATTTTTTTAACGACTTGAAACTTTCTGCCTTTTAATAAAATCTTATTAAGAGTACTTGTGCAAATTGTTAGGATCATTGGTCCTCTAGGTCAGGTTTATGACTTTATTGTGAAATAAATAATTTTGAATATGCAATAACTTCTGAAGTATTAATCCAATCATATTCAAATTTGGATAGGTGATAGGTGTTAACAATGTGATTTCAAATATATACAAAAAAAAATTAAAAATGATGATGTCATCATTTATGACGTAATCAAATTTTGAAAAGTTTACTCATTTTCAGCATAGATTTTAACAATAAATCTTAATGGGAAATACAAAACCGGAAATTATGTTAAAGAAGAACCTTTTATCTTTCAGAATCTTTAAACAGAATCTCATTATCTTTATTGGTTCGACTGTGAGAGACATTTTTGTAAACCATACATTTTTGCTTTTTTCTGACAGGTGGAAATTTTGTGATGATGTCATCGCTTTTTGGATGACGTCATCAATTTTTCTTTTATTCCTGGAAGTTTATATCATGATGGAGAACATCTGTACCAATTTTCATGCCCATAGCACTTCTAGATAAAAAATAATCGAGGGTGGTAGATTCTACCCCCCCCCCCTGGGGCTACAAAAATCAAAAAAGGTTGGGGTTAATAGGGTTAAGGGGATATTGTTGAACAATTCATCAAGTTAACCTAAATTTCTTCCCATTATGGGAAAATCATGAGGGCTTAAAATCTCAAGGGCTTAAGAAAAGAATCCAATGGCTCGCCTAAGTTCAAACTAGAATAATACGAACTAGGTTTTCCGACCTGATTAGCTTGTATTCCCTTGGAATTGGTTCATGCAGGACAACAAGGGCAAAGTAATCACTGAGCTTTAATTGTGACTGTGCTAAGCGAGCTGCCGATAGCTTCATGGCATGCAATCGAACGACACTGGGAAGCCGTTTTAGTATCGAGGCCAACATCTAGTGAATGTCACGGCACTTTACAATGCTGGGAGTATCTACCCACGCTCTTATTTTAGAAAAGTATATTCCAGCACCTTGGTAAGAGTCGAGCTTGGGCTTCCTAGATGGGGGTCATGTTAATGTTAGTTTGAATCACAGATCCCTACAACACCGCATGATTATGGCGACTCGAAAAAATGAAACTTTGAGAGTAATGAAAACTAACCTAGATTGAAACGAAGATGCGGCGGTTGAGTAAATAAAGAGTCATAGGTGATCGAAAAGGTCTAAAATGTGTGTATCGGCAAAGTAGCAAAAAAAAACCACTTAACTAATCTAGAAAATAAAATAAAATAGAGATAAATTGAGACAAATCACCGGTACTTACCAGTAACAAGAACTGATTCTATTCTTACCATAGAGTCCGACCCCACCACCAGAGGAGGAACCACCAGTGGTGCACATCCTCAACTCCCATTCGTTGATCGACGAGCTACGCGAACAAACAGATACCACTGATCTCACCGTCTCCGAACATCTGAGAGATAGTTACGGAACAGGGACTATCACTGTCTCCGAATATTTGGCTAATAACTACGTAAGTCTATCTAGTTCTTTCTTTCATTTATTGATTTTAGTTTGTTTAATCGTTCCTTCGTTTGTTCTTTGTTAGGTAGTTAACCGGTGCTAAAGTCTGGCGTAAAATTGTCAAGTTTTAAAGCGATTTTCTCACCTTTCATCTATGCAAAATATAAAAAATTATACACCGTCAAAAAGATATCTTGGCGTTTTTAGAAAAATCGTAGCCACAAATTTTAGAGACAGACTTTAGTTAACAATTCGTTTTTCAATATCTTTGGTTATTTCGTTTAATCATTCAGTTGCGTTCGTTTTTAAATCTTAATTATCAGTTCAGGAAATAGCATATAGAATCGCAGCGAAATGCAATATTCCGCAATTTCACCCTAGCATTTAAATTTCCTACCTAGCGATTTTTGACAATGATGCTTGGAAATAAGGAGGGATTTTGCCCGATTTTGCTTTTTTTTTCGAATTGAATTGATCAACTTTCATAATTTTAAATCACAAGCTTCAATTGAAAGTGTGTTGGGAAAAACCGCATGTTGTGAAATATTGCAGCGGAACTGTGCAGTTTTGTCAGTTTCTTCGTTTTTAAATACCACAATTGATTCTTTCGTTTGATAACGATTCGTTTGTTTTAGTCACGAATTTGTTTATTCGTTATTTAGTTCATTTCTTAGTTTGTTAATTCGTTTATTCGTTCGTTTTCAAATCATTCTTTCCTTTAGTTACGAATTCATTTCTCCGTTTTTGAGTTCATTTGTTCGTTCGTTATTTCGTTAAACCGTTCGTGTTTTTATTCCTCTATTTGATGGCAATTTGCTTTTTCATTATTTAGCTCATTAATTAATTTGTTATTTTGGTAATTCGTTAATATGTTCGTTTTCAAATCTTTCTTTCCTTTAGTTACAAATTTGTTCATTCGTTATTTAGTTTATTTGTTAGTTCATTAATTCGTTAATATGTTCGTTTTCAAATCATTCTTTTCTTTAGTCACGAATTTGTTCATTCGTTATTTAGTTCATTTGTTAGTTCGTTAATTCGTTAATATGTTCGTTTTCAAATCATTCTTTTCTTTAGTCACGAATTTGTTCATTCGTTATTTATTTCATTGGTTAGTTCGTTAATTCGTTAATATGTTCGTTTTTAAATCTCTCTTTCCTTTAGTTACGAATCTGTTTCTTCGTTATTTAGTTCATTGGTTAGTTCGTTAATTCGTTGATATGTTCGTTTTTAAATCTCTCTTTCCTTTAGTTACGAATTTGTTTCTTCGTTATTTAGTTCATTGGTTAGTTCGTTAATTCGTTGATATGTTCGTTTTTAAATCTCTCTTTCCTTTAGTTACGAATTTGTTTCTTCGTTATTTAGTTCATTTTTAAGCTCGTTAATTCGTTAATATGTTCGTTTTCAATTCTTTCTTACCTTTAGTTACGAATTTGTTTCTCCGTTATTTAGTTCATTTGTTAGTTCGTTAATTCGTTAATATGTTCGTTTTCGTCAAATCATTCTTTTCTTTAGTCACGAATTTGTTCATTCGTTATTTATTTCATTGGTTAGTTCGTTAATTCTTTAATAATTATGTTCGTTTTTAAATCTCTCTTTCCTTTAGTTACGAATTTGTTTCTTCGTTATTTAGTTCATTTGTTAGTTCATTAATTCGTTAATATGTTCGTTTTCAAATCATTCTTTTCTTTAGTCACGAATTTTTTCATTCGTTATTTAGTTCATTTGTTAGTTCGTTAATTCGTTAATATGTTCGTTTTCAAATCATTCTTTTCTTTAGTCACGAATTTGTTCATTCGTTATTTATTTCATTGGTTAGTTCGTTAATTCGTTAATATGTTCGTTTTTAAATCTCTCTTTCCTTTAGTTACGAATTTGTTTCTTCGTTATTTAGTTCATTGGTTAGTTTGTTAATATGTTCGTTTTCAAATCATTCTTTTCTTTAGTCACGAATTTGTTTCTTCGTTATTTAGTTAATTTTTTAGTTCGTTAATATGTTCGTTTTCAATTCTTTCTTACCTTTAGTTACGAATTTGTTTCTTCGTTATTTATTTCATTGGTTAGTTCGTTAATTCGTTAATATGTTCGTTTTTAAATCTCTCTTTCCTTTAGTTACGAATTTGTTTCTTCGTTATTTAGTTCATTGGTTAGTTCGTTAATTCGTTGATATGTTCGTTTTTAAATCTCTCTTTCCTTTAGTTACGAATTTGTTTCTTCGTTATTTAGTTCATTTGTAAGTTCGTTAATTCGTTAATATGTTCGTTTTCAAATCTTTCTTTCTCTTTAGTTACGAATTTGTTTCTTCGTTATTTAGTTCATTTTTAAGCTCGTTAATTCGTTAATATGTTCGTTTTCAATTCTTTCTTACCTTTAGTTACGAATTTGTTTCTCCGTTATTTAGTTCATTTGTTAGTTCGTTAATTCGTTAATATGTTCGTTTTCGTCAAATCATTCTTTTCTTTAGTCACGAATTTGTTCATTCGTTATTTAGTTCATTGGTTAGTTCGTTAATTCTTTAATAATTATGTTCGTTTTTAAATCTCTCTTTCCTTTAGTTACGAATTTGTTTCTTCGTTATTTAGTTCATTTTTAAGCTCGTTAATTCGTTAATATGTTCGTTTTCAATTCTTTCTTACCTTTAGTTACGAATTTGTTTTGAATTGAATCATAGGAATCTTTTGATTTTTGGTACAATGGTGCAAAATGGTGATGGCCAAAATGTGACGGAGCCCGATTTTCGAAAAAAAACTTTTTTGGGCAAATTTGGGCCAAAAAACGGCTAAAAAACGGGTTTTTTGGACTTATCTGGAATTATTTCTGATTTTTTGCATGAAAGTAGGGTACCATCATAGGTAAAAGATGACTCAAACAGATTTTTGCAAAAAAATTTTGTGGGCGCAAAAAACGCACGTTTATCTATAAGAATCACTATTAATAAGCATACATCAATGTTCTTAGTCAAATTACTCAATTTTGTTATGAGATAGATGTTTTTTTGCTCATGAGGGCTTACTTTTGAAGAATATGTCTGTTTAGACATGAAATTTTAGTTGCTGGGCGTGTTTTTATAGAACAACTGGCCAAGTTCGATATTTTTTTATAAGCACATCAATTACTTAGGTATTAACTTTTATCGAGATTGGCTCTTTCATTCTTTGTGATTTTTCGCACAAAGATGAATAACTATAAACCCTCGAATGTAACGTAGCCCGATCTTCAAAAGAAAATGCAAAAAATCATAAAGAATGAAAGAGCCAATCTTGAGAAAAGCTAATACCTAAGTAATTGATAATGTGCTTATAAAGAAAATATTGAATTTGGCCAGTTTTTCTATAAAAACACGCCAAGTAAACAAAAGTTCATGTCTAAACACACAGATTCTTTAAAAGTAAGCCCTCGTGAGCAGTGATTCTTATAGATAAACATGCGTTTTTTGAGCCAACAAAATCTTTTTGCAAAAATCTGCTTCAGCCATCTTTTACCATGATGGGGTTACTTTCAAGCAAAAAAAAACGTTTTTTAGACGTTTTTTGGCCCAAATTTTCCCAAAAAACTAAAGATGCATAACTATAAACCCTCGAATGTGACGGAGCTCGTTTTTTGAAAAAAAAATTTGAGGTGAATTTCAGCTAAACTTTTTTTTCTGACTTTTTGCATGAAAGTAGGTAAAAGATGGCTCAAGCAGATTTTTGTAAAAAAAGAATTTTTCAGCTCAAAAAACGCTTGTTATCTATAAGAATCACTATTAATAAGCATACATAAATGTTCTTAAAATTACTCAATTTTTTGATGAGATATGTTTTTTTGCTCACGAAGTCTTGAATATGAAAGAATATTTCAAGAGCATGAAATTTTGGTTCCTAAACGTTTATTTTATAAGAAACAAACGACTAATTTTAATAGATCGTCACTATTTGTGTTCTGAATGATTGTTTAATGGTCACACTCACGTAGATATCAATTATATATGTGTTAAATTCATAACCAGGTAGGTCCATAAAAGTATCACTTGTTTAGTTCATTAATTTTTAGTTCGTTAAAATGTTAATTTTCAAATCTTTCTTTCCTTTAGTTACGAATTTGTTTTTTAGAAATTTTCTTTATTAGTTATTCTGCTCGTTCATTCGTTCGTTCAGCTACTGATTTGTCAATATTTTCGTTCTTTCTTTGACAATATCAAACCAATTGCAAATGCCTTATGTAATGTCAGGTTGAATTACACTGTATCGATGCCTGTTGAATTTCAACATAACTATAATCTAATTCGTTCTTTTAGATACATTTCGATTTAGGTTGCTGAAATCTTCCAACAATTCCATGTTTCCTTGTTTTCGTTATTTCTTACACGAGGCTATTAATTTCAAATCAAGCTCTTAACCATGGCTATTACCATTACTAAATAAACTGTATTTTACGGGGAAGCATCTTGCTCTCAATGAAATTTTTATGGATAATTGGAGATGATTTGCGAAATTTTGCTTCGGCCCGCTGCCTGATTAGTATTTTACAGACCAGAATGCAAACTTGGCTAAAATTTTATTTTGACCGAGTAGCTCTTTTGATTTGAATGGAATTTGTTTCTGAAGGCTATTTTGCCAAGTAAAAGGGACACGTAATAGAAAAAAATTTACCCCGTCGGTATTTAGTACTTAGACCGGTCTGTAAAATACACATCAGCCCCCCTACCGGAACTCAGGAACTACTGGAGCTTGCAGCTTGAAATTTTCACCAGAACAGTATGCAAAATATCAGTTTCTCCGTTTTTTACCTAAAATGATTACTTTTAGCATAACATAATTTGCTGTAAGCTTGTATTATTTCAAGTCACTTGCATTTTCCAATCCCTAGATACAGAAACCTTTGACGTCATCAATGATGCCGAAATTTTCACCAAAGATGCCAATTCATATTTGGTACACACTTGCAAAACTTCAAGTCAATTTAGTAACTATTTCTCGACGAGTATTTCTAACGACGAATCATGGTAGTCGACAAATTTTTTGCCGATGATTTTTCTTAATTACGATTAATTTTTGCCGAAGATTATTTTAGTTCGGCTTAATGTACTATTTACAACAAAGATTCCGACAGGAGGTAAAGGAAATACAATGATTGCTCAGTTTATTGGTGTTTTGTAGCCTTCAGGGATTTCATTCTTTTTTCCTTTTCACTAAAACGTTATTACTGTACGAAATTCGCTGGCAAAATTTATTCGTCTGGAGTGATGTATTTATTGCCGCTGAATTTTACGTAAAATACAAGACTGCGTCCATTTTTAATGAGGGCTCCGTCATCATACTGCACACAAGTTGGTCGTATTTACATCAATTTCAAAGAATCATTCAAGAAGGCGCATGTGTCAATTTTCCGTGGATTAATTAGATACTTCCAGCAGCTTAAGAGAGTTGAAGAATCTTTTTAATTGTCAACTATTATCAAAATCTGTTATTGTTTTTTTTCGAAAATTCTTGCTGGGTCATATAGTATTTTTATCTAGTTAATTGTTCAGTCTTTCCTATTATTTGTCCTTGCGTAATTTGAAAGGGAACAATTTCTTGATCTGAAAATTTATCTTTTTGTTGTGAGTATAAATATCACTTTTTACATTAACCGGTAGAAAGATCGTCGGTGAAAAAAATCACCGGCAAAAATATTAGTTGACATAAATTTCGTCACTTGCCAAAATATTCCATGAAATTGTTTATTACGAAGTTTTTATAGCCGATGTATGTTTTTTGCCAACAAATTCTTTTTGCCGGTGAACTATTTACCAGATTAATGACGACTTCTTTCAGGAATTAACGCGTGAAAACACCAAAAAGCTGAACAATTATTCAACTTCCTATCTGCCCATGTGGCAATCTAAGCACAATAAACCCAAAGTTTATTCAATTTCAAATGGAAAGAAGTTCAAAATAATCAAGAAATCATTTGGTAAAAATATTCATCGGAAAACATCAATGGTCGGTCGAAAACACAAAAGTCGGCCATGAAAGATTCGTCGGCAAAAAAATTGATTTTTTCATCTTGCAATCTTGCTCCGTCTAAAAAATATTCAAACGATGTTTGGTGTTGGTCAATTAACTTCTAATTTTGCCACAATTAAAATATTCAAAAAACCTAATTATTGAGATTTGAGTGCATTTTCCGTTCAGAAAATTAATTTGACCTGTATACAATATAATTGTTCAAGTATTTTTTCTAGTTTTAACTATATAATACTTAATGTGAAAGCAAATCCTGGTTCTTTCTCTGAGAACATGAGTATCCATGGCAACTGACACACGATCATGTATCAGAAGTTGGGAGTAGTCAAATGAAATTGTTGCATCACAATTAATATCAGGTCGCATGAGATTTGAGAATAAGACATCTTCTTAAGTGGATATAGCTTTTAGCTCCCCGAAAAAGAGTCGGGTAAAGGTTATTTTGTATAATTTGAAATGATCAGCTTAGAAAGTGGCCGACCTCTAACGGCTTCCCAATGAAATTGTTTTTGACAACTTCTGATACTGTAATTTAGCAAAATATAACTTGAGATCAGATCGTGAAAAACAAACGATCTGACGAATATCTCGAATTTGTAAGGACCGCGCCCGTAGGACTGGGAATGACAATAAAGCTGCGTGATTATGTTTAAAAATAGGGCGCCGTATCAGACAAAAGATAAATTTTTGACATCACGGCACGTAACGGTATTCTTGTAATGTATTGACTATTTTGCTCAGATAGTTAATTTTCAAGCGCCTACAGAGGTTTTACCCTGCGCCAATAATGCCAATCTGTTATCAAGTTAGCAAAAGAAAGCTCAAAATGTCACTAAATGGAAAATAATCTTTAAATGTCTTTAACAGTTATTTTTAAGGCCATAATTATATTAGTGATTCATCAAGATAATGAAAACCTCTCTGAGATGTTTCCTAACTGTGTAAAATCACGATTATTTTACTTTCGGTGTTTCGGTGGTCATTAGTGAACGGAAATCATTTCATTGTAAATGGAATATTTTGTGCGTTACTTCATCAATTTGAAACGGCCTTGAAAACGGGATTACTGAAATAATTATTACATTCTGAAAACAATAGATGAGAGGACGCCGCCACCTCACGAACGATCGGAAAGTGAAGATCTCTGTTACCAACAACTGACTTTCTAAAGAGGAGTTATTTTCTGAATGCTAATTTCCTTTGCACGAATGTTTAACCATCACATTGTATCGCCAAGTTGATGCATATGTATTTTGTGCTAGTTTTATACTTTATCAAATTTCGTTATTGGTATACTTTTTATGGTGATTTGTTTAAATGCAAGATGGCGGACAACAGTGGCAAAGATGTTAGTTGGTATGCTTTTATGTTGCGTTGATGCCAAATATATATTTTCCAATTTATCTGACCTTTTGACTTCTGTAGCCATCGAAAGGGCAACCCTAAGGGCCATTTTCCCATCAGTTTCACCTATTTTCCTGTGCAATTATCTTCACAATTTATGTAGTTTCTGTATCTATCCGTAGACATGTGTTTCGTCCTTCCCAGGACTCTTCAATGCGGCTTCAATGCGAGACTGTAGTTTATGTATACAACTCTTAGCCTAACTATAAGATCAGTCTATTTATGTTTTACTCAGTTCACCTGTCCTGGTATAGTTAAGAAAAAAGGGATGAAACAGTTAAGTTAGCATAAGTTTTGTATTTGCTGGTAGCTAAAAGTATGTTTTTTTTAGGAGGGTCCTCAAAAAATATGACACTTTCAGCCACAAGATTTTAAACTTAAATCATTGATTACTGCAATTATCTACAGGCTGAACTGGGAAAGAACATTGAGTTTAAAGCTTAGAGTAGAATCTTTAACCTTTCCCAGGCAAGAAAAAATCAAAAACCATTAATTTCCCATCCAGAACGCGTCTAGAACGCGCCACAATCATGACGACGAATTGTATCTAGCGGTTCCTTTGTTTTTGAGGAATACATTATTTGAAATTTAGCGATAGATTTTACTTTCAATCTCGCGTTTGTGTAAAACCCACGCGAAACGTTCTGGATGGGAAATTAAGTAGTTCATTTCCCATCCAAAAGTTTCTACTCTAGCCCCTTCTGGGCTTTAAACTCAATGGGAAAGAATAGACTTAGGCTAGGGGGTTGTCGGAGAAAGACAATTTTACCATATTTTAAGTGTGGTATTTTAGATTATTATCCCTGGAAATATCTCTCCAAGGATTTATAATTTTCAGCATAAATGATATAGCTTATAAAATATTTTAAGAGAGCAGATGACCCCATGGATAGAAATACTTTAATTTTTGGATACTTTAAAGTTCCAGGGTTTTTCTCGAATTATTTTGGTGACATTAGAATAATTGAACAAGGAAAAAATATTGTAGATAGTCGGTCGTTATGTGCTAAGTAGATACTTTCGGCTTTTCTTTAAGGTCTTGTATATCACGAATTTAAACTCGGATCAAAGATGTAAAAGTCGGTTCCTTCTTCAGTAAGGTATCACAAAAATTGACACATTTCCAAAACAAATTTATTTTTTATGTCAAATATATCGTTTAAACCGTAATTTATTGAATATTTGAGATAAAAAAAGCATTTTAGACTCAAGGAACTTTTTTCTAAAGCCTTTATCAGAATACAATAGCTGTTTACAAGAACAAAGGACATTTTCAGTTTTTGCTCACTTTGGGCATGATGAGTGACGTCATCAAAAAAAGTTTAAGGCAAAAGTTACCTTATAGGACAATGATCTTGTGTGTCAAATTTCATTCAAAAAGACCCACTAGATCAAAAGTTAAGGGGTGGTACAGGAACAGCCCCCCCTAGTTTTGAATCGCCCCTAAAAGCCTAGTATGAATAGGGTTAAACCTGATTGAATTTCTCAAACAATTTGATAGCCATGATGAATATTATGAATTTTTTTGTAAGTTGCCAAACAAACAATGACCCTTTGTTGCATTTTTGTATATTTTTGTGAACGCCAATATTTGACATAATGTAATTACATTCTGGTCTGTAAAATAATCAATCTTCGTCATAAATTGTTATGACCTAATTGCATTTTTTTTCTTAAATACTGGATTGCTTTGTCATCGCTTTTAATGAGGTATGCTTTTAGTTCTTCCGCTTACAGTAAGGGTAATTATGAATGTTAAGTACACTCTATTATTTTATCAAGTATTTTTTCCCCTCAAGGCTAAGCAGTTTTTGCAACACAGTATGCATTATGAACGATCTGTTAGGTTATACAAGTTGATATCGAAACTTAAAATTTCAATATATAATACTTTGGTTCAGTTTCCAAAGGGTTTATTTTTTCATTCTCTTAACCTTTTAACCTCGTGAACATACGAGGAAAAATATTTTTATTTCGTACAAGGAAAAATTTGACTCTATGATTGTGGTGAGTCGATAATTGGCTTTTAATAAGACCCTACTTGAACACGGAACTTAGATGACATGGTTTATTGTTCTTTTAAATTCATAAATATCTGCCAATAATCTTGTTTAGTCAAGTACTTTTATTTGAAAAAAATTATATGATGACCTCAGCGTTAGTTTTAATATCGTACCATGTTTAAACCACATCTTGTCAATAAAATACTGCACATTCCATAGTAATGACCTAAAATAAACCAATAACCCACAAACTGCAAGGGATGACCCAAACCATTCACTCCATTACACATTTTCACAAAGCGTCTACAAATCAATTTGAAAGTTTCAGATGACTATAAATATGGAATAAGTTTTGCCCATTATTTGCAAGCTACATTAAATAATTTGCATCCCTTCATCATTTTAATGCCAATGTACATGGCAGAAATACACGAAAGACAAAGGAAAGATAATTTAGAGCTTAGAATAAATGAAGAACAGTCTCGTTCTTAAATTACAGGAATTTCTAAGAACTCACTCATCATTAAGCCTCTTCTTCCAAGCCCTTCAAATTATAATTAGCCTTCGGGTGCTCGTAACATGGCGTATTAACGCTAAAAGTGTTCTTAAAATGTTCTTGATTTAACTACTTCGTAAGTATTTTTGTGCAATTTCCTAATTTGGTGTTTTAGAGCCCTTAAAGCCTTAAAATGTTCCTAACTTGTTCTTAATATTTTGGTCATGGAGGCTATTTGAGGACAGTTAAGATTTATAAATTTTGAAAATTTTTCTTGGATTTGAACCTAAAATCTTTTAGAAAAATGAAAATTTGAGTCATCTCATAGAATGCCCCCTGAGCTTAGAGGGGGGGTTAAGGGTAAAAAATTGGGCCACCTCAAAGGGGGCTATGTTTTGAGTAATCGAACTTGGGGCTATGCTGATAATTCAAATTATTTTCAATTTTCAAAAATTTGAGAAATCAATTTCATCAATTTTCTACTTTAAATACGCCCATAACAGTTTGCATATTTCATCTTTATTTGTCTTTATCCCTTGCCTTAAGATTGTGAATGAATTCGGTATTTGCAACTTAGAAGCACAATATTTTTTTGATTTTCAGTTTAGCTTAATTTAATTTTTGGGGGCTGGCGCATTCTATGGTTCTTTAAAAAATTGTGCTAAGTCATTCGTAAAATCTCCCATAAAAATTTAAAAATTCTGGTATTATCCCTAAAAACTAAAAACATTACTAATTTCAATTTAATCAGATTTAATATCTCAAATTGCCGCTATATTGTTATTATCACTATCGTCACTGTTAGGTTGTTTTGCACCTTTTTGCGAAGGATATTTTTTAGTCCAATTTTATTAATTTATGTTGCTTTGATAACAATGTCTTTGTACATTCAAAATTTGTTGATTTTTTTATTGGTAATGAAAATTTGGAGAAAAGAAAATGTTACGATTTAATTTTAAGTTGAAACACCCATATATATACAACACATTTTGCAGTTTGAAACTGGTGAAACATATAGAGTCATTGAGGATTTTTATTCAATCGATTGTAACATTTTATTGTAAGCACAAAGAAATGCGTTTACAACAAAGGATTTTTTTGAAAGCTAAAAACATCAGTGTAATTGAATTCAACTTTCTCAACTTAGAAGTATTAAAAATATTACAACTTACGAGGCTTACCCATCGGTTTTTATATTGCAACTTTTAAATAATACCACTTTGAAATCGCCATATTTATTCATACACGCTTTTTTTTTTATAAGAATGGTGTAAATCTATTTCATCACGGATATTCTTAGCTTTTTTGGGAAAATCATCCCAAAATATTCTTACTGCTTTTTCTTAGGTTAGGGTCCTAATTCAGACTAGATTTAACATTTAGTACATACGTCTCAAACATGATGGCATTTTTGTGAAAGGAGTGAGCCTAACTTGGGGGTAATTGACAATTTATAATTGAAAATGCTCTAAAAATGGCATTCTTAGCTTGAGTTGCAAAATTCTATGATGGTGATATTCTTAACATATTCTTAATTTTTTGGCCATTTTCATCATGGACATTCTTATAAAGTGTATTCTTATAAAAAAAAAAGCGTGTATTTTAAGGATTTAACCAGATTTCGAGACTTGGTGTATGCTTCGAATTCGACGAATTCTTCAGTAAGGAAGGGTTTATTTTAGTCTTCTGAAAAATGAACCAATTTCTTCATATTTTCGTATTATATTCTGGAACAAAAATTATTTCGAAACTATTTTGAAATGTAAGACAGAAATGAACAAAAAACTGATACAAGCAATATCAGAAAAGGCTGATGACCTTGGTAACCGTAAGGTTGTCCTTCGGGAAGACATAAAAATTGCTTCAATGTGCCTCCAATGTGACATAACCTACATCTCCATTTTGTGACAATATTACACTCACCTGCTAAAAATAACCTGAACTTTCATTGGAAAATTGTTCTTTGACGTAGATTGACATCACTGTTTTTGTTCAGATTTGCTCTATATAGTAATACCATTCATATTTATAAACATTGATAATTACTCTTGATATAAAAAACATATTACACTTACAATGCTTCAATAATTATGTATTAATATAAATGCATAACTTTATAATGAAGATTTTCTACTCTACAAGCAAATTGCTCGGGTCATGCATTACATCATTTTATTTTGAAAAGTAGAGACGTTTTCGCTTTTGGTTGAAAGGTAAGAAAAGTTTGGAATTTTTTTAGTAGAATTCAGTGCATCAGTGAATCAGTGAATCAGTGAATTTGGCTTCAAGTCTACCAATAACTTAATAACTATTGTCATTGTCCATTTAGTCCTATTTAGGAATTACAGCATTCATTTTTGATTAACTTATAATTACTAACCATTGCAATTGGAACAGTTTTTTTTACATTTCTTTTATTGATCTATCCGGCAGTTAGATTGCTTGGAAAAAAATTTGTTCACTTAAAAAAGGAAATGAAAAAATTCAAAAAAGAATCAAAAGTCAGCACATTGTTTGCGAGAATTAAAAATCTAAAAAGAAATTAAGATTTAAAAAGTCATGTAAAAAGATAAAAAATACCAATTCGTCAAAAATAGAAGATTTTGTACATGCTTCAGCATATATGTACTGGTTATTTGATTGAATCTATTTGGCATCAATACACTACCATCACCAGCACCATTTCAGATAGGGATAACAAAACAGCTACCTGTTTCAGTAACCCGAAGAAAGGTTACAGCCAGTGAAGATTAAGTGCAGATTTTTCAAAATAGAAATTTATAAAAGCAAAATGACAAAATAAAATGGCTTGATATTAACAATATTTCCTTTCGTTTTAGAGAATGATTCTTAACAAGTCTTTGTAGTTTAGCTATTTTAAATTGCTGAAGTAAAATCACGTAAATCACAAAATATTAACTTAACTTGGAACAATAATCGATTCATAATATTTTAATTTCAAAATTTAAGTTCGTTTTGTAATGCTTCATCAATATTACCTGGTTTTCTGGACATTTTCATTTGCTTAGCAGTACCAATTCCTTTTTCCTGCGCTTAAATTTATATTTCGATTTATAAGAAAAAGTTGATTCATGCTCAAATGAAGGTGAATAGTTATTCAATATTTTCAACAAGCAAACGCCATAATGAACAATTTAATTCTTTAATAAAAAATTCAGTTTTTTTTAGGATTGTTTTCTTTAAAATTACGAAAAAAAAATTAAAATTAAGCATTAAATCTTAACATTGATGATTTCAACTGCAATTGCAATGTCCAATTTACCAATTGCTAAATGAGTCGTCAATTGCAATTTTTTTCCCTGAAAATTAAAAACAGTTTGTTTTTCTGACTGCAATGATCTAACGTTGATTATAATATACTAGCCTTCGAAATTGATTCCCAGAATATTTCAAGGATATTTTTAGTCTAGAAAGCTAGACGACTAATTTTATATACATAATAGAAATAAAGCAAAAAGTAATGAATGGAACAATTTTAGTCGTCTAGAAACCTTTGTGCACTAACTCCAAACCAAAGAAAAGTGTCAATATTGCAATTATAATTTTTTCCTGCTCAAAATAATTCTTGAGAAAAAAATATGTGTGGATTTGTGTATTGAAAGTTTTTGAGTTGATTTCGTTTTGAGAGTTTGCTGTTGCTTGATAAATTGTTTTCTCGCTACGCAAGTTTCTGCGTAGCTAGCCCCTGTATCTATAAGGCTGGAACACCGGATTCTTCCAGTCGTTTATACAAACTAAATCCCCTATTATTATTATTAGTATTGGTATTATTAGTATTACACGCATTATAAACGACTCCAGTCTAGGATATTTTAGAAGAAATTATTAAAAAAATATTATTAAAAAAAATTCGGAATTTTTGACAAAAAATCGAATAAAATTGAAAGAAATCGTATACTTTTGAAAGGATATTCCGATATTTCAAATGAAAAGAATCGACTTCTTGTCAGTTAGAAATTGTACTGGACAAAAATAATTAAAAACTTATTTATAAATTAACAAAAATTAAAATTACTTTCATGTAAATTTAAAAATTTTTGGAATTCGTTAGTTTCGAACTTAGCTTCTTTGTAAAAACTTTTGATGTTCTTAACTTACTTTTTTTCAGCTTTTTCGTAGTATTTTGGTCTAATTTACTCATAAGTTGCATGTTTTCAAGTCTGAAAAAGCCTTAAAATGTTATTAGAATGTTCTTAAGTTTTTGGGCATCGAAGCCTTCTTATAGACTTTTTTCTTATATACAAAAATGTGTAGAACAATAGAAAATATATTAATAAATTTAAATTAACATATCAATATAAAATTACTAGCCGGTACCCGGCGTCGCACGCCGGTTAAGCTGTAGCTGAACGCACTAAAAGTCCTTTGGATGTTGAAAAAACGATCAAATGAATAAAAAGATATATTCAAAGTTTGACTCTAACCCTCCCCCGGAGATCTTTTTCTCGCTTCGCTCGCATTAAATACGCCGTCCAGTTTTCGACAATTTGCGAAAATGTCATGGTAAAGAGGAGTGAAATGTAGAAATTACAATTCTTTAGGAAAAAGCGGGAAAGCCACAAAGAATATTGCAACTTTGTTTTTATCAGATTTAAAAAGATAAATAAGTCAATTCTAAATTGCTCTTTTTAAACCCTTGTCATAACTTCTCGAATTTGAACATGTAAAATGACGTACATAGTTTTTAACAGTATCAACCACTTGAATGTTTTTATATGAACGGTATGAAGAAAGAGATGGACTAATTTCTTCTCTTGCTTTTTATTGCCCTTTCAATGCTGTTATTGTTCGACAGACTTTTTAAATTTATGTTTTGATTTACATTCGAAATGTTCTTTTCTATAAAATAAACTTGTTTTGTTTTGAAAAGAATTCAAATGTCATTAATAAATACGATATACGATCGTTAAATACATTCGAAAACATTTCAAACAAAAGAAAAGAGAAAAACAGGATCTGACAAAGGTGGGCAGAAATTAAAATTACTAAATGTATATGGGCCTTAAATTTCAAAACAAAGGCTAAATAAAGTCTAAACCAGGCTTTTGCAAATGGCGCGAATCCGATAGAACAAATTTGTGGAGCAAGAGACTAAAAGTTATAATTCTAAAACACAAACAAAGCGAAAACGAAAGTGGTGACACACAGACACACAAAGCACCACTATTAATATATAGATGAAATAATTTTTCAAAAATTATCTTTTTGGTATTCTATACCCGATTCTATATTACTTTTTCACTTCATTTGATATCCATAATACTCACTGTATTTTTGTAACTGTCTTCATCGATGCACAAAGTAAAATTTAGAAGTTGTTTCTATCTTTATATTCCATTACTGGCTACCATCAATTTTATCGTAGTATGAAAGTTTCAGCGTATCAAAATAGGGCTTTGTTAATTTTTTTTATCCGCCATTTTTGACTTCTTTTGGCGCCTACCATAGATATTTCTAACGTCATCGCTACCATTATGGATAACGCCTTGTTTGTCCTGGTTTCTATTACCTGTTGGAAAGTGTTGTGGAAACCAGGTGTTGTTTTTCAACGTGTCCTTGTATTAAGTGTCATTCCAAATGCAGCCCCAGTCAATCAGGTACAACAAACAAAAATTGCCGCAGAAAAGCTTCCTAGATGACATCACCATTTACTTTGCACAACGAAATAAAAACAGTTTATAAATTAAGATAACAAAGAGACATGGTATGATAATGTGTGATTTAAAACAGCATGGTTGAGACTTAAGTAAGTTTATGTCCCGCCGACCCATATCAGGAAAGGTTCTATATTGGATAGCATTTGCTCCCGATAAATGGGCAAGATTATTGTATGCAGGTCACTCAATAAAACGTTAATTTTTATGTATTATTAATAAGGAGAAAACAAAGTAGACTATTGATAAATTATTATCAATTAAGTACTAAACAATAGTGAAAGAATGGTATTGGTTGTTCAAGTTATTGATTTTACATAATCGAGAAAAAAAATTAGAAAAGAGAAAATTGCCTTTGTTAATCAGTCAAAGCCATTATTTCTCGTACGGTGGATAATTCGTGTAGTCATCGAGTCAAGATGGGAATGAATATATCGTGCGTTGAACATCATAGTTAATTTTGTGCGAAAACACGTCACTCTGTACGTCTTAGAGTAATCGCTTGCTCATTTAATTTTGTAAAGCAGAGTTAGACATTCTTTCTTTTGTGAGTGTGTACGGAGCAACGCTTAAAGGCTAGCTGGATATCAGTAGTGCGAAACAATAAGTGGAAAACAATAATTATTTGCTTGGAAATAAATGGTAACAGATTTTGCGGTTTAAACTGGACGCGTATTCGAGAAGTCGATTTTTCAAAATGACGGTCATGGATAGATCTGTAAGCCCATTTTTTAATTATCTCTTTTTTTTAAATGACCTCCTTCAAACACAATCTGGATCTTTCTATTTTGTTCTTTCTCTTATTTATCATAATAATATCTTCTCAAGTGTCTACTGAACTCCTTAAAATCATGCCAAATTGTTAATACTTAATACCTGACCTAGTTAGATGATAAACTACGATATACTACCACGCTCTTCAAAAGTTTTATCGTGTACCACTCTTTCTTTCTTATGCAACTTGAATACCTTCGACGAGTTGACTTCTATAACTTGCCAGCATCTCGTTTGCAACCGATTGACTATGTTCTTATTCAGATGGGTTTTATTTATTTTCCTACATTATTTTTATTTTTCATTTACCAATTTCATCCTAAAATGTCCAATAATAAGAACAGACTAATAAAAAGTCATTTATCAAATGAAAATCGAAACCTAGCAATGACTATTAGCTAATAGTCATTGCTAGGTTTCGATTTTCATTTGATACATCAATCATGTCCCACGCATTCTCTCTTGTTGTTTTAAATATTTCTAAGACCCTCTGTCGCTTAGAACCTTTCCCAAACTTAAGCAATTACACATATATAATGCTCTTTGAAAACTTCATTAGGGGGGCTCATTAGAGTGTTGACGTATGACAGGGTAGGGTGTTCCCTAAAACCAAAATGGCTAATTTTCGGGAGAAACTAAATGCGTGGGACATGATTGATGTTTGAAACGAAAAGCGAAACTTATCGATAATCGTTTCAAATCTCCGTTATTTTCGGAAAGATACTTCGCAATAATGATACCGTGAATCATTTGTTGAATAATGGTCCAATATATATCCATACCATGTAAATGAATATTTTAAAAACGTGTTAAATTATACAATAGCGAAAATGAAAAAAAAAAACTTTTATAATTTACAAAAAAAATTCGCTCCCTTTATCTTCGCCAGGTTTATTTCGTCATTTCCAATGTTTACTATCACAAACTCTCTATTCAATCATATTTCGAGTAATATCTTCATTGTCTCAAATTATCATCTCAGGCAAAGATTGAGGACTCTACATTATTAAAACACTAAACGTTTAAATGTCTTCTGGCAATAACAAGGAATATAACAATTTAATTCATTCAGAGTTCTATCCTCAAATTGCATGTTCTATTGAGTCCTTGATCAAATGTATTTTTTAATGTAAAAGTTTTAGATTCAATCTATATTTAACGCATTGAAATCTTCTATCGATGGTAACCAACTCTAATCTTTTAAAAAGATTTCCACTTTTTAAAATATAACTTTTTAATTGAATAAGATTAGATCTGATTCAAGCTTAGATACCTAAAAAGTGTAAAACGTCTTCAGACTTCTTCCCATGTAGTAAATTGTTATTTTGTCCCACGAGGTTCCAAATAAAATGAAGATACTCTGATTTTCTATAGTGGAGAGAAAAGTCTTGCAGTGATACTTTGGTTCATCCCAAGTTATCCAACAAATTATAAAAAAATGAAGTTAAAGCATGCTAGAAGAGTTAAACTCGTTGAACTTTTCGTTTGTTCCATTCCAGCCACCGCGGGTACCGATCCATTCTTCATCGACGTCGTCATTACCAGAACTCGAAGCGTACAGATTTGGTGGTCCTATCAGTATGGTTTCCAGAAGAAGTTCTTCAACCACATCCAGTGAAAACATGATGATTGGCAACAACTCGAACAATAATACTCAAACCTCAATGGAAGACGATAAGAAGTTCCAAATGGTATTTCTTTCCTTTTGAAATGCTTTTTATTCCTCTGAAAGTTATTTGGAAATCAATGAACCTTTTTCAAAGGATTCGTTTGAATTTAATGGGTTTTCAAGGATTTTAAGTATATAGAAGTCTGAACAATTTATTACACCCTATTAATAGAAGTTTAAGTCCTAACATAATGGTTGCTCTCACAATATTTCTCAGTTGATGAAGATGTTTTTGGAAAATAAGTAACTTCGTAATTAAATTATTTTCAAGAATTAATTTGGATTTTAAATATTTTGAAGACTTTATTGGGATTTGAAGTATTTTCAAAAATTCATTGGGATTTGAAGTATCTTCGAGACTTCATTGGGATTCGAAGTATTTCAAGAATCCGTTGGGATTTGAAGTATTTTCAAGAATTCATTGGGATTTTAAGTAATTTCAACAATTCATTAGGATTTGAATTATTTTCAAGAATTCATTGGGATTTTAAGTATTTTCAAGAATTCATTGGGATTTAAAGTATTTTCAAGGATTCATTGGGATTCGAATTTTTTTCAAGACTTCATTGGATTTTAAGTATTTTTTCGTATCTTCATTTCATTGGGATTTTAAGTATTTTAAGAATTCATTGGGATTTTAAGTATTTTCAAGAATTCATTGGGATTTAAGTATTTTCAAGAAATTTTTTCATTTAAGAATTCATTTTTGAAGATTTCAAGAATTCATTGGGATTTTAGATTTTCAGATTCATTATTTTCGAGATTTGAAGTATTTTCAATCCGTTGGGATTTGATTCATGGATTTTAGTATTTCAATAATTCATTGGGATTTTAAGTATTTTTAAGAATTCATTGGGATTTTAAGGATTTTCAAGAATTCATTGGGATTTTAAGGATTTTCAAGAATTCATTAGGATTTTAAGTATTTTCAAGAATTCATTGGGATTTTAAGTATTTTCAAGAATTCATTGGGATTTGAAGGATTTTCAAGAATTCATTGGGATTTTAAGTATTTTCAAGAATTCATTGGGATTTTAAGGATTTTCGAAGTATTTTCAAGAATCCGTTGGGATTTGAAGTATTTTCAAGAATCCGTTGGGATTTGAAGTAATTTCAAGAATTCATTGGGATTTGAAGTATTTTTAAGAATTCATTGGGATTTTAAGGATTTTCAAGAATTCATTGGGATTTTAAGGATTTTCAAGAATTCATTAGGATTTTAAGGATTTTCAAGAGTTCATTTAGATTTGAAGTATTCTCAATAATTCCTTGGGATTTGAAGTATTTTCAAGAATCCATTTTGGATTTGAAGTATTTTAAGAGTTAATTTCATTCGAAGTTCAAGAATTCATTGGGATTTTAAGTATTTTCAAGAATTCATTGGGATTTAAAGTATTTTCAAGGATTCATTGGGATTCGAAGTGTTTTCAAGACTTCATTGGGATTTTAAGTATTTTCAAGACTTCAATTGGATTTGAAGTATCTTCAAGACTTCATTTGGATTTTAAGTATTTTCAAGAATTCATTGGGATTTAAAGTATTTTCAAGGATTCATTGGGATTCGATGTGTTTTCAAGACTTCATTGGGATTTTAAGTATTTTCAAGACTTCATTGGGATTCGAAGTATTTTCAAAATTCATTGAGATTTTCAGTATTTTCAAGAATTCATTGGGAATTGAAGTATTTTTAAGAATTCATTTAGATTTCAAGTATTTTCAAGACTTCATTTGGATTTGAAGTATTTTCAAGAATTCATTTGGATTTGAAATATTCTCAATAATTCCTTGGGATTTTAAGTAATTTCAAGAATTCATTGGGATTTGAAGTATTTTTAAGAATTCATTGGGATTTTAAGGATTTTCAAGAATTCATTGGGATTTTAAGGATTTTCAAGAATTCATTAGGATTTTAAGGATTTTCAAGAGTTCATTTAGATTTGAAGTATTCTCAATAATTCCTTGGGATTTTAAGTAATTTCAAGAATTCATTGGGATTTGAAGTATTTTTAAGAATTCATTGGGATTTGAAGTACTTTTAAGAATTCATTTAGATTTCAAGTATTTTCAAGACTTCATTTGGATTTGAAGTCTTCAAGACTCATTTGGTTCATCATTTGTTGGATTTGAAGTAATTCAAGAATTCATTGGGTTTGAGATTTAAGAATTCATTGGGATTTGAAGTACTTTTAAGAATTCATTTAGATTTCAAGTATTTTCAAGACTTCATTTGGATTTGAAGTATCTTCAAGACTTCATTTGGATTTGAAGCATCTTCAATAATTCATTGGGATTTAAGTATTTTCAAGACTTCATTTGGATTTGAAGTATCTTCAAGACTTCATTTGGATTTGAAGCATCTTCAATAATTTGTTGGGATTTGAAGTATTTTCAAGAATTCATTGGGATTTTAAGTATTTTCAAGAATTCATTGGGATTTTAAGTATTCTCAAGAATTCATTGAGATTTAAAGTATTTTTAAGAATTCATTGGGATTTTAAGTATTTTCAAGAATTCATTGGGATTTTAAGTATTTTCAAGACTCCATTCGGACTTTAAGGATTTTCAAGACTTCATTTGGATTTGAAGTATTTTCAAGAATTCATTGGGATTTGAAGTATTTCAAGAATTCATTGGGATTTGAAGTATTTTCGAGACTTCATTGGGATTCGAAGTATTTTCAAGAATCCGTTGGGATTGGAAGTATTTTCAAGAATTCATTGGGATTTTAAGTAATTTCAACAATTCATTAGGATTTGAAATATTTTCAAGAATTCATTGGGATTCGAAGTGTTTTCAAGGATTCATTGGGATTCGAAGTATTTTTAAGAATTCATTGGGATTTAAGTATTTTCAAGACTTCATTTGGATTTGAAGTATCTTCAAGACTTCATTGGGATTTGAAGTATCTTCAATAGTTTGTTGGGATTTGAAGTATTTTTAAGAATTCATTGGGATTTTAAGTATTTTCAAGGATTCATTGGGATTTATAGTATTTTCAATAATTTGTTGGGATTTGAAGTATTTTCAAGGATTCGTTGGGATTTTAAGTTTTTTCGAGAATTCATTGAGATTCAACGTATTTTCAAGGATCGATAAGGATTTTCAAGGAGTCTTTGGATTTAAAGGGTTGAAAACATCTTCAAAGGTTATTTTGATTTGTTGAGGTTAAGATTTTTAATGATTTCTTTGGACTTTGATAATTTTCGAGTATTCTGTTAGGAATAATGATGTTGATATGATTTAAATAATGAAAAATAATGCATTTCAAGTCTACGAATACTTTATCGGACTGCTTCAAAAATACTAGATGTAGCTCAAATTTTTCATTAAGACCTACTGCTTTCTTTTTGTATCTTTCGTAAAATCATGTCCAGCCTTTTTGCGTTCGAGTACATATTTACTTACTGTAGGCACCACGACTAGTTCTACACGCTTTTTTATAAGAATATACTTTATAAGAATATCATGATGAGATTTGTCAAAAAACTAAGAATATCACTATCATGGAGTTTGGTAACTGAACCTAAGACTGCCAATTTTCGAGCACTTAACCTGTAAATTACGAATTGTCCCCCTGCAGTGCCAAAGATTTTCACCAAAATGCCAAATTTGGTAGTATCACAACCAAAACAAAACCAACTAGAATATTTTCGGCATTTGGAATTAGTACATTTTATAACTGAAAAATACTGGCGATAAGCCATGTGGATTAAGTGTTTAAACTTCTTGTCTATCGAGAAATTATTCAATTGTTCTGCGAAATACAAAATTTCATGTAAACTCTTTAAAGCCTCTTGAAAATTTTTTGCAATTTTTGTTCGTACCAATTCTTTGCAGGTAAATGAAAACGGTTCTACTAAGTAACTTGGTTTGGAATATAGGGGAGTAATTATTTACTTGAACATTTCTATTCTAGAGGAGTCATATTTTTTTGGTTCATTTTAATATTCTAGGGGCAGCTATTTTGCAAATTCAGTATATATAACTCTTGTGGAGTTGCTAAATTGATAGTCCCCCTACTCTGGGGGTTTTTGAATTGTACCTTGAACACTTACTATGTAGTTTACAGACTATCTGGAAATCTCAATTTATGTCAATAACGTTAAAAAAGAGAAGCAAGGTTCCATCTTCAGTCCTCCATCGAGAATCTGAAGACTAGGGAAATTGGATTAGAGTACAGATGGCAAAAAATTTTCTACGTGATATATTTTAAGTTCTAGAATAGAGTATTGCAAATACTTCTCCTAAAGTGATTTGCCCAAACAAATAGATTGTATTGGTTTTTGTTTTGACCTTTTCGCCTTTCTATATTTAATAGATAGTTTTGACAATCACTATCCAAGCTTCAAGAGGCTATCATCATAAATAGAAGAAGCTTATAAAGTTATTGCGATTTTCTGTCAAAATACTAAGGAAGCAATTTGACAAGCATTTAAAATACACAGTCACGAGTGTCATATAGAAAATCACCCAATTAACAAATCATTCATTTTTCTACGTGTTATCCTTATTTGCGTGAACAAAGAGAGATTTGATGAGTAAATCTTGTCTCCAGAAACCTATAGTTAGCTGGCAGCGGGTACTTGGTAGTTTACTTTTGATATATGACTTGAGATTTGTTGGAAAATGGTATCCAATGCAATTTATGAAATGGTAAGCGCTGTGTGTTGTATTAGATGCTATGCATTATAAGTGTATATGTCCAAGTACTCAAGCCCATTCACAATAACAGATCATTGTCATTGAGTTTAAAAAGCCCAAAAGGCTAGAGAAGGATCTCTTGGGTGGTAAATGAAGCCAAATAGGACCAGTATTATTTACAATCTGAGTAAAAACGGTCTTTTGTCTCTGATGAAAATTTCCTGTCGAAATGTTTACAACTTTCATTCACTGACAGGGCCATATTAAGATTCAAGCCATTCCACACAGTCAGTCAGTCAATCAGTACGTGATTTTATCCTAATTTATATTTTGGTCTGTAAAATACCAACTTAATAGGCAATCAGATCTAACTTTTTGCAAAACTTGATTATTTGCCACTGGTCAAAAGTTAAATAATTTCTAGTATATGTAAATCTTGAGATATAAAGGGGTTCTGATACCTCTCCTATGAAAAATATAGTTCTTATAAAACATTTTTATTTCTGTATCATTGGTGACGTGTCTGTCTTCCTTGAAACCAAGGTGTAGAGAAAGTTTCGTTAATTGCATTCTAATTGCTCTAATTATATAAGACTGGAATAGAATTAGTCATTCTTGGACCTTTAGTCATGGGTGAGGTCAATTTATAGTTTTGGGGAGCAAACACTGGCCTGTGAAAAATGCTGGCTCAAAATTTTGAAAATAACCTAGGCATGCAATAATATCACACGACAATGACTTGATGGATTTTATACCGCCCATTATTTGTATAAGCTAACTTGCATTATTCTGCCAATTTTTCTCACATCATTCTATTTTTACGTGACCGTGACTTATTATACATGGCGGAATTGTAATATTTTTTAATAAATTCAGTATTATAACTCTTGTGGAGTTGCTAAATTGATAGTCCCCCTACTCTGGGGGTTATTGAATTGTACCTATCTATCTGGAAATCTCAATTTATGTCAATAACGTTAAAAAAGAGAAGCAAGGTTCCATCTTCAGTCCTCCATTCAGAATCTGAAGACTAGGGAAATTGGATTATAGTACAGATGGCAGAACATTTTCTACGTGATATATTTTAAGTTCTAGAATAGAGTATTGCAAATACTTCTCCTAAAGTGATTTGCCCAAACATATAGATTGTATTGGTTTTTGTTTTGACCTTTTCGCCTTTCTATATTTTTTAGATAGTTTTGACAATCACTATCCAAGCTTCAAGAGGCTATCATCATAAATAGAAGAAGCTTACAAAGTTATTGCGATTTTCTGTCAAAATACTAAGGAAGCAATTTGACAAGCATTTAAAATGCACGGTCACGAGTGGCATATAGAAAATCACCCAATTAACAAATCATTCATTTTTCTACGTGTTATCCTTATTTGCGTGAACAAAGAGAGATTTGATGAGTAAATCTTGTCTCCAGAAACCTATAGTTAGCTGGCAGCGGGTACTTGGTAGTTTACTTTTGATATATGACTTGAGATTTGTTGGAAAATGGTATCCAAAGCAATTTTGGAAATGGTAAGCGCTGTGTGTTATATTAGATACTATGCATTATAAGTGTATATTTATGTCCAAGTACTCAAGTCCATTCACAATAACAGATCATTGTCATTGAGTTTAAAAAGCCCAAAAGTCTAGAGAAGGATCTCTTGGGTGGTAAATGAAGCCAAATAGGACCAGTAGTATTTACAATAAAAATGGTCTTTTGTCTCTGATGAAAATTTCCTGTCAAAATGTTTACAACTTAACTTACATTTACTGACAGGCCCATATTAAGATTCAAGCCATCCCACACAGTCATCAATCAGTACGTGATTTTATCCTAATTCATATTTTGGTCTGTAAAATACCAATTTAAGAGCCAACCAGATCTAACTTTTTGCAAAACTTGATTATTTGCCACTGGTCAAAAGTTAAATAATTTCTAGTATATGTAAATCTTGAGATATAAAGGGGTTTTGATACCTCTCCTATGAAAAATAAAGTTCTTATAAAACATTTTTATTTCTGTATCATTGGTGACGTGTCTGTCTTCCTTGAAACCAAGGCGTAGAGAAAGTTTCGTTAATTGCATTCTAATTGCTCTAATTATATAAGACTGGAATAGAATTAGTCATTCTTGGACCTTTAGTCATGGGTGAGGTCAATTTATAGTTTTGGGGAGCAAACACTGGCCTGTGAAAAATGCTGGCTCAAAATTTTGCAAATAACCTAGGCTAGATGGATTTTATACCGCCCATTATTTGCGTAAGCTAACTTGCATTATTCTGGCAATTTTTCTTACATCATTCTATTTATACGTGACCGTGACTTATTATACATGGCGGAATTGTAATATTTTTAATAGTGCACTCTTGACCCTGCCCGATTTCTAGGCATGTCAAATTTCAAATAATAAATCAATAATAATTGATTAGTAATCCATTAATTTTATCCGTACAAAAAATGATCAAACGGACCAATTAAATCAAGCTGCAACTAACAGGGTTTGCCAGGATGACAAACTTAGACAAAAATAACAAAAGTTTTCAACAAGAAAAGAACGAAAGTTAGTCCTTACCTGTTAATTATTCTCCTTAGTACGGAAAATGCGTTTTTAATTGTTTTCTGACCTCAAATTATTGAATTTGGTCGAAGTTCTACTTACTTTGTACCATAGATCGGTCTGGTTCATTTCTCTCATTTCTTAAAGGTTTCATTTTTACATAAGTATTCCCGTTTCGTATCAGACACATATTTCATGTCAGGATAATATCTGCCTATTGTTAGATTATGCTTGATTATTTTGTATGTTCTTATAAAAAACATGTACCTAATCCTCAATTATTTTCAGCCAGGAAATTTGAAAAATATTATATGAGCGTGGTTCTCATAAAGTCCTCCTAAGAAAATAGAAAAATCCCCAATGTTAATTTTGGAAAATATGTTCTTGGCGTGTTTAATTAGAAGACATTGCAAAAATACTCGACAAATGGTGAAAATAAGAACATGTTAAGAATATTTTAGGCTTAAAACTCAAAAAGTTAAGAATACCCAAAGGCTTCAAAAGCTTTGGATGTTTTATGAAAAAACGTGTTCAATCAAAATGCCACATACGGGTTGGCTTTTCAAGTTAATTACTTTCAGGGTGTGTTATCCCATATAAATATCTTTTACTCAGGTATGTTATGATAATGTGTGAGAATAAAATTGGACATTGTGACGTCAATGATAAATATTTCTTTTGAGTTCGAGGAGAGGATAATCTTCTATTGCTTTCTGTCACAAAAAAGTCGATTATGGAATCACGCTAAAAGAAAAGGAGAAATCTATATTTGACCCATTTTAAAACGGCTTAGCAGACTTAGACCACGCCACTATTTTCTATTATTTCATAGACATATTTTGTAGAATATACTGCTCTAGATGGGGCCCCGTCTACTCACGATTTTTCTGAACTCGATAGTAGACGGGTAGTTTTGGACAAAAATTTCTACAATTTTTTGTAGAAACGCTTCTGATTGGCCGATTATGTCTATTGTTCTCCCGAAAAATTTATGCAACAAAATTCTGATTGGCCAGTTTTCAAACAGTTTTTTTTCTGGTGGCAAATTCAAAATCTCCAATTCTACCATACTAATTTTTATCTCATGCGAGCTTTGTGAAATGGAGTAAATATTTGTATGGGTCCAGACTAATACTACTCAAGACCTTTTAAACAGCCTTAGCTTAATGTATCTTGCATTTACATATGGAAGTAGTTGATAATGTACATTACGGCAATCATCATCGGAATTACAATTACCTCGGCTAGTATTAATACTGATGACTTCTAATGAGTTTCAGCCCCCATTTCAGCAAGGTTTCTTGTTCAATTATTTTCATCTCAAGCGAGTGGGACAAGCAACAAATGAAGTGATGACCGGAATACTTATGTTTACTCTTCAAGAACAAACATTTTTTGAATGCACAGAATTGGCTAAAGCATTGCTACAAAATTTATCAAGGTTTCCATAGCCTTTTTTAGCACAAACTATATCCTATGTGATGATGATATGAGCCCTCCCCATGGGGGTTATTTATAATTTTTAAAAATTGACTTTTCAAACTTCTATTACACGCTTTTTTTAAAAGAATGGTGTGAACCCATTTCATCATGGCTATTCTTAACTTTTTTGGGAAAATCGTCCTAAAATATTCTTACTGCATTCTTAGGTTAGGATCCTAATTCAGACTAGATTTAACAATTAGTACATACGTCTCAAGCATAAAATTACATTTTTGTGAAAGGAGTGAGCTTTACTTGGGGGTAATTGACAATTTCTAATTGAAAATGCTCTAAAAATGTCATTTTTAGCTTGCTTAGCAAAAATCCATGATGGTGATATTCTTAGCATATTCTTAATTTTTGGCCGTTTTCATCATGGACAATCTTATTTAAAGTGTATTCTTATAAAAAAGCGTGTAGCTAACAAAAGTAAAGGGTTGTGTTGTTGTAAATTCTTCTATTCAACTCGAATGTTTCTTTCTCCTTTCAACAGGGAGGAGATGATGAAGAAATGAAACGAGCTCGACGAAGGATGAAGAATAAGGTATGGATGCCATTGATTGAGATAGGCTATGAAAATATCTATCCGTCCTTCTTTCTGTGTGTTTTCCTGTCCGCTAAAAGATATGGTACTTTGGTCTTTGGTTAAGCTTTTCAGCTTTATTTAAATTTTTGGTTCTTTAGATTTGCACCAAAACGTACCATGAGTATCATTTTCGGGATTTAACCTGTGGAAACGACTATAAGACTTTTATTGCGCATGTCTCAATCACGTTACTATTCAAATAATCGAAGATTTAAAGCAAATATACTTCTGTTATGTTTTAAGCTGGCTCCCTTTCATCGAATGTTTTTACGTTTTTTAATAGTGGTTTGATTGGTACGGCCTTCATCCGTGTTCCTGGATGATTGCTTTGGTTACTTTTGTGCTCACTGAGTGCGCGCTGAATAGAAACCTTTTTTTCGTCACAGTGTAATATTCATGACGGTAGCACCGTAGCCAAAACGAGGTTAAAAACTTAAGCCAGGCTAGGGACTTCAAAATGAACATACGAGTAAAGCAGATATCAACTTTGGGTTTGTGAGGTTCAACATTTCTTGTAAGACCTGTGGTCAGGCTGGAGCTAAGGTTATTTTTATTCCTTTTCCCTCCTTTAGATCTCGGCACAAGAAAGTCGCCGTCGCAAGAAAGAATATGTTGACGCCCTTGAATTAAAGTAAGGATAATCTTTTTCACTTTTTTTGATAATCTTTCTTTCACTTCTTCATCACGATGCTATCGTCCGTATACTAAGCAGATATTCGACAAGAAAAATCGGATATCGAAAATTATTCAGTCGAGCTTGATGATATTCGAAGAAGCGAAGCTGAGTCGAATATCATCAAGCGAGACTGAATAATTTCGATATCCGATTTTTCACGTTGAATATATGGTTTATCGTTCACCAATTAGCAGAAAAGCATTTTTAATTTTTCCCTATTTCGCATTCAGTCTTTCTCTCTTTTTATGACATTTTCGAACGTTTTACTGTCTTATTTAAAGATGTCAATTTCATTGTTTTTTTCTCTTATTACAAAACGTTCGAATTTTTTTTCTCTTTTGTTTAAAAGAACTTTCTTTTTTATCTGTTTTTATATATGTGAGATTTAAATAATTATTTGATCAAAAAACTATTTTCTTTATGCTCGCTGCTACAGAAGAGATATTTTGCTATCGGATATCTAAAAATATTCGACAGTGCGTTTTGCCTAGAGGTGGACGATAATATATTATATTATCATGATATAACAATGGTTTGTATATTATAAAACGTAATATGTTGCGCGGCGGAAAATAGAGTCTGTGTTTACGTAAACAGCTACCCCCCCCCCCCCCAAAAAAAAAAAACTCCTGTCTTCGCGTTTGTTCCTCTTAGATGAAATTCGTCTTAGATTATAGCATAGTCTACAATAAACATAATTTTTGTCACATACTATGAGGCCTAGAGGTATAATTTACTACATTTTTGAAACAATGAATATGATCGAATGTACCACTTTATGATTTTTATCTTCTGCGTTTCTTCTTTTGCAGAATGAAACAACGAGACCAAGAAAAACGCTTATTGACAGAAAAAGTGACCGAACTTGAAGATCGAGTCAGGTATAGTTTACGCATGTGTTGTTTTCCTTTTTTGAATTTCTATATAGTCAAAATAAAATGTAGCGAGAAAGACTACTGTTAATAATTAGGATGATTTGATAACTAAAAAACACTTTCCTCAAATTTTGTGAAATTAAGGCAAATTTTTCCAACGGTCACATAGGTCACCTTTTATATATAGTTTGACAAAGTAACAATAAAATCCATTTTCTCTCCTTAGACAACTTGTCGACCAACTCTTCCATGCAAAACAAAACAATCGCGAGAATACTTCCACTACAATGACCGACACTGAACCTTTCGTCAGACGAAGAACCACCGATGCTGGTACACAAACTGGTATCTGTTTGGATTGGTAAGATTGTTGTGATTTCTTCCGGGCTTTTTCGTTGCCCGATTCCGTCATTTTCACTAACGGTCAGTCATTTTTTGAGGAATTGGCACATCATTTTTGGGTGAAACTTATGTCAATTAGGAATAGCAGATTGAGGTTTTGTTTGAAGATAGTTCCTGTCTTTTTTTTTTAAAGTCCCTTTATTACTAATAACTGAAATTCTACCCGAAACCCAATACCACTGAAATAATCATTCCTTGAAAAGTTTTTTGGAAAAAACTTAGAATTCTTTAATTTATTATAGCTATCTACAGACTCCGTCAAAAGTTTTGCTCACTGAAAGACAGATAAAGCACGAAACTGAGGAAGAATTCCCTTCGAACGAGCTGACCAACGAAAATGAACTCGACCCCACTGATTGTTTGAACCATCAAACCTCAACACAAACTTCACCGTATAAAAAAACTTTTATTGATGATTTTCATCCTGAAAATGAACGTTTTCATCCATACCGTATAAACAGAGAACATTATCGAGAAATCCCTGAAAATCGGGATCGATTCCGAGAAATTGCTGATTTTCAGGAAAACCGAGAACATGTTCGTTATTCGTCGTCTTTATCTTACCAACCCAGCGAAAGTCACCGACGATCTTCGGTCAGTTATCCTAAATCACCGGAAAGATACTCATCACCTCACATGGCAAGATATTCACCAACTGCAAACAGGTCGGCCTCTCCGAGCCACGTCAGTGATCGAGCGCCCACTAATCCAAATTTAGACCGTGATCTGCGTCAAAACTCAATGGTTCTCCCTCCACAGGCTACTTTCCGTCGCATATCAAACGCCTCACCGCCTTCAGCTGAGAAAATGATCCCTTACTCGAAATATTAGATTATTTAACTCCCTTATGAAAGCTTCTGTTTTAAGAAGTTACAAACCATTACCATAATCAACCATTTCGATGATCTATAGATTTTTATTCAAATTTTATATGTAGATAGTTTATTTGAAATTGAAAAAAATGAAATTCTGAATATAAAAAAATAGATTGAGACTTATTCCTGCAGTAACCCGTGTCTGTATAAACAGACCGAAATTTATGGCAATTTCAAAATTACTTCGCTGCGTTATACGTGAAACACTAGTCTGAATCGCAGACCTCTACAAAACCCCAGGTATTATAGGTCTGCTTAATGATCTATAAGGAGCACGAATCTGTTAGTGGATGTCAGGAGCCTAGTGAAACACTATCTGGAAAGAGCACAATGACTCATGGTAAACATGTTAATGAATATCGGGTAAGTGCTTCAGTCCATCTTTATCGAAGTAAAATCAAGGGAAAGTTTACCAAACAGCCTTGAAACCTGTTTCCGTTCAATTTTCTTTTCGTTCAACTTCAGAGACAGCACTTGAATGACGCTGCTCTCAAAATACCCCCTGGATGCTCTGCATAATCACTCATCATTTCCTGTTTATCTTTATCTGGAAATTCAACAATTTTCAAATGAGTTTGACAGTCTAAACAGGAAAGACAATAAGAGGTTACGTTTTTGTTCGAAATAATGACCTTTCGACCAGGACGTTTAAAAGTTCTTCTTTGGAAACTGGAAACAGGAAACTTATTTCATTCAAGGACTACATAAAAAAGGGATTAAAAGGCTTTGGTTTTAAATAAACGTGATATCATTATTTAGCTTATATCAGCATAAAATAACAATAGGGGTCGGCACTGTCCTGATATGAAACATAAAACCTTTGAAAACTGTCCCCTGGAATCTAGGGGGGGTTTAGGACAACATTTAGATTGACATAATAAGATATATATGCGTACTTCATAACTGTCGATATCTTGAATAATCACTTTTAAATATTTTCGCCCTCGGGAAATTCTCATTCCGAAATATATTCGTACAGTTAGAGAAAAGACTTAAAATTGAAAATAGAACAATAGCGCTTGTTAAACATGACCACCAATTACTGACATGACGAAGACAAACATGAAAAATTGAATCAGCTTATTAAGGTGTGGTCGTTGAGACGTGACCAATAATGTGATGATACAATAACCTTTTGAATTTTCGAATTCTTAAGGTTTTTATATAAGAACATGTCAACTGAACAATAGTAAAGAAATAACAAGAGCAATAAAAATATGTAGAGTACCAAAATTGAAAGTTAATTTGAAAAACAAGGAAATTATCAATTTAAGTGCTAAACCTTCTTATTGGAGAAATTCGGGGTTTTATTGGTTTCACTAAAAAACATATAGAAAATTTTTCGGGACGAGATGGAGCTTTTACAAGCTCTTATTTGATTTGGTTGGTCGTTAACTAGTAATAAAACAATTTTGTTACTTTTTCTAAAGAATGCGTCATTTTTATTACTTCAAATTGACAATTATTAAAGTATCTTATAAAAGCTCCATCTCATCTGAATTTTTCTTGTGAATGTGACAAATTTGTTCAAGGGTCCAATATCGAAATAGTAAACAGTAATTAATTTTGATACTTTAATGAGCTAATGATGTCAGCACACAGCAGTTAAAAGATAAGAATTCTCATGTCATGTGCGTGCATCTTTGTTTACTGTTGAATAAATTACTGACCTGTTGCTTTGGTGACACACCGGTTGTAAAAATTGAAAGTCAGGTAAAAAGCAGGGGTGCTTTCTCACTACGCTAGATAGATAAGTGGTTATCATCAACGGTCCTTTTCATAAAATTCTAAGGGTTGTAAAAAATATACAATGAAGATTCGTGCTTAACATCAGATTTTGATCGCTTCATATCAGCATTCCAGATTTAACGTCGAAAATTGGTCATTAAACCTTTTGTTCTCCAAGAGAGGGCTAGACCTCTCTTGGCTTAATGACCAATTAAGCGAAAAAGGCAGCATAAATAAATTGGTTGCCATAAAAGTAGCAGAATGTGCAGTGGGATTCTTTTGTAAAAAATTGGTCATATGGGAAAAGTGTTTTCTTTCCCGATAGAGGCTGCGTTTAGACCAGCCTGGCATTTGTAATTGCTTGCAGTATTCTTTTGAATTCTATTGTTCCGCGCAATTGTTCGGTTTGTCAAATGCCTAATGATGCCAGTGTGTTGGCATTTCGTTGGCATTTGAAATGCCATTTTGAGCAAAGGAATCCCCTTTTCTGGCATTTCGAATCAAACAAAGGAACCAAAACAGAGAGAAAAAGTGACATTTTTGATTTTTTAAAGTATTTGCACGTTTTTTATTCAGTTCTTTCTATAGATTGTAAAATTTGCAAGATTTGCCATAGCCTAGCCCATATATGCCTAGCCCTATGGCAAAAAGTTTCAGTCTTAATGACTGCAGTTTTTGAGAAATTCCATGTTTTTCATTGTTTGATCTGTCAAAGTTGAACTTGAGGGAATCACCTTTTCAGTAATGACTTTAAAAAGACGATTGCGTTAAATGCCATGACAGAAAATACAATGGAAAAGCTATTAAAATCGAATCCCTCATGAGCAAATGCCAAATTACAAATGCCAGTTGGTCTAAACGCAGCCAGAGTTGAAGAGCCAACTTTCATCTGTATTGATTTGATACAAAAGACGAGGAATCTTGTCACAGAAAATGTTCATTAGAAGGCTGTAATTTTAAATCCCTTGATATGCGAATTGATGATTTTCAATAAAATTTTCTTCAAATTCAAAGGGTTGTAAACGCTTTGACAACTGTTTTGGGAGTCAGTAATGATTTCCTATCAATTTTCTTTGTTTCAGC
This sequence comes from Clytia hemisphaerica, assembly GCF_902728285.1. Lineage (NCBI taxonomy): Eukaryota > Metazoa > Cnidaria > Hydrozoa > Leptothecata > Clytiidae > Clytia > Clytia hemisphaerica. The sequence goes on from NW_027104356.1 coordinate 1,521,492, forward strand.
TAATCGATTTTCGCCAGACAGTCTCAGTGAAAAACCACCCCAGGTCTTAGAGGTCTGGAAAGAATGTTGATCACTTGGAGAAGAGGGTTGTAAAACAGGATCTGGGTGTAACCTAATTGATTTTTTTTTCATTTGATTGAATTTCTCAAGAGTGGTTCATCTAATAACAATTAGGTTACACCCATGATTAGAAACCACATCATAGTACCCTTCATGCTCAGTCATTTGTTTTGTCATTTTCTGTCGACTAATGCGATCTAAAAATTACCGTAATTACGCCATTACATACCCAAGGACCCAACATCCCCCCCCAAAAAAAAAAAGAAAAACTGGAAAAATCGGCCTCCCAACTCTACTAGGGAAGACACCATAATTATGTAAAATCTCATAAAATCCCATGTGAAGTTACAATTCACCAAAATCAGCAAAAGTTTCACCACTAAAACCAAATAATTTTCGCTCACTAAGAAGCCAACTTGGAATCTTGATTAAGACAAGACAGTTCTATCATTACAAACCGGCAATATAATTTGCTCCACTACAATACATGTTTCTGAAGTTTCAAGACCTAATAAGTTTAATTATATCATAAATTGTTCACTTCTTCACTTGTTTCTCGATTTTGGTGGTAGGTAGTTTTGCAAGGGATGTGAAACTACTCGATTCTTGCTGGATGGGTTTCCGATCACTCTGGAAGCCAATGTTGCATACTCCCATTACTTGCTTTGATTCCTGTTTAGGTCTTGTAAACCCGTGAAAAATTTTAGTACATATCATACAGCCCATGTAAACATAGCCATAAGACATTGTAGTGATTAGTAACACTAAGACTTGATACCTGTTATTGACCAAGTTTAAGGTGACGATATGGGCGACATTGATGATACAAAAAGCCAAACAAGTATAATGAAGGAATTTATATTCTCCGAACTGTACTTTAGTATGACTCTCCGATAAACTTTGAACAGAAGCGATCACAGTTATAACGAATGGTAAAACGAACGCCAACATTCGATACAAACTGAATTGCAATTCACATTCTTCAAAACTTTCATAATTTGATTCAGTTTTGGTGACGGGAAAACTTTCCATGAATTGCCAGGTCAACAGAATGATCGTTTCCAGGGTAAGAATGAAAGTTGAGATTAAAATGTCGGCTAATGTATTGTTTTGTTTGTTATTAACGAACTTTGAAATGAACCTGGAGACAGATCTGTTCTTCAACAGAAGCACCAAGCTGAACAATGTTAATAAAGCATGGAAGGAAATATATCGAACACGGCAAACTCCTCTAGAAGGTATCACCAAGTGAAGAAAGGTGTAACTGAAGGATGCAATCACTAGCAGAGTAGACAAAATGATAAATCTAGCTTTTGTTGATTTGACGATAGCAGTTTCCTTCAAATAGCGTAACAAGTAGAGACACAAAAACATTAAAACGATTCCTATACAGCTGATGATCGTTGTAGTTAGTCCAATAGTGTCCTCCAAAGTGATATGTTTAATCGGTGTCAATTCACAATTTATAAAATCTTTAGTATGGTAACCCTTGGTGCATGGTGAACATTGGAGACTATTGGGTTTGGTGCTTATAGAACCTTTGGGACATCGTTCACATTTCCAACAACAACGTTGTTTAGCGGTGATTTTTTCCCCTGCAACACATTTTTCACTGCATGAAGAAGTCGGCATTTCATTGCCCGACCAAGAGGGTATTCTAATCTTTTCGTTGTCAATGTTGAGTCTCTTTTCTCTTTGAGATTCCCAGCGTCCAACAGGTCTGTACTTAAATTGGCCACTGTTATTATTGTATTGAACTTGCTCGATGGAATAAGATACATATACAGGACTTCCCTTGGTATTATATTTGTACGGTTTTTTTTGGCGAGTGGTAAAATCGACTGTTTTCAAAGCCTCGTTGACTTGAATTGGGTTGATACTAGCTCCACAATTTGTTGCAGATGATGGACAGTATTTTGATGTGACGTCATCTAACGCATGGCTAACTGAATCAACCAAATCGATCAAATTATTAATTTGACTTGGATTGTCATTTAAGATTTGCTTCAAAATCTCGTTACTTTCGATTTCACAAGTTTCATTGTTTGCATCTTTGCCAGTGAGTTTTCCAAAAGCATCATTGGAAGTCACTAAGCATCCAGATTGTTGGAAAATATACTGTTTCAACCAAATATCCTTACCGTAGCATGAATTGATGGTTTTGTTAACATAGTCAAGAAACTTTTGATTTGGACTCCCATTCTCCACAGAGACGGTCAGTATGGATTCCATTTGAGTTTTTGTTATGTTAGTAGCTGAGAGCACTTCAGGGTTCCAAGCTTCTCCTGTCAAATACAAACGATCCAAACCCAGTTTCTCAGCTTCATGCAAAATATATTCTCCAGACTTCAATGCATAATTAAACATAACAACAACGGTGGCATTTTCTTGTTTCTGCATGTCTAAAGCTATCTCTTTCGCAATGCGTTGCGTATCTTTGGAATCTATGGGAATATAAACTTCTCCTGTCAAACAGATATCCATTTTCTCTGTATGTTTTTGTAAAAGTTGAAGACCTATTTTCCCGTATTCATCATCAGCGCCTATAGCGTAGATGTAGGTCCATCCAAACTGATCGATAACGTCTACAAGAGCTTCTATGATGCTTTCATCAGATGCAACACTTCGATAGAATGTCCCATGATCTGTACGTTTACTTAGAAGCGGTGATGAAGCACGATAACTGAGTAGCGGTATATGAAATGCTCCTAACAAGCTTGATAAAGGAATTGTACTGAATGAAAAGAAAGTTCCGAAAACTGCAACGAATTGTTCCGCGTGTGTCTTTTGTTGAGAAACGGAACAAGTGTTTTGGTTGGTAGCCAGACAAGTTGTTTGTTCATGAGAATTGACAATCTCAATACCTCGATTCATAGTGATTGGTAGATTTAAACAGGTGTCGTCGATTCGATATCCGATACTTAGATTCGTCGCAACCTTTCTTGTTTCGATAGCAAATTTGACGGCAAAGACACGAATTAAGCCTCCGATTGATATTCGATCACATGGCTCGCCTTCAGTAAGGAAGTACAAACTTTGGATCATGTATGTACCAGGTTTCCATGACGACAAGAGGTTTCGATTGTTTGTTTGAAATATCTCGTCATTACAGTCCTGATATGACGTAATCACCAGTGCCATGAGTAGAAAGGGAAGTTTCATTTGATTCTTCATTCTTTGTCTTTTATCAACGATTAAACTAAAACAGAAAAAATAGATGTTATTGCATGGGAATTAAAATTCAACGAAATAGGACACACTGGGCATATTATCATATACCAAAAGCCTCCAAATTTCATGTAGAATGGAAATCTTAGCAAGGTTCAATCGTATGTAGCGGGCCAATTTCGGGCCCAAATGGAAAACTACGTCTGTAAAGGTTCAATTACATGTCAAATTTCTAAATTCTGAAAAAAGGAAATTTGAATAATTCCATCAGATTCAGCTCGTTGAGCCGAATCTTTGTTAAGTTTCGACCATCTAGCCCTACGTTTACACAATAAATTGTCCAAATCTTTCAGCATAGTCCTAGCGTTAGCTCATTTTTTTCATCACGTTACCTTAGTACTCCTCTTAGGATTAAGTTTTAATCACATGATCAAAAAGTGAGCAAAACAAACTAATTTATCAACGCAAGTTCAAGCAAGAAACAATGGAAAGAAACAAAAGGCTTCCAGACCAGGTTTTTTATACGGACTATGCTTTCAGATACTAATGTGTAGCCCTTAAAAGCGTAATGTCAGAAAATGGTATTGTTTGTCATGTTTTGATTCCTACATTTTGAGATATTAACATGCTTATTTTTTTCAACTTTAAATCCCAAAATTGGCCCAATCCACACGACTGGACCTTGCTAACACAACAAAAAATTTCCATTCTATATAAAATTTCAAAATTGTTTACAGCATTTATTTTATAATACGTTCCAGTGGAGCTCCTTGAGCCAATTTTGACCCTCAGCTCATGGACTAAACTCTTGCACGATATTCAAACTGTCTGAAAATTCTCTAAAACAAACTTGATTAGCTATGAATAATCTTGCATCGTCAGGAGAAAAGATCGAAAAGTAAATTCCCTACGTAGGATGTCTGTGACCTTTGTATGAATGATGACATATAATCTTGAAATACGATGATTCGAAGTGTTTATATTTCGAAATACCAAGAATAAAACCTCAAAAGATCTCAAACAACGATATATTCTATCCTAATTTTCAAGAAAAATATTGAAACAGTACTTAAACGAGAACACTTTCATTTTTACACTTCTGCTCTTTAACTGTAGTTCATTTCACGATGAAAAGTGAACTAGGGGAAATGACTGAGAACAAAAGTTTTTTTCAGCTTCTCATTTTTCTAACTTTGCTTTTTCCTTGAAAAGGATTTTTAATAATCTCAATTTCGACTTTATAATATAAAATATGAAAGATTTAACACCATTTTTCTCTCAGAAGTTGCGAAATATTGTATAATTGCAGAATCTTGTGGCAATATTCGATTTTCTCTATGAAAAATAAGACTACAAGCTTCAGTGAAATTGAATGGTTCTTATAAAAGATGTCACTAATGCAAAAGGTATATCAGAACTGAATAAATATTTGACCAATTTCAAACACCCGAACCAACTGGGCAAACTGAAATCATGTACCGCGGTGAAATCTAAACACTACAGTATATGGCCCCCAAAACGGAGGTTTTAATTAAAATGAAGATTCTGACTTGTAGATTTATCAGAATTAAACGATTTTTGTTTATTTCGAAAGAATGATGGTTGTACTTAAAAATGAGCATGTTTTTGCTGGTTTGAGACAGATTCAAAATAACATATTTGCGTCAAAAGGAAATATTTTAACACCAAAATTAGATAAAAATTGCATATAACTCACTCCAGCTCCTTGGATATTGAAAATAATTTATGAAAACGGGGTATAGGAAACTTTCTACACCTAATGCCGTTCAGAAAATGCAAATACATCTGTGACTTTAGAGGCTGGGTAAAAGATATAGCATCTTGAAGGTCAACCAGTATTTTGGAGCCCTAGAATCAGCATTGACAAAACCGAAAATTCTAAATATGAGAAAAAGCAAAAAATCTTGGAATTCTATTCCTATCACCTTGAGTTGATAGTTTATAACAAAAAATTTACATTATATATAAAATTTTTCGCTGAATCAGCAAAAACGGCAAATTCTGTCATTTTTTTACAAAATATAGGAGAAAAATATCTTTAAAGCTTAATATTTTCAGTTTCAGTTAAGCTTTTTTCTAAAATTTTCACAGCTTATTCCATACACGAATGGAACTATTTTCAAAAGAGATTTGTTTTCAAAAACTTGATTAAGACGTTGTTAAATCAAAATTGTCATTTTGAAAATTTCTAAATTTTCAGTTTGGACTTTGCAATATCGAAAATTTTGAAATATTTCATAAAAATCATAAATTTTACATCCATCGGGTCGTAAATTTAAGGGAAAACACAAAAAAGTTCATAGTTTTTCCCCCTTTTACCACTGGGCTTAATAATTTGATTTTAACTACACCTCCGTTTTGGGGGCCCCAAACCTGCATTTTGACAACCAGGGGTATACTGTAAAAAATTTATCAAATAAATTTATGCCCAAAACCCTCTAAATCATATTTCAAAACTATGGTCAAAATTTTGTATTCATATCTTAAAGATATCTCGAGAAATCGCTAAAATTTCAAACCTCCGTTTTGGGGGCCATTAGAAAAAAGCTACCTATCTTTAAGCGATTGAAAAATATTGTTGAAATTGAAAATTTTGAAAAAGAACTTCCAGGAAATAAAGTAGAGATGTTAAAGGTTTTCATGCAGCAAACATTTTTGTAAAATCTCTTTTCCTCTAGATTTGAGAGAAATTTCAAATTTGATCACCGTTTTGGAGGCCTCGTTGGAGGCCACATACTGTAGTCACATTAGGTTACAATAGACTAATTCGGCAAAATACACTATCTTCAACCAAATCTCAAGTAAGTTGCCTGTTCCTACACGCTTTTTTTTTTATAAGAATACACTTTATAAGAATGTCCATGATGAAAATAGCCAAAAAATTAAGAATATCATAGGAATATCACCATCATGGAATTTAGCAACTGAACCTAAGAATGATGCCATTTTAAAGGCATTTTAACCTGTAGATTGGCAATTTCGATCTTAACCTAAGAATACCGTAAGAATATTTTTGGATGATTTTCGCCAAAAAGTTAAGAATATCCATGATGAAATGAAAAAACACCATTCTTATAAAAAAAAAAGCGTGTAACTGACTTAATTTTCACCCACGAATTAAAAACAAGACAAAAAAATATGCGCAGGTTCAGATTGCCACACTAAAAGCCTTGAGAGCTAAGCAAGGTGACGTCACACAGAATTGGTCTATACATTTAACTACAGTCATAAAACTACCTATCAGTCCATAACAATCTCGTCATCACTTCGTTCATATACCTAATACCAAATAAAAACATTTGTTAATTTCAATAGTTCAAACAATTTTTCATTTCATCACCATATTGCTAAGAGTACTTTAACTTTGTGACAACAACAATCTACATGTTTCTAAATATGCATTCTAGATTTGTAATATGAGCTAGTAAACATTCTCTTTTTTATATACAGGGCTGAAACGAGTCCTAATCTTGAAATGATATTGCATACTGTATCCTATCCAATCCTTAGTTTATGGTTAATGCCGTTAATGTTGTTGTAAAAAAAACAGTCGGAAAATACCTTATCGGCCAAAACTTAGTCGGCCCTAAGTGACTGAATTTTGGCTTGGTTACTAAAACTAGGACCAACTAAAAATTAAGGCCGACTAAAATTAAGGCCGACTAAGTTTTGGCCGATAAGGTAAGATACTTCATTCAATGAAGAAGTATAAATTTAAAGTGAAATATAACTTGTCAAGAGCACACACCTCTATTTTTTTTCTCCAAAGTCTAAGAACAGATTCAAAAGAGTTTTAGGTATATTCTCAACCATAGTAAAGAATCTTGAATGAAAAAAAGCTAAGTCATTTCATTTAAAACATTTCAGCCTATGCAGGCAGGCCCGGCGCAACAACCGTAAAAGTGGAAAGGCTAAAGGCTAATGCCTCTTCAGCCTCCCTGCTTCCACCAGGCCTACTATGCAGCCTACTATGCATCTCGAAAAAAGCAAGGCTGAGGCCCATCCAGACAAGAAGAAAACCCCCAATACTTAGGAGAGAGTATAATCTACAGTATAGCATAAACGAGGGAGAAAATTATGACAAAATTAGATACATTTACCTTTTAGAAACTTACCCCGCACATGCAACCTGATCTATTGCAATAATGTCTCCCTGCTTCAGCGATTCAACATTTATATTTTATGCTGAAACAAACAAACATTACTCATCGCACATTCCAACGTACGGAACTCTCTTATTGCAGTTTTATAGTTCAAATTTGAAACCGGACTGATGTTTCTACAGTTAGGAAGATCATTTTAAATGATGATTTATAAACGACCTACTGGGAAAAAAGTTCAACTAGCAGATAGATCTAAATAGATTGATTACTATTACAAAGGAGCTTAAGGCTTTTTGTTTTTCAATATACAAAACCCAATTTCAATCTAACCAGAAACGCCAATATAGAAAGTCTGTCAATTTGTGCTGAACTGACATGACATATTCGTTTTCAAAGAAGAGAGATGGCCTTTCTGATTACAAAGTCATACGGATACTCTGGAAACAAATATGAAGGCGTTTCTTGATTGAGTATATAATAGATAGAAGTTGTATATATATTTCTTTAAACTGTTTCCAAGAACTTCATACAAGAAGTCTAAGAAGCAACGATCATAAATATGTAGTAAATCTGTCAAAATATCTGCTGGTTTGACTAATCTCTTTCTACACAAGAGCAGAAAAGAATTTCTGTTTTCTGCTCGCAAACGTTCTGGAAGAGAGCCACAAACTTCGTCATCAGTAGCATAGGATAATACATAAAGAACTAAATGCCGTGATCAATCAAATCAATGACAGCACGTGGTCGTAGTCGAGAAGAAAAGCTGGTGTTCATCATAAATATTCAAGGGGTGGGTGCATCTGTCTGTCAATTTATACAAGAAGCTAAAAACATTTTCCAACAAGCCAATAATATATAAACAGAAAGCTTGCAAAAGTGTTGTTACACATCGTTGCTCAATCAATGAGAAACAATCATCATCATGATCACTTTTACAACTTGTGGAAAAAGTTCTCTCCATAACAGTACTCTTCGCGAGCACAGAGAGAGAGTTCTTCTATATCACGTGGAAACTCATCTTACGTCATACATGTATACAAAGCATGGTACTGATACTCAACAAGAGTAAAAACGCTTCTTCCTCATGCTGGTCGTAATGAATGAAATCAAGTGTCGTCATTTTCAGGTTCTTCTTCTCCATTTTCGCCGTTCTCTTCTTTTTCTTCTTCAATGATACGTAACCATTTCTCATAATTTCGTTTGATGTTATCCGACATAACGCAAAAGATGGCTTTCTTGTCACCGTCCGCATCTTCCGTTGAAGAATCTATTTCCTCTGTTGATTCATCCTTGGTAGAATCTTCTTCTGCTTCTACGGCTTGTGTGGAGGTAGGCCCGTTCATAGTAAACTTGGTCTTGTCGCTTTCCTTCGGGGGCTGGTCTCCTTCCTCGCCACTAGCATCAGACTCACTATCATCATCCTCTTCCTCATCTCCATCCTCGATTTCGACCCATTCACCAGGCAGGATACCGGCTTTCTCATAGGCGATGTATAGCGGTTGCACTAAATGTTTGATGAAAGAGGCCTGGAGTTGTGGCACCTGCGGACTGCTGCGATCCATATATGCTGACGTTGGCATTCCCAATGTCATCTCGTCTTCACCCTGAAGGCGATATTCAAGAATTAAGTCAATTCGTTACTTAGAGAACTTCTCATAAATAAAACGATTGTGTCAAAACGCATGGCATAACTAAGAAAGGCAAGAGAAAAGGAGTTGAGCCTAAACGATCTAGAGCCCACCAGGACCCGAAAAGTAATAAACCTTTTCATCACCGAGACAAAAGACATCATTTCTTAAGATATAATATGAGCCCTCTCCATTGGGGAATGGGTCCTACTCCTTATGAAGTAGGAATGCGTAGCGCTGTCTAGACACCGCTGGTTCTGTGCACGCAAGACACTGATACCATGATGCATAGTGATGTCAGGCGTAGAACGGGATGAGTGACACCACACATCATAATGTCTAGTATATCATCCACAGTATTGTATCGAACTAGTGGTACCCAATTCCCCTCACATTGTATGGGTTAACCCGGGAGAAGGTGTGTTCACTTGCCAGTACCACAGTGGGAATCGAACTCGGACCTTCTAGATGGGAGTCAAGCGCAATGACCACCACACCACTACGCTTCTTAAGCTGATTGGACGTTAAAAGACGAGATGAGAAGATTACTCAAACAAACCTGCTGGTAGAACTCTTCAATAATACGTTCAGTCCATCTATAGTGAAGGTCCCATTCTTTGCTCGGTCCTGAAATGTCCGCTATTTTAATGGCCATCTGTCCGAGAAGTAAGCGGTCAGCTTCACTCGAGAAATTCAAACCGCCTCCCTGGTCTGAAATCTATAAGAAATAAAAGCAAGATCAAAAATGAATTTGTAGAAGACGTTGTTGAGTTCCAAAGATGGCCGAATAATTAGAAGCACTCGTCTTAACTCATTTTTGTTCTTGCGAGTTTTGATGATATAAATTTAATGAACTGAGGTTAAGAATTTAGTAAGACAATGCTTGAGATTTGAGTCTGAATAAGCTTCTCCATTGTTGAACTTAAATATAAAAAACGTGTAATACTTATCATAATTAATATCCCTTTTAATACCTTGGCGTTCCATTCTGTAAGGAAATCAAAATGTTTTTTCAAATCTGTCGATAAAATTTCTTCGATAACTATGAATCTGAATCGTTTGAAATCAGCAGAATCGAGTGTGGACAAGAAATTCAACCCTGGATTGGTGACAAGGAGCGACCAAGATGCAGCTGCATGATGACTTTCTAGCACCGAGCGATCATTGTACAGCAAAGCCTGCAAAAGAGTCCAGAGAGTAAGTTTAAGTTTACCTGACGATTATTAATTGTGAACGTTTATCATGTATAAAGAACATCAAACATCATCTCTAAAGAATTGTAAAGAAATTAATCAGATGCACGGCATCACAGATTATATCGCAAGCTGCGAATACCATTCTAGGGAAGAAATTTTCATTTGAAAGATGGCTGAACCAGTTTGCTCTGTGGAAACCTAATTTCGCGCTTTTATAGGATTTTTCTCAATTGAACTGGCCTAAGCTTAATATGCATATAATTCACTTCCCGACTAAATATCAATATTTTTTCCGATGTAGAAAGAATTTGACTTCATTTGATTTAAAATCGGAATGAGGATGACAGGGAGTTGGTCTTTAAACTACTGTTTTTCTTTCTGTGTTTTAATTATGAGCGTTTTTATTTTTGTACTACATTTTAAAGCTCGGAATCTCACTAAAATTAGCTATTTACTACAGTTGTCAATATTCTCCTCTCCAGTTTTTCCTATTGCGCCACATTTTTGGTCATAAAAAAACCCCCGTCCCTGATTCGCGTCTTCCTCAAGAAAGTTTTTACATCTCGCAAGTCGACATGGAAACTTATTTCGAAAAATCAATTTACTCTAGACTAGACGGTTCCCGTCGTCACAAACACCGGTTATGTGATGCTGAACGCACACAGTGCTCCTAGAGATAGCTACGCTTTTTTTATAAGAATACACTTTATAAAAAGAATGTCCATGATGAAAATGGCCAAAAAATTAAGAATATCGTAAAAATATTGTTATCATGAAAATTTAAAATTCTTTTTTTATGAATATATTTTCAAATGCGTCTAAAACCTTCTCGAGCTGATTTAGCTGAGCTATTTTATTTTATCTTCTATATAGATGTTCCTTTAAATTATTTCGGAAGAAACAGTTGCAAGCTTGAGAAGATGAGTATCGACTATTTTTAGAAAAAATAGATCAAATTCAAAATACTGTTAGAAAGAGTTTCATCGGAAAATTTATTCTGGCTCCATATAAAGATTTCACTTTGTACCGAAGGAATATATTTAGACACTTGAGTACCACAAATGGAAACTCCACAGTATGGTATTTTTAACGGTCTAAAAGCGAAATGTGTGGGTGGGAAACTAAAAAATAGAACACTTAGGATGCCAACTGAAATTTCGTGGCGAGAAAAGTTTTGAAAAGATGAAACTTTTTCATCCGTTGCATTGTCTATTCTAGATGTCACCCGCGCGTTTTTTCTACGCAATTAGAAGAAAGAATCCCGGTTTTTAGTGAGGTGCTCGCTACATTGCACAGCCTTAATTCAATAAAAAGGAGAAAAATTTCTTCATTTCTTTTTGTTTCAGCAACCAAGGAAGCGGGGAGACGGGGGAGACTTCAGCCTCCCCACTTTTGAGAAAATGGGATTTTTCTCCAATTCCTAGTGAATTTTATCCTATTTGAGCCTTCATACCGCCGGGTATGAAGTTGCTGAAAATCAAAGATAATCGCGCAAATATCCGATCATGAATCAAAATGCATCTGTTTTTAAATAGCGCCCGCTTAAGGTATAAAAATGGGAAAATGTATCGTCTAAAATATTTCTGTCCCAACTTACCCCCGTATTTTCTTTTTTCTTTTTTGATTATGCGTCATAGCAATACAATGACTTCTTTTTTTCTTTGTTCAGTGAATGAAAATTGATAATTATGAAAACAACAGCACAATGATTTTTTTCTTTCTTTGATTGGATGTGACGAAATTATGTAAATTTATGCAAATTTTGGTTACCCCAAATTTGAGGTAACTCTCGGACGAGAATTTCATACACGATACGCATCCCCTATAACAAAATAAATTCTGGGGATGCGCGCAGCCTAGAAAAATCCCCAAAAGAGAGATTGACGAACGAAGGTCTTTCGAGTAAGTTTTTTACATCCATGTGAAAAAACTTTATTATGGAGTCTGTATTTTTTCGATTTGTTCGCCGTATGATAACTCAAGTTGTAAGAAACTCAAGGAGAGAGTCACAAGTGAAAGAGGACGTCCTAACAAAAACAAACCTTGGAATTGAGGGTAGCAACCAAGAAAGCATTCGTTCGTCCAGGGTGATCAAAATCGTGCATAGCTGCCGCCACATAAAGCGCCATCAACTCTAAATCAGGAACCGAATCACAAATACATCCATAACCGAATTTCTCTTCTTTCTTAGTGACGATTTCGTTCTCTTTAGGTGATGATGAAGGCGTCACTTTCTGTTCAGTGTTTGTTAGGCTAGGTCTACGTGATAGATCGCTTTGGAATCCAGGGATACGATGTTGTGTTAGGTAATAGACACCGTGCAACACATCAGCCGCGTGAATACGGTTGTGATCTGGTCGTAGGTAAGAAATATGTAAAGGTAACTTTCATGTTGCTCGTCATTTATGTATTATAACTTAAATAAGTAAGAAGTTGGGAAAAATCAAAATATAATAGCCGCATTCTTTTTTACCGTTCAACATAAGTAAGAAGTTGAATTTTTATGCAAGACCTACTGATAGGCAGGGTCGAAAACAAGGAGAATCATAGAGTGATAGTATTTTTATGAAATCCCGATGAAGTGGGGGGGGGGGGTAAGGGGGGGGTAAAAATAAAGGAGATGGTCTTATACAAAGCAAAGAGGTTGCAGTGACCACTTACATGGAATGTTATGATAACCACTCTCCAATGCACGGAAAAATTTGAGAAATGTCACTTCCGCAATCTTGAACGTTTTGAAGAAATCGCACAATTGAAAGATGCGGAATGCAAGCTAAAATGAAAAAAAGGAAAAATTAACGAGAGTATATTCTATTGGGAATTGGTTAGAGAATAAAACTCCCTTCTGACCTTATGACAGTATTTCACTCGCTACAAGCGACTTGGAGAGTATGCCACAAGGTACATCTTTGCAAGGAAGTATTGGGAATTGAGATATAAAGAAAATATCACACACGGAGAACAAAAATTAGTTTGAGTGATACAGAGTTCGAGTTGAAAATTGTTTTTTGGAATTTGTTTACTGGGTGGGCCAATAACCTCCCAGAGACTAGATACTGTGTAATATTTCTCATCCAAATTGCTAAACAGCCGGGGTTAAAGTGGGAATAGACAACCTTGTTTTTTCCAACCAGCCTTTTCTTAGGTCAACCATTTAAAAGATTTATTAAGCTCTTTTTGTTGACATTAAAATATCTGCTCCGATAATGCAAACAATTAATTTCGTCATTGTCAGCAAATTGTCAACTCTTTATTGATATGTTAAACTACGACCCCCTGTGTAAACTTCAAGGATACTTTATATCGTGCGTTCATAAGTTGACATTGGATTTTTTTGACACAGCTTCGTTGACTAATTCGAAGAATAAAGCTTTTCAAAATTCATCTGAACGTGATATTCCGTCGTGATATTCCTTCCATGAATAAAAAATCAAGCCTTCATTGTCGCTTATCCCAGTAATAGACCTTTTCATAAATTACGTTACGAACATCACTTGCCTCGTTTTGAAATTATTGCCACAGTGATTAACTCCCAGCGGATTTTATTAAAACTACTTTCTTTTCATAAAAAAATCATTTAATGTCTCAAGGGATATAATCACCTTGGTAATTGTTTGAATACGAGGCAAGTGATGTTGGTGACTTAATTGATGAAAAGGTCTATTACCTTACTGAGAAATGCGTTTACACGCACCAAGTCTTTTTGAATAAATTTCAAAATATGTCGAGAAAAGTAGTCGTCACATATAGCCTAGTCTTGTCCAACTTTTGCTCGAGTTTCTGGCTAACCTTAATGTTATCAGACTGACGCATTTAAATCACACTAATCCTAAAAAACAAGTTTAAGGATTGTAGACGCTTTTAAAATCGTGAAAGATAATACAGAAAAGAAGAAGTACACCTACTTGTGTTAAAACGTTGCATTTTTCACTGAGTTCGAAGATTGGGAAATCCCACTCCTTGACTTTGCTTAACATATCATCAATATCTCTGGATATGGCGATCTCATACTCCATGTGTAGCTCACGTGACGATTTTCGACGCATCAGATTGGACGCTGGAATGACGAGATTATCACTAGAATCACTGGACTTAAGTTCATTTTTAACGCTTCCTGTTGAGTTACTACGTAAGGTACGGCTCGTATCACTAACTTTACGTAAGCTTCGTTTAGGGGGTGTCGTTTCTGTCGCTTCCGTGGTTACACTTTCTGACGTAACATCTTCGACGTTATCTTCTACGGTGCTTAACGTTGACGGTGGTTCAACCGACGCCGTTTCGTTTATCGTATCTTCGACATTTTCAACAGTTTCTAAAGGAGTTTTATGAGGTTGAGTATCTACTGGTTCTTTTTCAGGAGTCTCTTTAACATCTTCTAAACGTTCATCTAATACAAATTTAGTCCTGTTGTTAATATTGTTGTTATTATTATTGGACGATGTACATCCGCTCAAGGAGATGATATCTTTGACCGTGTCCTCATCTGCCGATTCAATGGTTTCGTTCTCAGATTCTGAAGCATCCATTCCTTCAAAGAAGACCGGTTTCCCGCGTTCGATCTCCACTTTAAAAATGGTGTCATCTGATGTGGCTAACTCTTTCCTAAGCAGACCGCTCTGCGTTGGACTAGTGGATTGTGAAAAAGAACGCGAGTGTGATTTTAAAAGATTGGATCTTTCTGCAGGTGTTAACGCACCCGCGTACGATTTAGATCTACTAGAAGTCTTTTTGATGGCAGTCGGTGAAGAAGTACTATTTGCACTTGTTTTGTTAGCGTTAGATTTTTTGTGGTGATACTCCATATCTATGGTTGGCATTCCTGTTGCAGATGTAGTCGTCGTGTAACTTGATGACATCCTACGTGAGCTGACGCCTAAATTACGTTGCAGCCGCTAAATACAAAGAGAGTGAGGTCTGTTACATCCAATAGGCTTTTAGAGTATGGTATGGGAATATGTATGTGGTCCTTT
Source organism: Clytia hemisphaerica (assembly GCF_902728285.1). Classification (NCBI taxonomy): domain Eukaryota; kingdom Metazoa; phylum Cnidaria; class Hydrozoa; order Leptothecata; family Clytiidae; genus Clytia; species Clytia hemisphaerica. Next base: position 1,536,638 of record NW_027104356.1, read on the forward strand.
AAAAATTAAGTCATTTTTCGGTAACTCGTACAATGAAAGGCCATAAATAAGTTTACGAAATCTCAGGACATTATTTCATAGGCAGCCTATAGATTACCCCTCAGCTTGTGAAACTGGGTTTGACTCTCTGTCAATTTATACTCAGTTTTGGAAATGGACTCATTGCTATCGAAACCAGACACCGCTAAGTGACCATTAGCGCAGCGTTTAGGTTAATAAGTACTGCTTTAACATTCTGGTACCTGTTTCAGTGAGAGTGGAGTGTCATCCTTCAGATCTGGCTGGTTTTGAACTTGCTCATGATCCTCATTGTTTTTCGTCTTCTCCAGTACAGTCAACAATGGTGCACCTTGTCGATGTAAACTATGCTGAAGAAGAGGTGAGATCATATCAGCCACAATACGTAAAGTACCGGTGACGTTCAACGGAAGACTGGTGTCAGCTAGCAGGTCTGTAATCATGCCATGTGCTTCTCCAAGGATAGTCAGGTCCATGGATGACATCGAAATTTTCTGCAGAAAAAGAAGAAGAAGAAATACAATTGGATGATTTGTTATTCGAGATTATCTGGTAATTTTGGCAAAGCATGATATTTTTCAACGTGTTTTTGCTGCAAGTATTACTAGAATACAAAATGTAATACATTTGTAATATATAAGAACCTTTTGAAAAGAGAAATTGGTATAAGGGGTTTTTAATGGTTGTACATGAAATTAAAATTTCTTTGTTGAAAAGAAGAGGAAATTTTTGTGGGAAAATAGTAATAGGTTATGTAAATGTCGGTTGCCGGCAATACTTTAAGGAACGGTGGAAGAGATATGCTATTTTAAGATGGGAAGAAGCTAGGGATTAGGAATAAAAGAATTTTGAAATGAAGGACCTTCTTTTTCTTTCGTTCTGACAGTTCCAATAACAAACAACATTTGTACTTTTTCCAAAACATTTAAGTGCGCTGGTTTTGAAACAACAAGATAAAATAAAGGATGCTTCATCTGACTGATTTTGCGGCTTGTTTAAGAGAAGCGTATATAAATATACTTTTTAATTGTGGTATAGATTTCTCGATACATGATAAATTGCCATGCAATGCAACCTTACAAAAATGAAAAAAGCTGACCATCAAGTCGATTATTGAGTACATTACAACAAAACAAAAAGGGGTTTGAAAATAATTTCTTTTTGAAATGACCTTTTTGTGAATATTGAAGGGGTTTGAAGGTGGGAGAGAAAAAAAGGAGGAGAATTGATGAACTTTCAATAAGCAGTAGTAGAAGAGATGAAGAAACAATATATAGAAGAAGCAAGAATAAGAAAAAAAAGCAGTCCTTTTTTGTAGTCAGCAGATGTTTAAAACTTAACCAAGGAAAGAAGAAGAAGAAGCAAAGCCAACAATATTTTCTGCAGGTGATTCCTTCACACTCTTGATACTTTTTTTCACTTCCAATATATGAGTGACTAAATATTTTTCATTTTCCCCCGAAAGAAACGAGAAGAAAATTAAACACAAGAACATTGAAGAAGAAGAAGAAGAACTAAAGACAATATGAAAATATCAACTTCATAGACTTGTTGAATCGCTTCTTCAATTTTCCAAAATTACATCAAAACCATAAACAATATACTGGGAACAAAGATTCTCAAGTAAAAAAAGAGAGAGAGACAATCTGAATCTTTGCAGTTCATCAGTCACATCTTACCTTTTCCATAGCAAAATCATTTTCGTAGATTCTAGGGACACCCTCAGATCTGTGATGAAAAAGAAGTGGTCTTCTCAAAGACATTATGTGTTATGCCAGTGACCCAGTGACTAAAGTCTCTCTAAGTTTCCTTCTTTTAGATTTAATGAAAAATGATGTTTGCTTGGAAAATTATCCTCATTCTAAGTTCAGTACACATACGACAAGCAAGAAGAAGAAAAACAAACTAGATTTTTTTTGTTGAGCAGGCGTTGGAGCTACATTACGCGATTTTTCATAGTGTTGTAACTTAATATTCCTTTTTTTGTATTTTCCATAAAAAAGATAGAAGAAGCGTATAATATAAAGAAGAAAATGAAAATAAATTGTGAAAAATGGGAAAAATGTCTTTTTTTGAACCAAGAATATGCTTCATTAGAATGAAAATCATTCGATGAAAAAACGGGGAGCAATGAAAAGAAAGGTCTAGATAAGAAGGAAGACCTCATTTCATGTTCTTGTTCAAGCCCTTACATACACCTGTCGCGTGAAAAAATCTCAAAAAGTCTGAAAGAAAATGGCACATTATATAACCTCCTGAAAAAGTGTGAAGGAGAAAAATAAAACGAGACTTAGAATCAAATTAAAAGGGTGACCTTAATATTCAGTTACAACATAAAAATATTTGATTGATTGTGTGATTAACAATTTGAAGGCATACATTATTTAGATATTGTGTCGAAACGGCTTGGCACAACATTTTTATTATCATTAACACTTCCAGTATTATGATATAAATTAAGCTTCTGGGTTTAAACCTACACTGTATTCTTGAAATGACTACTGTGAACAAATAGTTAGTTTAGTATTGTTTCATGGGTGAGACGAGGAGTGTCATAATTATGAAAATTTTATATAGAAAGATTATTTTCAATCAAGATAGCCAACCAAAATGTCATAAAACCTTAATTATGGAGTTAACAATTCGTGGTTTTTATTCAAACTAATATAGAGAACATAATTATGACGATCCACTAAGTAGCATAATGGACATTAAAATACAATCTACTCTTTAATACCTTTTCAACGAAAGATTCTACTTCGTGGTGTAGAGAAGAGGCGGATCGGCGCCTTCTGAAGGAGCTCAACAAGCGATGTGACCAGCTATGTTTCTTGAGAGGATACGTTTGTGTTTTCTTATCAACACGACATGTGCAATGACTATTAACATTGTCTATGTAAGCACTACGATAATGTTTGGATGATGTTGACATTCTCAAGTCACCACAACACCACCAAGTAATCTCTTTTTTTGGTGCAATATTTTCGTCATAGAAAACCAAGAAAACACATCGCTATTTATTTTCAACTTTCCATACAAGTAAAGAAACAAACCACACTACATTCACCTAAAGCAATAACAATCTATTTTTTTGTCCAAGCAGCTCACCACTGTGATATGTAAGTAAAAATAGAGCAAAACTGGTATGCCAAATAAAGAGTTTAAAAAAGAAACAGACAAAAACTCCTCAAACTCACAAAAAGCAACCAATATAATAGAAGAATTAATGGTAGTGTAACTACAGGAGTATAAACCTGCTTTTTTCGAACACTTTTCACATATATAAAAAACTCAACAGTGGCTAGCTGTTACATATCGACATGAGGAAGAAGGCTGTTTCATCCACATCTCAAAAGAAATTCCTTTTTTCTTTTCTTTTTTAATATTATTTCATTCTCATTTGAAATCTTTTTTATGACGACCTGCACTTTGACATAAACAATTCATGTATGAGTTCAATCACCGTGTTTAAAAAGATACACAGTATATAGAATGGAAAAAAAAATTCTTGCCAAGATCCCTTAGTAAACTTGTGATTTATTTATGAAGTAAAAGATTGAACTGATTCCGAAGTGAAGACTTTATCTTTGAAAAAAAAAGCATTCTTCATTCTTTGAGGAGTAACCGCAGCATTATTAAGTAGCGAGCGATCAGTAAATTATTCATGTGCATGGATGGATAAGAGACGAGAAATTATTGTAGAATCAAATCAAAAAACTATATAGTTTGTCCTTTAAGCCCGTAGGCCTCGAGGATTTTTCACAAAACGTAAGGGGTAAGAGGGAGATGATGGGATGAAAAAAAACGAAAAATAATTCGAACAGAAGATATTTTTCTTCTTCTTTTTTTATTCAACATTTCATTACTCAATTTCACTCACTACATAAAAGATAGGACTTTCTTGCTTAGACAATAACAATTCCAAATTAGATGAAAAACTTATACACAATAAATAAAGTGAATATAAGGGGAGAAGAAAGCCATTCCCTTAGAAGAGAGAAGAAATCACGGACACAACAAACAAGAAGAAAAGACTACATTTCAAAACGACTGTCTATGGAGCCATTTTAAACAACAAAGAGAAACTATCCACCACCAAAAATCATATATCAAACTTTTCTTCTTTCTTTCAATATATGGTTCTGAAAGCCATTCTCTATCCCTTCTTTTCTTTGAGATTAGCCAGTCTGAACTTGGTAAGTCAGCCAGTACAAATTCAAATAAAGAGAGCCCATCAGTTTTTATACAAGAGTTCTGGAAACAAAACTCTCAGAAAACATTTTGAAACAATTCAAACAATCAAAACAAAAATGACTTGTATATCAAGTGTTTTGCATCTCAAATTGGTCATCATCCTGGCAGACAATAGAAACCTATAGAGAGCTGCATAAAACAACATGTTAGATGTTTATGCATGTTTTGGATCGCTGATAAAATAATATGTGGATGAAATATAATCAAAAAGAGGTTCATACCCTAGCTGAAGGAGCACCACCCAAGGCAGGAAGAGATTTTCTTCGTGTTTTGTTTTGGATTATGGAGGATTCCATTTTGCATGTGAGATGACTTCATTTCGATGCTGGATGCACGTCGCGGTCGAATGACCGGAATAGAGTTGTTCATCTCGCCTTGTAAATGTCTGCTCGTCAAATTGCGATTTGTTTCTTTCTCAGTAAATATCTTTAGAGGTGGCCAAGTAGAAAGTGCAAGCCCTACATTTTACACACAAGAAACAAAAAAATAAATATGAGATCACGATAAGTATTTTTTTACGCACACAAAAAAAAATTCAAACCCTAAAAGACAAAGCGATTAAAATATGTGCATAGAGATTAACAAAAAAAGGATCGTTGTCAATAACCTATAGGTTTGCTCTGTAAAAAAGAGAAAGGAAAGGTCTTTTTTTTGATAAAAAAGAATATAGTAAGAATGAACGGTAGCATTCTCTTGACTATTTGATTATAAACATCGTTGCTCGTTGTTCGCTTTACAGAAACAATCAAGTACATCGGTATATATAAACTGCAGCTTTGTGTGCTTAAACCTTATTAAGTGCAATCAAAAAAACGAAAGGTTAAACACAATAAAAAGAGAATAAGGGTATGTTTAAAAAACACATAGCCTTGACGACAACAACTTTGACAAACACATCACAAAAAGCATAAACACACAAGCATACATACACAAATTATTGGATGCTTTCCATCCCTATACAACTGCTTATACAAGACAAAATCGAAACTCATTCAAAAGACCAAGCAAGTGAAACATAAACATATCACATATTTTGAAAGGCTCAAATTCATGCAGTGAATAAGAAGGTAGTCACAAACTACACATTGCTTGAAATCCACAATCATTTATACTTATAGTAGCGATTCAAACGATTCAATCTTCAAGCTAAAGACTGAATTAGACGACACCAGATTTAATCGAAACTTCAAAGAGAATAAAATACTTTAAATCTTATCAAATAATCTTTTAACAAGCTAGATAAGTGATCATGGTTTTAGTATGACAGGTTTAAGATTTTTAAAGATGGCATATAAATCACAGTTTATAAGAATTTACAAGAAAAGTAACAATGATACATCAATTGAAGAATTTTATAAGAACAATGAGGCTCAAAAATATCGCAAAAAAATAAGGACAATTTAAGAACAAAAGCTGGGAATTGGATTGAACGAGTAATCTTTTTCAAAGAACCAGTAAATAGTTGTTGAGACCCACCAGACTTATCATTGTTCTTAAATTGTTCTTTTTTTCGGTATTTTTTAGCCTCATTGTTCTCATAAAGTTTTTCTTACAAAAAAAAGAGTGTAGTACACGTTTTTTATAAGAATAAACGATATAAGAACATAAGGCTTCGCTGGCCCAAATGTTAAGAACATTTTAAGGCTTTGTGGACTCAAAAACACCCTATTTCTTAAGAAAATGGTCAAAATAAGAACATGCTAAATTAAGTTATCCAAAGGATTCAAAATTTTTGGATGTTTTTATAAGAAAACATGTAGCAAAGTAGTAAACATTGGGTATAATAAGCTTAGACTACCTAAATATTGCCTTGAGGATAAGAACAGGATAAAGATTTTAGATTAAAGTGCAAAAAATAAAAAAGAACAGTCGAGTATAAATAAAATTTTACTGGATCCTATAAAAAAATATAAATAACAATTGATTGCACATGTGTCAGAATAACTGACACAATTTGAGAAACAAACAAAATAATAATGTCGACATATAAAACGATCTAAATAAATGCCAAAACTCCAATTAGCAAAAACCTGTCAATCAAAGAGTTTTGTAACAAAGTAAACTGTGCTGTTTAGAATGAGCGGTGTAAGAGAACCACCCACCATAACCTCCCCTATTAGTTTACAATCAAAAGAGCCAAACGAAATCCAATAATCTGGCTTTTTTCAAAAAGTTTAACGAGACAGAAACACAACTCATTACATCCCAAGAAAATAAATCGAAGTCAACAAAATAAAAACACAATAAAAAATTCGAAACCTTCATAATTCGAAGACAAATTTGGGGACAAAATCACTTATAGCTCTTAACAAAATTGTGACACGGCAAAAGATATTAAGAAAGACTTTAGAGATGAAACTTGAATCTGGTTTTCAAAGAAAACATCAATTTCAATCCACCATCAAGAAAATTAACCACGTTTTCTTGCAAAAATCATGTCGTTTATTTTGACTATCATGGCTCTAATACAAAAATATCAGATTCTTTAAAAAAAATAACTGTCAAATGTCAATAACAATTGATCCAAATTTTGACAAAAGGACCTAATAAGGAGATGAAAAATAATAAAGTAGACATTAAAATCTTTGCTTTAAACCCCTTTCAACTCACTTAGCTTTTCGTATCCCTTTATTTTCAAAATGGACTCTTCTGAAAAAAAGTTTTTCGAGAAGGAAAAAGTAACATGTTAAACATATATTGGAGTTTCAAACTTAAATGTGACATGACCCTTTTGTATTCACTTCAATTGTCGACAAAAAATTATTTAATCGAAGTCATTTTTTGATTCAACGATAAATTTTTTGGGAAATTTTTGTTCATTTTGATGTGATGGGAGATTTACTTTCACATAAAGAAAGGTGTAATTGATTTTAATAATTCTCCTTTTTTTAAGGTAGAAATTCAAATTCCATTTGATTTTGTCCAATAAAGAGTTTCCATCGAAGTGAGAAAAGTGTGTGAAAAAACCCTTCATTTTCTGCAAATCTTTCACACTTGCAATATCTTTTCCTCTCTTTTTTTGGGAAGAAATGAGTAATTTCCAAGATTCCAGTCGAGCAGAAAACTTTTATTTCCTCCCTAAAAACTTCCTGAAAGAAAAATCTCAAAAGCTAACCAAAAAAAACAGTCAAAAAGCATGCACCATTTCAACCAAAAAACCTTCAATTCACAATCACAGAGTGTAACATGAGAAAGTGAGCATAATACGAAAAACAGAACTGTTTCAAAATATTTTGATTTCAATATACGTATAACCAAACAAACTAAAAACGCTTTGATAAAGAAACTCACACAAAAATTGTAATCTTTTCAAATAAGCCCCTAAGGTTGTTTATACTATCATTAAAATTGATCCGTTTGTTTGAAAGTAGCCAGCTGACAATAAAGTAATGTGAACATGATGGATGACACACAAAAACAAGAGGCTTGGACAGCTTTGGATGAAATTCCAATCAAAATAAGGTTGTTTAAACTTTATTATTATTAAATTAAGATTTTATTCAGCATTCTATTAGTAAACCAACAAAGGCAATAAAATCAAAAGAACAAGACAGTTTTCAGGAAAGGTAATAGCAGTAGTAAAAAATATTAGCAACAGCATCAAGATTTCCAGAAAGGTGACTTGAAGTAGAAATGTAAAAGCAGCATTACACATTTGAAAGAAAAGTTAAGTGATTATTTCACAGAGACTGAAAAGAGGGTTGGTGTTAGTAATACAGTTTTTAATGGTTAGACTCGTTTGCTTCTTCAACTGTGTTTAAATAGAATTGAACAATCTATAATTTCGATAAGAAAGACAAGCTGAAAAGCTTAAAACATACCAGATAGGATGTACATATACACAAGTATCGGCTTCAAGAAATCAAACCAACCACCAAATGTTGTCGTTGATGGAATGACCAGAAGTCGGACAATAATGATTGAATTGACAATGATCAATGTTCCAATGTTATTCATGTTTTCGAAAAAGCTTCTGCTTGTCGTCATGCCAATCCCAAACATTAATGTCAGTATTGTCAAAGTGAGCATAGATTCTGCTTTAATATTCACTGCAAAAACATTACTAAATATTTCAAGTAATAATTCTAGAATGATACATGATGCCACACAAGCTCTCATTGAAAAGAATACTTTGAAATGTTTCATCAATATTCCAACCCAGATGTACATATTAGAATATAAAAGGACTGGAGTAGTCAGTGATAATGTGCTTTGTATCAGTAAGTTTGCCCATAAAAGAACAGTCTCGGGTAAAATAGCATATATTGATGCACCAAGTATCATGAATGTCATAAATACTAAATTGAAGAACGGTCTCTGGTTGTGATAAAGGTTATGAATGTGGTTGAAATAGTCCACTTCAGACAACTTTTTATACGAGAACAAAATAAGCCATGGGTACATAGGTGAATGGATGTTGCGACCAGTGTCAACATTGGATACAATATACTCTTCTCCTTTTGTCTCCATTTTTTATGTAATCTAAAAAGAAGGCATATCAGTAAAACAAAATAAAGAGAATTTCATAACAACTTTCATAAAAAATCTTTCATAGGTTTGTGTGGTGCAGTAGTATCAGCCTTGACTTTCATGTAGGAGATACAAGTCCACAAGGTGACTCACTTGACAAGTGAATGCACCTTTGCCTAGATCGATCCATGCTGTGTGAGGGGAATTGGGCACGACCACTATACAAGACATGTGCAGGTATATTTTCATGAAAAATACTTTGTATGGATGTCATGCCCGATCGTGATCACAGATATGCTAAAATCTTAATATGGTTTGAGAAAGCATGACATGAAACCCAAGGGATGTTTTCTACCTGAGGCGAACCCGAAAAATTTTTTTGTTTCCGGTCCACCGGCCGGGTGAAATTTATTTCGTCGTCACCCGGCCGCATTTTTTTTCGTACATCATCGTTAGGGTTAGGGTTAGTTTGTTTGTTTGGAAAACTTTCGTGAATCAGTTTTTGAGGCGTGTGATTTATCGCACGTGATATTTTAAAATCACTTGGAATGAAGGTTTTATCCTGATTATTGTTATAGAAATGAAATTTTATTCATCTCAAACTAAACCCTGCATTGTTTTTGTTAATTCTTGCTTGCAACTCAACTTTTAAGAATGTTTTTTTTATATACAACTTGGTTTTTAAAAAAGAATCATGCTGATTTGTGAGTAAAATAAATAGAAACATTCACAAAGTGGGGACTTTTCAGTAAGTAAACAGCTTTGTTTTTATAAAAGGAATCATGCTGACTTGTGAGTAAAATAAAAAGAAACATTCATAAAGTGAGGATTTAAAAAATTGGGGAAATGTTTCTCTCACTCTATTTTTTTCTCAAAAAAGTTCACTTCGTAATCACAGTTTGGAGCCTTTAGCAATTGAAGATAAATATTCAGAATGAAAGAGAGTACGTCCAGTTCTTAGAGATATTGTAACACAATTGAAAATATAAACAATGAAAATTAAGTATTTGAATAATCGCACGCCTAGACCACTATAAATCAAAATCTAGGCATGCGATGATCACACGTGAATTTTTCTTATGCCGAAGCCTGTAGCGGTGTCAAGTTACTACAGTAAGGTAAAGAAGACCATCATTTTAACTTCTACGAGTGCTTTAAAAATTCGAGTTTTGGGATCGAAATTTAGCAAAAAAAAATTTTTTGCGGCCGGCCGGGTGAGTGTTTTTTTCGTCACCCGGTGGACCGGAAACAAAAATATTTTTAGGGTTCGCCTGATTTCTGTACTTCTTAAATTCTATGTGTAGGCCCCGTTGTTATGAATGCACGTCCTGTTGCTAAGACTTTTGCTTGAAATCAAAAGCTAAACCAAAGTATTACAGCACACACAGTTGCGCACGTAATATCGATACAGTGAAAAGAAGCCTTGACTACATTTGTTTTGAAATTTTGCTGCTTTGGTTGGTCAGGCATTTGATGGCTATGCAAGTTTCCCTCCCCGGATGCAAGTTACCTGATTTATCTCATATAAAACAGGACCCGGCAGTTTTTTTCGTGCTCCGGAACACCGGAAGATTCCGCAGCACTTCCGGTGTTCTGGAGCACGATTTTTGGCAATTGGTCTGCACCGGAACTCCGGAAGATTCTGCAGCACTTCCGGTGTTTCGGAGCACGATTTTTGGCGATTGGTCAGCACCGGAACTCCAGAATGTTTCAGTGCACTTCCGGAGCAAGACATCTGCAATATAATACACCTTTTTACGGTTAGCTTTGTACAAAAAGTCACCAAAATTTCGAGTATACAAACCATCTCATTGGCTAAAAGCAAAAACATAAACAAAAAATGTCCAGAGTAAGAGCACAGAAAATACATTTTTCTCATACTCTGCACATTTTATTCTTTATGTTTTTGCTTTTAGCCAATGAGACGGTTTGTTTACTTGGAATTTTGGTGACTTTTTATGCAAAATGGCGAACTGAAAAAAGTTGTATTACGATAGCGCTGGCTGTGCTAATCATGTGAAAACTAACTGTGCACGCGCATATTTTTTAAAAATCAGCCGACTCATGATAGTTTCGATATTTCGACCAGTGATGCTTTTCAATATGTGACAAATTAAATTTCATTAATGGCTGAACAATCATCCTCAAAGACTGTAAGTATTTTATTTGACCAATGTCCATCACCTGGGGACAAAAATTTTTTTACAACTATGTTTGAACAGTTTTTTAGAGCGTGTTAAAAACCACTTGCTCCAGAAGCACTGGATCTGAATCTCATCTCACATTCTTTTTACGCCCCCTGACAGCTGACAGACTACCTCTTTTTTCTTTTTTCTTTCAACAATAAAATGCTTACATAGTTGACACATAATAGACATTGACAGAAGTATTCCCCATGCAATTTTTATATCGAAATATCTGCAATAGTTGTTTTGGAGAACGCGACGGCCTATTGAATAACTAATTACTCCACAACAGACTAAAGACAAGATAATTTATCACGTTTTTATTGGCCAAGGGAAAGTAATGTATGTGGAATAATTTGTTATTCAATAGGCCGTTGCGTTCTCCAAAACAATAATAAAAACGAAAGTGCAAGTGGTCTCTTCTTTTCAGTTGCTTCCGTAATTTACTCCATCGGAGTGTCTTTTATAAATTTCAACCAATGAGATCGCAGTGTATGATGAAGGTTAATGACTGGCCCTACTTTTTGGCGCTTATGACTTTTCTGCGCCTTGGATAACGAGTAGTCATTTAACTTTATTTGTTTAAATCGTTGATTCTAATGGATGAATTTTTTCTTATCTTTAGTTCTCAAACGAAAGCGGGAATTTGATCTGAGTTTTATTCTTTCAAAGAATCCTTTCTGATTGCATGAAAGCTCTTTACCTTCATTTAATTGGATACTTTTTTTGAACAATTGTATGGCAATTTTTTGATGGGACAAAATAAAACAATCGATTGCAGTGATTGAATAATAAAATATCTGGCGCTTTCACAAATGTTTGCGATTGAACAAAATAAAACAATGTAAATATTTTCCAGGGGATGAATTTTAAGTTTTTCTTCTATTTCTTTATGTTGGCCAATTCGAGGAGTCATCATCTATACAGTGAAGATATGTAATATCTGTCATTGTAGAAAAAGAAAAGTATTGATATAAATAAATCAAACGCATAAGACGAAAAAAGTGAAGAATATTTTTGTTAATTACAGTATGTATATTTACGATTTTTTTGGTATTTTTAATTTTCAAACTTATAAATCATTCTGAAACATAGGGAAATTTAGCAAAAAGTCAAAGGGAATTTAAATAGTGGTATCTGAAAGAAAAACTAATCCAAATGAAGATGATAGAAGAAAAGTAATATTGAAGAAACAATGAATTGCAAAGATTTCTGACGAACACACTTCCGTGCTATCCATAAAATTTCTGAAAAGATAGATCCATAAAAAATGCACGATGAGATGTTAATGTCGGCATGTGGCATCCTTACAATGAAAAAGGGAAAGGTATCTCTCTTATCAAAAAGTTTATATCTGAAAATATTGTTTTCAACGGTGATATCTAAATCTAAAAACAATGCATGGTTTCCATGGTGCTCAACTTTGAGATCTAATTCTTTAGGGTAAATCTGTTTGTAGCAATTATGAAACTCATCTCTGTCATTTAAGGCACACAAATCATCAATAAATCTGCCTACAGAGTGGAAGTTATAGGCACTAGGCGAACTAGCAGAAATGAGACCTTTGACATACTCAGATTCAAAATGGTACAAAAACAGATTTGCCCAAAAAGGAGCAGGATCTAATCCCATGGGAATTCCAATGTATGCACTGTTTAAGAATAGAATTGCCAACTTTGAAGAAGCAATTTTTTATCAGAAAGGACACACACTCAGACAGTGAAGTATCCTTCCCTTTTGTAGTTCAGTATACTGAAGTATTTGAAAAACCAAGTTTATTTCTACAACCTAAATCAAACACAAAGTTAATAATATTTGTTAAAATTTCAATAAGAAGATCGCGTGGAAGGGTTGTGTACAGTTGCAAAATTGAATGTTGAAATTCGTTTTGCTTTTTTCTTGGCATTGATTCTGTTAAGATGTCCAATAACAGGTGAAGAATTTTAAACAACCCAGAACTTATTGAAACTAGAAAAGAAACGAGATTTATGATGGAATTGCTCAACATGTTTGTATAGGACTTTGAAGAGACAGCACGAGACAGCGGTTTGGTACTACATGATTTGGAAGCAATGAAGCGGCAACCAATAGGATTCTTATGCATTTTAGGAATCCAATACATAATGGGGAGAGTTTTCATTTTGTCAGATAATGATAATCCAAATGTTTTACACAAGTTTTCGATATTTTCTAAAATGGAGTTCAAATCAAGATAGGAGGCTATTAGGTGTTATTTCCAGAGATTTCTCTAAGTAATCTAGAAACATAAAACTTTTTACAAATCAAAGCAAAGTTATTAGATGCTTTGTTGATTGTGACAATGACAAACCTTTTCTGTAAGGTTCCCAGATATGCCAGCACTTCTGGGTCCTTTAGAATATATATTATTCAAGAAAGGATCGAAGACTGATTGCTCGAATTACAGACCAATATCTCTGTTATCAATTCCAAGCAAAATCGTTGAACACCTCATCTGCTCTCAGCTAACAGATCATCTTAGACAGCACAATCTTGAATCAGAACATCAGTGGGGATTCAGACCACAACGATCAACTGATGACATACTTCTATATATGACAGAGAAATGGAGAAAAGCTATTGACTCACGTCAATCCGTTGGTACCCTCTTTATTGATTTTCGTAAAGCTTTCGACAGTTTATCACATCCCATCTTATTGAAAAAGTTGAGTGCTTCTGGTGTCTCAGGAGACTTTCTAAACTTTCTTACAAGCTACTTGTCCAATCGCAAACAATTTACAGTCATTAATGGAGCTCACCCCCAACATGAAAACGTAGAATATGGTGTGCCTCAGGGATCACTCATTGGTCCCTGTTGCTTCACAGTAAATGTCAATGATATGAGTGATAGTGTTACTTGCGAACTAGACCAGCTTGCTGATGACTCTACTGCCTACACTGTGGGTTTAGACACAGACACGGTTATCAAAAACATCCAACAAAATGCAAATGAATTAGAATTTTTTGCCAAGAAAAATTCATTAACAATTCATCCAGGAAAATGTAAAGTTATGATTATGTCCAAAAACCGCTTCATCGGTCCACTTCAAAATTTGTCAATCTGCAACAAAAGTATTGAATTGATAAACTCAACAAAATGTCTGGGTGTAATAATTGATGATGAATTGAAATGGGATGTCCATGTTCAAAAAGTTACAAAAAGCTTTAGTGTTAAACTTAAAAAGCTATACCAAATGAGAGGAATGCCAAAATCTACTCTCTCTACTATTTATTTTCAAGGTATCCTCCCATCTATTCTTTACGGTATCCTTATCTGGGGAAATTGTTCAGACACCCTATTGTCCAGTATTGAAAAAGTCCATATCAGAGCAGCTCGTTTCATCAATCGTTTGAAGAAGTCAGTCTCTGATGTCTATGTTTTATCTTCTGCAAATTGGAAAGGGATTGCTTACTACCATAAAAAGAGTATAGCTTGCAAAGTGTACAAAATCTACAATGGGCTGTGTTCACCCCTCTTAACAGATCTCATTACAAAATCAGTTGCTCGTGGTAACAGAAACTCATCTAAAATTGACCAAGCACGCTTTACTTTTGTTGACTATAAACGCTCTTTCAAATATAGAGCTGCTATTGTGTGGAATAATATTCCTAATTCCATCAGGGAGAAAAATACTTATGATGCCTTCAAAGAGGCCCTGAAAAAGTCTGACTGTCTTGACAAAATAAATTTTAATATGACTGGGAGAGCTCTGACAACATGAAGACTACATATATTTCTAGAACTACTTATTTATTACTTATTTTAATCTCTAAATACTTATATCACATTATTTTATACATTTATTATTTATCAAATATAATATAACTAATATAATATTTATCAAAACTTACTGTCATACCTAGTATATATTTTTGAATCATTTGAATTCCCACAGAAATAAAACCAAACCTTATCCCATCTCCTCAAGTTTTGCATGTATAAAAACACTTTGCCTTTGCAGTGGTTGCTTTTACTTTTTCGTTTTTTAGCCTGCAGGTCCACATCAGTTTTTACTGCCAATGTATATGGAATTGTATATAATATTATGTATATAATTTTGTATATAGAACCTGACCTGCATTAACAAATAAATTAATAATTAATAATAATAATAATAATAATAGGCTTAGTACTAGCTCTTTTAAAATTTACACGTTTTGGTTCATGGTAGTTAGGGCCTTTCAAGGCTCGAAATAACGATTTCAAGTGGGTTGGACAAAATGTTCGATCAGGGTTGCTTTAGCTTGAAAATTATGATTTTTGGGTCGTGAAGCTATTTGGGTCGGACAATGTCCGATGTCTGACCGTTATTTCGAGTCCTGGCCTTTTGTTAAAAGTTTACGTAATTTAGAATTTTCTACAATTCTCAAATCACCAGTTATAATGTGTTAATAACTCCAGAAGTTTCCGGAGCGCCGGGAGAGGGTCCTATTTTAATAGGAAGTTAAGTAAAATCATGTAAATCATATTGGAAATTTTAGAACTTACTGTGATTGAGGTACCGTGAGATTGGGTAACTTGCATCATTGGAGGCTAACATGCATACCGTAGAATCGTCTAATATCGACATGCGTCTTCTTATTTTGACATAGCTATAGGCTGGTCTTCGAAATAAAAAATCAAACATAAACAAATACACACCAAAGTTATCAATCAATCACTAAATTGTACTCTCCCTATCACGTCACAGATTGTTGAAATGTAAGAAATGTGAAGTGGTTTTTTTCGAAAAGAAAACTTTAATATGTAGTCACTAAAAAACTAATTAGGATGCTTTCAACGAAGCTACCCAACATTTAGCACGGGAAGAATTTTTTAGTAGACCTTTTTACTGTGAACCGAAAAAAAAAAGAAAAAAAACGGTTTCCTTTTGAATTTAATGTGACGGCCATACTGGCCATCACGGCATGCGGCCTCTTTGGGGAGCCCTCCATATTCATTTGACAACGCAAAACATCAAATTGACGTTATGAGGGGGTGGGGGGTTTTCAAAAGTTAGGTTTGACGTTATAAGAAATCAAAGGTATACCTTTTTGTAAAATCGCGAATATTTGTAACCACCAAGGGAAACAATAATTACAAGGTCTCAAAAGAAGGAAAAAATTTTCCGGGGGTTTTGTTGTTTGGAATTGCTTAGGTCAGGATTGCTAGTAACGGCTTGTCACTGTGCCGGGTGCATACTCGGCGCCTTGGGCCCCGCAGGGTTGCTAGTAACGGCTCGAATTTCAGTCAGGTTAAAAAAGGGGCAATTTTACTCATATTATAATAACATTACCCACGTCTTTTTTGTCATTCTATAAGTATTTCCAAATTTTATGTTCTGCTGTGCGAGTGTGGCTCAACGGATAGCGCACGGGGTTTCTGATCAGAAGCTCTTTCATTTGGTGGGTTCGAACCCCGGTCGGGTCGATAATTCAAGGTCAGTTAAAAACACTTTGGAATAGTCAGAAAACATAGTAAATAGTGTTAGAAAAGTCACCAGGGGGTCAGAAGGAAGCCTCAGAGAAGATAGGCAGAAATAAAAAGTTGATGTCGGTTTTCCTTCTTTTGAGACCTTGTAATTATTGTTTCCCAACCACCAACCACACTATACACTAGCTGTCGAAAATATATTTGTGTATGAAGTACATGAAAATTTGCTGCTTGCATAATCCCATTGGTTTGCGCTATGATATCATTACATCATATTTTCATTGTTTGCTTAATCGAGCAAACCACATCGCACAAGTGGGCAAAGAAGGTGGTACGCCTAAAGCACGGCACGGACCTAGCGCCAAGTGGAGCTTTTAATTTCTTTTTAAATAAAGGTCATTAGTTAAAAGAACGCATACACGCACAGGTACATCCAAGTACGGACTTTGCAACGGAACGGGAAAACTTTGATGAAAAATGGCTACAACATCAGTACTTCGCTTGACGTTATCTGTGGGGGTGGGCACAAGTGTTTCAACCGGTATTCCAATGAAGCCATATTTTGGTTTGTACAGAAATTTCGCCTGCTCAAATCCAAACAACAAAATGGTCAATCTCACTAAAGCAAAACATTGCCGCCACGGCATTTCTCTGGATAAAAATTCTGGTCACGTGACCATCCGTGATTTTAGACCAATGACAACGCTTCATTTCCCCGGATTAAAGTTGTGTCTACACTAACATGCGGGAAATGGCTAGAAAAAGAGAGAAAAAACTGGGGGTCAAATTCAATTTTTCTTCCTTCTTGCGGCAAACATAAGACTTTAAGAGGCCATTTACTTAAGAAAGGGGTGTTATATCATAATTATAAATTATGTAAGTAAGTGATATTCTAAGTAACAAGTTCATTAACAATTTTATTTTGAAGTTTGTTTTTAAAAACAAATGATAATTTCATTTTCTTAACTTATGGATCCATTTGGAAGTATTTGTAATACAGATCATTTGGCACTGTAGTTGGAGTCTATACAAGAATTGGAATCTAAAGTCTAAAGTCCTAACTCCTTGTCAGTGACCCCGCAGAGAATTTTTTGTTGGCAGACACTGACTTTAGGTTGGTTTGGAAATCGTTTTATTTTGAAATGTAATCTTCACTTTAGATGAATACTTTTATTTATTTGGATTCATGAAAGGTTCAAGGTTTGTTTACTTTTTATTTCAAATTATTTCATTGGGCCATTCCAGAAAAAAAACATTACCCCCTAATGGATGACATCAATTTTTGAAATAAATTTTGGCACGGAATTCCTGGCAAACTTTGGAATTCCATGAATTTTACTTAATTTTGCATTAAAGTATTGGAATTCCATGATTTTTTTAGGTTAAAGTAACGGAATTCCACGGTTTTGATAGGTATTTTGTAAATTTGTTACGGAAATTCCATGTCGTCCATTGGGGGTAAAGAATAAAAACTGGAATGGCCCATTGAGCTGCAATGGCTGATTGAAAAACGAAGATTTTTGATAGTTATCAGCGTGACATTTCGCTAAAGCTTCAGATGCATCCGGCTGGACTTAGAATTTTTTTCAAGTTGAATAGTGACCAAAGGGGGTCTCGAACCGGGAAAGACATGTATCTATTTTTTGGATCCGGCATGCGGGAATAGTGTCAGGACCTGCAGGTTGGGTATGGGTGTGGTTTGGGTGTGGTTACGTATCAGATTGGCTAGGAATTTGGTTATTATCAGTTAGGGTTAGGGTTGGAGCTCGAAAAAAGCACTCTTTTGTGATTTTCTCTTAATACAGTCTGGTCTGCAGTTTTTACAATATAAATAGCCATCAGAAGCGCTCTTTCGGCATGAATCCGTGGCGCAGTGGATAAGGCAATGGGTTACAAAACATTGGAACTTTGCATTTAGTGGGTTCGAATCCCACCGGTGGCGATCTGTCGGTAAGTCATTCAAGTTAGAAAACATAGTAAATAACTCACACATAACCAGAAAGTCAGAAAAACTACGAACAAGAGACTGGAAAGTACGAAATAAGTCCAGATCTGTCTTTAGTCTTTACGAAGAAGCCACGACCTTGTGGATAAAGCATGCATGAACATGAACTCTTGATGTTGATGAACTGGCTGGTAAACGGTCGTGGCTTCTTCGTAAAGACGAAAGACAGATCTGGACTTATTTCGTACTTTCCAGTCTCTTGTTCGTAGTTTTTCTGACTTTCTGGATCTTTGTGAGTTACTTTCTATATCTTCTACCTGACTGAATGACTTACCTAATGATCGCCACCCCGGTGGGATTCGAACCCACTAAATGCAAAGTTCCGATGTTTTGAAACCCAATGCCTTAACCACTGCGCCACGGATTCATGCCAGGAAAGCGTTTCTGACGGCTATTTATATTGTACAAACTGCAGACCAGACTGTATTAAGAGAAAATCACAAAAGAATATTTGTTTCGAGCTCCAACTCTAACCCTAACTGATAATAACCTAATTCCTAGCCAATTTGATACGTAACCACACCCAAACCACACCCATTCCCAACCCTACCAGGCCGCCTGCAGGTCCTGACACTATTCCCGCATGCCGGATCGGAAAAATAGATACATGTCTTTCGTCTTTACGAAGAAGCCTTCACCCTGGTAAACAGTACAAAAACTGAAAAATACTTATCAATGGACTTCATAGATTGACAACTTTCTTAGATCTTCAGCATTTTAAGGTAGGAAACAGCTGTAAACCAATGATTTTGTCTCTAAAAACCAGCAAAATCCTAACAGCTGGAACAACAGTAGCCAGGCTAGAACAACAGGAAAATTCTGGTGCAAAAATTTTATGCGTTACCGTAGAGAAGCTGCTAGATCTGCTAATCTGTAAAAAGTGGCCTTTGAAATTTGTCTAGCGTACCGCTACTGCCTGAAAAATCTTTGAGGAGCTAATAAGCAAGCCTGTGGTTTTGTTTGCAGATGCAAGGCTTCTCTCCAGGCTTGATACATGTAAAAGTAAAAGATTACGTCATGCGTAATCAGGCAGGTCTTGACTGCTTCACGCATTTCACGCATTAATTTTCTACTGGTTGAAAAATCCTGAAAATCATGAAAATCATGACACTTTTACGGGGGGGGGGGGGGGGGGCACAGATATCTGTAAAGCCCGAAGGGCTAGATAGGCAACTTTAAGCTTTCTCCAGCAAAAAAAAGTGAAGCAAAAATTTGACTTTTTAAATTTTGTGCCTATGGATAGGATCTAGCATTTTAATTGTTTTCGGAGCGCGAGATCTTGTTAGGCGAGAAAAAAGTAGGCGGCAAACACTATTTCACATCTCTCAAATCGGTGAAATTGCATATTTTAGTCACGTGACTTTGGTAGGAAATCCTTCCAAACCTAGGCTTCACTTTTCGATAAAAGCCGCAAATGTAGCCCTTCGGGCTTTAGAGATCTGTAGTGGGGGGGGGTTAAATGACCTACTATATACGACCGGCCCTTAAGAGTATATTTTCCAAGCTTCCCCCACAAAATGCACTGTAACGTAAAGGGTCGAAAATCAGCAAAGATGAGAAAAATTGCACTCGAAAATCTGATCATATTATTTTGCCTGAAAATGGTCAAAAATTTTCAAGAAAATGCACCTACCGTAAAGGGTCGACTCTTCACTCAAATTTGCTCATATCGTATCTTGCACCATTTCCTCTGCACATACAGTAAGGGTCCGATTTAGGCCTAATTTTGGGCCACGCGTATGGTCGTTTTCGAGTACCCCCCCCCCGCCCCCGGGGTTGATTTCAAGCAAAACATTAGACTCGTGGCTGTCCCTGGCATGTACCTTCTTATGTAAGAACATCCAAAATTTCTTGAAGCTTTCGAATGTTCTCAACTTTTTGAGTTTTAAGCCTAAGATGTTTTAAAAATGTTCTTATTTTCAACATTTTGTGAGTATTTTCGTCCATTTTTCTAAGAAAATAGGTGTTTGTTCTTTTATAACAAAGAAAAAATTCTTTAGCTCTTTCTTTTTGTACCGTCGCATGCATGCGAAAAGTTTGAAGATTAGGCTAGAGTACCAAGCCGGATGCATTTATGAAATCTGGTTTGAGAAAAATCATTAGACAAGGAAAGTAAAACAAGTAATATGCTGGTAAGTGACACAAAGTTTTCAAACGGGAATATCTTTCCACTGTTCCCAGAGCTTTAAAATTGACCTATAATGTATAAATTTTGGACTTGAGTGTCTTAGCCCAACTGTGGTGTGAAAGTCTGAAAAGTTATATAAGTTATAATTAGCAATTATAAATATAGACAAATTAAAATTCTTTTCTGGGAATTGGCTTAGCGATTTTCGATAAAAAATAGAGTTAAAATGCTTCGAAAAATCATTTAATGAGGAAAGAAGAGTGAACAATAATATCATACGTGCATAGTAACTTACTTGTATTAAAGTCTATATCAATATGATTTGCAAAAAAGGCTGAACTTTTGATAGAATTTGAATAACAAAGCGGTTTGTTGCTTGTTGAAAATACAAACAGGACTGGAATATGTCATAAAGAAAATACTCAAAAAATGTCGGAAAATGAAGAAGAAGAATATCAACTTCTTCAATGATTTTGCTATAATTATCATTTTTACACGAGTGATTCTTAGATCTTAGAAGGTCATTAATGTGAAAAATTTTCAAAAAAAGATCCAAAAACACCACAAAAAAGAGCCCTTTTTAGACAAACTTTAGTGGTGTATGGTATCTGCGGTGGTGACGTAGCTCAAACGAATAAGTATCGCAATCACATTACTGCGCTTTTTCGAGAAATGCTGCTGATACGGCATAGCTTTGTTGTGTCGCAAGCACAGGGTCAACGGTGTCCGGTAGGCGCTACGATTCCCCTATTCTAGAGGGTAACTTTCCCAAGACAGTGCCTATGCAGCCCGCATCGGTGGAAACATCCTTCTTCTTCTCTACGTGTAAAATGGTTAAATTGTTTAGGTCATGGTCAAAATGATGTTAATAGAAAAAATAAAACAGCTATTTCTTGTTTTGTCTACTATGTTCATCTTTCTAAATATAGAAGGGGATAAAATGATAACAAATATCAACTGATCGGCGGCGGTGGCTACCCATAAAAACAAAGTCGAGAGCGGCACAACCACTATTCAAAAAAAATTTAATTTTTTTAAAATAAAAGATGAAAATATATAATATGTATATAATATACTCATACGTATAATAATGAAATAAGTTAAAAAATAATAATAAAAAATTGTGAAAAAAAAAATCATAAAAATCGAAAAATAAACCAACACCAGTCAAAATATTACTTTGCGTGTCTCGTGATTTGATTTTCGGAAGATCAGGTTTGAGGAAAATAGAAAAGGGCACTCGTTGAAAATGAACGCAGACATTCAGAATAGTCTAGATGATGAAAGACACTTTGGTAATGTTACTGAACTGGTTGTTGATTTTTCTCCTTTGGAAATGTTACTACCTCTAAATAGAATACATACAGCTTATAAAGAAAAAAAAATAAAGAGTAATAAAGGGTAAAAGGTTCGTATATAGATAGTAACAGATGGGTTGAGGAAAGGCAAAAATAATTTAAAATATCTATTATAAAAAGTTTTCTTTTATACTGTCTAGCATGAAAGTAAAAGGTACCTATATCTCTCCCAACCAACTGGCACCCAAAATAAAATAAAAACTTGACCTTATAAGTCATTGAGTGAGGTACCATCATATATGAGCGACTATTAAATCCTTTTTTTCTTCTAAAAATTATATCTTACACAACTGCTTTGAAATATACATGTTTTGAAGCCTTATTTTGCTCAACAGGAAAGTCTTCATTGGAATACGATTTCCGTCGCATCGTTCAGATTCCATCTGATTTTCCACCAACACTGCAACAAGGTGCTCTTTTGGATCAGGGTTCTACTTTTTATACATAACAAAATAAAACATTCTATTCCCTTTCAGTATAGCCACAAAACTTGATTGCTTGGTTGTCCGTCGTTGAAGACTGTCCGGCATTCTTCCAAATGTAAAACTATTAACATCAATTGGGTTTTTTCTATTTAAACTAATTTCTTGTGTGTTTTTCATTTTCAATTTTATTATACAAAGTCGTTACTACTATTGGTTTGGTTATTAGAGGTTGGAGTGTTTTGTGCAGAATTGTTTATACCGTCGAACATACTCATGATAAATTCTTCGTCCGGTGGCCCAAGATACGATAAAAGTTCCCGTTCGTCCAAATTGTCCGGTAGTACCTGTCCAAACGAAATGAAAAGTTTTTAGCAAAGATAAAGGTTGTATCCACCTCATCGGGAATTCCAGTTACTTTAATTGGATAAATTTTTCGTGTGGACTTAATTTCGCGGATGGCACCATAGGGAGACAGTATTTTCACTATTTTGTGCCTTTTTACGTCAAATTATGCATGTTGGTTGTCGAAATACGCATTACCAGCGCTTCTTTGACGCCAATAAACATTTTAAGTAGTCATTTGATATTTTTCGAACTTTTTCTCAAAAATATTTCGCGGATAAGACCTTACAAAATTTCAATCGGGACTTAATTTCGTGGATAACACCCAAATCCGCATACGTAGATTTTTGGAAAATCTTTGTAAAAGTTTCTTTATCTCAAAATCTTGAAAATAATGGCTTTTGACCAATTTTTCATCTTTTGACTATGGTCAGAGCCTTTAATCTCCTCGAGATGAGTTTCCACATTTATGGCAAAAAGTGCAAAACTTAAGACAATAAGGATTCTACTTAGGATTTTACAAAAGGGCCTGAATTTTCTATGTTTTGCTATTGATATGATTTTGGAGGATTAAAAGAAATGACTAAAAGTGAACTTACGTCGAGCGTTTCACCTTCCCCTTCACCTTCGTTCACTTCGCCCGCTTCCTTTGCAGCATTGAACATGCTATCGATGAAGTCCGTATTCGACCAATCATGCACCGCGTTGTTAGAACTACCACTCGTCGTCGTGGGCGTTCGGGCGTTTGCAGATTCACTGTTTTGCGAGGTGAGAGCGGACGAAGTGGAAATGGTGGGCGGCGATGAAGTTGGTGGTATGGACTGGGGCAGAGGGGCGTCTGGTGATCGCATTAACGTTGGTGGTCCTCCTAAAATAGAGACAAGAACGGAATTTACAAACAAATACGAAGAAAGATCGAAAGATCGAAAGAAAATATTTACCTTTGTCATTTCCACATGCGGAAACCGCGAAACCAAGGAATCAGTCTGCGACACGCGCGTCAAGTTTTACTTCTAAAAGTTTCATTTCTAAAATGATAAAATAGACAAAGTTTGAATTGAAGTGAGGATTGAAATTACCTTGTGCGGCCGTTAGATTACACGTCACAGGGCTAGGTGAAGTCATGGATTGACTTTGTTGTCGAAGTAGTTGAGGTTGTGACGACGCAGGATGCATGGCAGGTGAAGGCACCCTGAATTTACTGTCGTTGTTTGAGCTTGTCATTATTGACGGATTCGCTTGAGGTTGAGGTGTTTTCGGACCCGGTGTCGAGCTCGGCGTACATGGCCGCGCAGCCGGCGTTGGCGGCTTGTATGAGCCAGGCGTTGATGGGTTTGTGATTGACATAGGTGAAGCGATGGCGCTGTCTACAGAGCGAAGTCGTTTGGGAGGAGGACCGGGTGTTCCGGAACAACTCATCGAGTCATCTTCCGATTTGATTTCTTGTTTGATGGGCGTTGAAACAGGCTTCCAGGAGGCGCTTGAGTCGATCGTCACTTCTTCTACGTCCGTCCTGAAGAGGTGGATTGAAAATTGTTTCTCATACATGACACTCAATAAAGATTCAGACAAACTTGGTAGATTAAAAAATCAGGGGTAAACCTAATTTATAAGTACCAATACACCCAAACTGTTCTTATAAAAAAGCAAACTCAAGTAGAAGAAAGAAAAAAATGAAGCGTTTTAATGAGAGAAGGATCATTAAAAAGAAAGAAAAGAAAAATTTGGAAGGGCAATTAGCTTGTGGTGAAAATGTGGCTTACTTCATTAGCGTGGTGATAATCTGCCATAAATATTGATCCACCTCTAATCCTTCGAGTATTGCGTTTTTACTAAATAAAAAAACAATCCACTAATTAGTAAATCTCGTACATGGTGAATTCTTAAGCTGTATGCAGAAACCGTAACAAATCAGAAAGGACACAGGACCCGCAGTCAATAATGTAGCAGTTGAAAAGAGTAAATTCCATAGAAGTGGACAGAGAAGCATGACAAACTGGTATGATGAAAGTTAGGCAAGAATGTTAAAGATTGAAGTTTAAAGTCACTATATGAGAGAGAGGGTTCGAAAAAACTTATCAGTAAAGTTCCATCCTAAATTAAGGCACCTGCGGGGATAAGGTTAAAGAACGAGAGAAAGAAACAAAAGGTCGTTCATTACTTAGATTTCGCAATCTGATTCAACTCGTTTCAAGATTTAATTGACATGTAATTATCACTGTAACCATATTTTTTACTGTCTAATTATGTCTGATATAGGGACAAAGTCCAAAGAGTCTAAAGAAAGGCTAAAGAATATCTGGTTTGCGTTCAATCCATTAAAGCTTTATATCTTTTCCCATGAGATAAAAATGAGCTTACGAGCATACAGGACATTTCCATGAACCTTTATCGACATTCAATTTTAAGTAAGATTCCAAATCGAAGCACTGTATGTGTTTGCAGTCGTGGCCGCGCGCTGGGATGGTGATACATCGATACGTGATTGGACATTTTAAAGAGACTTTGACTGCAGTTTGCTCGATACCATCGTCCATACCTGGCGTGTTCGAGTTGGTCGCAGATGACTTGAAGTTGATTTTAACTGAGAATGGATCAAAAACATTTAGTTTTATCATTTTTATAAAGCAATGCAGTTTAGCCTTAGTTTAGACGGTCTCTTCTGGATAGTTTTCTTACTTTTAACGCCACATATAGAAAGCCGACCGTATAAACTAGATCTTAAAAGGAGTCCCGTCTAGGAGATTATTTCCAAGAACTTTTGTTATTAGTTTATTTTTTCAACATCCGTTTTTCCAGCTCCAAGGATGGTGAATACTTACTCTTTTTCATGCAATGTTCAGCAGGAAGCAAGCGTTTCTTGAGCAAGCCTTGAAGAACTGAGTTGACGGAGGGACGATGAACCAATTGAAGAACGAAAAGATGAGACTGAAAAACACGTGAAAGAATAATTAGTTTTTTTCTTTGACTATAACCGACTTTGGGCATTGAATATAATTATAATGAAGCAAGAAATAGAAATGATCTCTGGTTAACTGCACCGGACATAGGGGAATGCCAAGAACGATGGTATATTGCAAAGAGCCAGAGAGAGAGTACTAAAGAGTGATATTCAAGAGGTTCAATGAACAAGAACTTAAGCAATTCCCCCAAAGTCCCTTTAAGATTACAGCTGGTTGTAATGGTGGGAATTGCGTCAATTCATAGTTTCGAGCATAATGGGTTCTAAACGCGGTAACATGGTTCAAGACTTACACAACAGCAAGCGAGAACGTTAATTTGTATGGTATTCCGGCCAGCTTTGCAAACATCCTTAAGAAGAAGTGGTTTGTGTGAGGTTTTCGAGTCACCTCGTTCCAAGTTGAGTGGTGTGTTGTTGACACTGACACTGACTGTTTGTGGCCAATTGGTTGTCATTGTTTTGTCCTCATGGTGATAGCATTTGAACTGTAGTTCAAGGTCAGGCCTAAGAAAAAGAGTAAGACACAATGGTAAAAAAGATGAAACACAATTCCTGGGATAATTATCGCTGCAAGGAACGATGTCGGAGAGGTCAACGCCTAAAGCTTTCCAATGTTCCGTTTATTTCATGTTTAGTTCGTATATAGCCGATCTTGCTGGCCGTGGACCCGTGAAAAAATAAAAACACTGTCTAAAAGTCCTAGATTACTTTGCCATTCACGTAAAATATCGACTATATTCAAGGTTATCGAGTCTTAGTCTAATAAAGGGGAACGATTGCTGCAAAAAAAGTGATCTTGGGAAGATAAAGAACGTTCAAAATATGGAAACGAGATCATAAAACGTTAATGCTAGGGTTAGTTAGTTTGCTTAGTTTAGAGAAACGAGGAATTTTTGAAAAAGACAAACAGTCGAACTTCTAATAGGAGAATTAAGTATCATATTGCAAAATGTTGTTATCGAAAACAAATCGTTTTAGAGCTTTATCACTTTTAATCTGCTTTCATCAAAAAAAGTGGGATAGAAAGTCAGTGGATGGTCTTGTGAGTAAGATAGTGATCAAATTTCAATCATCCTTTACTTGTGATGACAGGTATCCAAAACTCATTTGTCATTTTTTGTTAGTTCCGTTAGTTCCCTTTCTCTATTTGGAAGGATTCGTTTCGGAAATAAACATTTTTTAAGCATGTTAAACCTGGTTTTAATATTAAGTAGCATTATATTCAACCGAGTTTCTTGATTTAACATGATTTCCCAACATATTATCTATTTCTTAGGATATCAATAATGTGGGGGTAAATAAGGTCAAGTTAAGCCAAACATTATCAAAAATATATATTTTGAGGAGGTTTGCCCTGTGAATGATGATTGGCTAATTTAAAAACAAATCACGTTATTCTATCGATAGGAGGTCATTGCAATCAAAATTTGATTTACACCATAGTAGTGAAACGAATTCGAAGAATTTAATAACTGAGGTTGTGTGAACACGACTCGACTCAGAAATATGATGTAAGCCTTGATCGATAAAAGTTTCAAAAAAAAGAGGACAAACAGAAAAGTGATATCCTGCTATTTGACTGTAAACTCTTGTGGTCAGTACTAGAGTTTAATTCATAATATCCGCTCACTTCAAGAGAAGGAAATCAGATCACTTGACAAAAAGAGAGAGAGAATAACTTATAACTTTTTTTCGAAAACCAAACGTTACAAATCTTTTCTTTTCTTAAGATGAGATTAAGGGACAAATCAAAATTTTTTTTGAGTGACGTTAATTGCGTAACGACGGTCAAAGTTTATGATTAATTGTTTAAATCATTATGTATTATTAAAAACTCGTAAAAGTAAATGTCATTTTGTAAACACCCCTTTCAGCTTTGTTTAAACCTTTTGAGCGATTCAGCTTATTCAGTTAAAACTACATTTGTGAAATAGTGCAAGGAACAGCCTGAGGCGTGAACTTTTGGCCCAATAACGCCACAAACAAACAAATAAACAAATAATGTAAATAAACAGAAGAACAAAACAAACAGGATAAGTAATACTAATCACCTGTTCATGAGAGTTTGATAGATTTGTGGTTTCAGTGAAAAGGCGTGATTGCTGACAGCCAAATTGTGTTGAAGTCGAAAGGGTGGAAGAACGATCCCGTTCGCTACGCTAAACGTCAGCCGTAAACACTCTTTCTCCGTTTCTATTAAAAAAAGAAAGATATATGTTTAAAAATGTGCGGCGTAATGTTTAAAACAGTACGAAAACTTTCCCGCGTGAGGTAATGATTCGGACATTTTTTTAACGGAACTTATTTGAAGAATTTATGACGCATTTTATATAAAAAAATAAATTCCGGCAAAAATTAGTTCCTTAAAGTATGGAATAATCAGTGCACTACCAAAAAAGATTTTATCAGCATCTAGGGCAATTTTTCCAGACATAGCAATATATAAATTTTTGAAAGAAGGCACATACTAATTTGCGAGATGTTAGGCTTGACGTCGGGTGGCGAAGGACCGGTACTCGGTGCGCGATTCAAACTTTTCAGCTTCTGTGCTTCACCGGCAATTTGAGGTTTGACGTCCTTTATGTCTTGTCGTGGCGTTGTGGAGCGGGCGTTCGGGTTGATTGGGGTGGTGGCGCCGTCCACTGCCATTCTGAAGAAAAAGGTTGTTCATTGGAAGTTTAAAGTAAGTTTATGCGAAGGGTAGTGAAGAAAATTGTGACGTTTAGTAGACAAACATAGAAGATCTTTGCCCGCTTTGGATGTAAAGAAAAGAGAATGAATACGCTAACACGTGGAGAAATCTCAAAATCAGTAGAAAAGCTTACCGATTTAAAGGGGATGCAGCAGGTGGGTTCGGTGTTCTAGGTCCGCCAGTGGTCGGGTTTGGTTGATATTGAAGTGTACTCGGTCTCTCTTGATTAGTCAATGCTTGTTGTGGACTTCCAACTTGTTGGTTCGGTGGTTGTTGTTGTTGTTGTTGCTGTTGTTGTTGTTGAGGGTTAACCACATTTTGTTGATTGTTCATAGTTTGTTGTTGAAGTCGTTGTTGTTGCAAACGTTGTTGTTGTAACAGTTGCGGAGTTCGTTGTGCTTGGTTGTTCGGTTGTTGTAGGTTGTTAGGAGTGGGTTGGCCGCCCTGTTGCATTTGCTGTTGCTGATTAAAAACCTGTTGTTGTGGTTGTTGTGGCTGTTGTGGCTGTTGCATCATGTTGTTCCCCATTGTATTGTTCATGTTATTATTATATTGCGGTGGTAGCCCCATGTTTGATCCCATTCCCATACTATTATTTCCACTCATTCCCATACTATTATTCATCCCCATATTCATACCGCCCATCCCACCCATATTTGCTCCGCCCATGTTTGCATTGAAATTATTTCCGTTGTACCCGGGAGGCGGCTGCTGATACTGCGGTGGAAATCCTGGTCCAGATCTGTTCATGCCACCGGGTGGTCCGTATGGACTAAACTGACCGTTGGGCGGGTCGGGCGTCATTGGGCTTGTCATCATATTATTACCGTAACCTCCCATCATTGGCGGTCGCTTTAGTTGTGGACCTTGAAAGCGACTCATCATGTTTCGGTTCATTCCTGTTGGAAATAAAGGAGAAAGAAGTAAGATTTGGGATTCGATTTAAAAAGTTCTTCATGGTCTTTTCAGGTATTTTGCAGGTCTATCGTTTGGTCTACATTTTTTGGGTTTTTCATTGAGTGTATATTTGCCCGTCTAGTATTAATTGACCACTTAGTCAACCAGTATTTATTTCCGAATTGTATTTACATTAGTTAATTGTATTCTATTAATTAAAATTTAAACGGTTGGAAACACAAATAATTATTTTTTTGCAGTCTAAGAAATAGCTTGAAATCTTATAGTTATAAGAAACAAATGAAATTTTGGCTAACAAGATTCGGCATTAGGAAATACAAGGGCAATACAATGGTGATTCAGAGTCTCGTCTCTGTACCTTGATTCATGAAATTTCGCTGTTGCGATGTCATGTATTGGGTCATATTATTTGGGTTGTTCATCATATAGCCCATTGGTTTATTGAACATCTGTCTATTCATACTTCCATTGATCGTATTATTGATCATACCGCGCCCCGTTTGTACGTTTGTCTGCCCTTGGATCTGATACTGTTGTTGTTGATTATCCATCATATCTGAACGAACAAAAAAGTCAAGTTTGAAAGGGAATGGAGTTTAAGTAACGAGTCTTCAAACTTGAGATATTATTACTTTATACCGTTGTCAAACATATAAGGCTAATGCCATATCTCCATGCCAGTTAGTACTGACTGTTACAGATCTCCCATTTATGCTGTAATGTTAGGAATCATTGTCAAAGTCAAAGCATACAATAAAGAGAACTATCCCCGTTGCTAAAAAGTCTTTACGAATTAATCTTACCTCCTCTGTTCATTTGGTCGGGCTGTGGCTGCTCTTGCATCTGAAGCGTCGCTGTAGCAGTCGCTGTAGCGGTTGCTGTGGCCGCTGCTGCCGCAACTGCTGCAGCAGCAGCGGCAGCCGCGGGGAAAGGACCGGAAACGTTGTTTTGGTTCTGCGGTCCACTTTGTGTGAATTGTGTTGAAAAGCTAGTACTACCTAGAAGTTTAAAGGATTAAATAAAATAACACACCTTCCTTAAAATTAAAGTGACAATAACACGGACATTTTGTATTTTCATGCGGTAAAAATCACACCAACTTTCGGAAACTTACACCACAATTCAATACCTAAGCCGTTGCTTTCAATGTAAAAGGCTTATACAAACAAGGAATTCTAACATTTTACGAACCTTGGTTATTTGCATTGACGTTGGTTTGTTGGTTGATTTGAACGTTGGATCCTTGGCGTTGTAACATGACGTTACTGACTACGTTCATGTCATTGCGCTGTACACCACCTCCATTGTTCGAATTGTTGAAGCCTACAGATGAAAAGAAATTCTCAAATATTACTGCTTTGTCTTTTGTACAGGCTTTAATTTGAAATTTTAGAAGACTTGAAGGAATGGATTTTTAGGTACGTAATGTTTGTTTACGGTAATGTTTCCTAAACTTTTGTATTCAAAATGGTTTTATTACAACAGAAAACTGTAATACTGTAGACTTTCAAACAATTCTGATGTACCTGGTTGGTTATTCATGTTTTTCATCTGTTGGTTATTTCCACCACTTTGATCAAAAGTTTGACCGCCCTGTTGGTTCATACCGCCTCCCCCTCCACCCGCATTTCCTGTATTCATGGGTTGATTGACGGAGGGGGTAGAGGAGACTCCCCATACAGATGAGACAGTGACTGATACATTGGTCTGCTGTTGTTGTTGACTGTTTGGTTGCCATGCAATAGTACTGTCCCTATAATGAAATTACCCAATGAAAAAAAATTTAACTCAAAATTTTTCTGATAAGAATATAATATTCAAAAACGGCAGGACAGTAAAATACAGCCTCGTTATGTCAAAAATGGAAAAGAGTTTTAAAAAGTTTCATTCAGAATATTCTTACAAACAAGACAATAAAAACAGCCTGTCGAAAAAAATATAACTAGATCACACATATGGTTCAATAATGAATGCGAATACATAACTATTCAGAACTACGAATTTGAGAAAAAGGTAATCCTATTGTATTGGATCATGAAATTTCTGGAAATAAAAACTAAGCAATTTACAAGATAGTGGATTTGAAACTAACCCTCTAGCCATTGGTGCAGGCATCGGTTTCATTTGATTGGCGTTGAAGTTTGGTTTGCCGTTGCTTTCATTTTGATGACGTAATAGTAACAAGCGACCAAGCTCTTCGGACCATTGAGTTAATATGGCTAAGAAAAGCGTAGAAATTTTTTTTAATGAATTTCAGAAAAAAGAATACAGCCAAGCCAAGATGCGTATTGTACGATAGACGTCTTCTAAAGGAGTTAATTATTGACTTCTAAAGGAGTTAATTATTAAATGACCCAATTTTGCCACCCAGTTTATCAATGCCGCCCAGGATAACCGTACATGCAAATAAGCGTAAGCTTTGAACGATCTTCTATCATTAGATTTGACAGGTCTGAGCATATAGTTAGGATTTTTAAAATCCTTCCAAACCAAAGAATGGCTTACTAGAGGATTTTTGTGACAGCTTTTCTTTGTGAGCAGAACACACAGCAAGAAGGCGGTAACCTACAAACAAGACAAAAAGTAATGGCGTATAATTATTTAATGTATTGTTTCCGATAATATGAAAGCAACAGTACGAAAGCGAAAATAACAAGTGTTTGACGGATGTGTACAATACTTTTTTCGGTAGTTTGAACTAGGGAATACTGTTGGATGAAAGATCCGAAAGATTTGAATATCCTACTATATAGTGTAAATAATACGTATAATGCTTAATTTAGTTCAAATTTCTTTGATTGTCAAAAATAAAGCTTTATAAATTTTCGATTTTCATTTGGAGGATTGACTGATACATACCCAAACGTAAATCATAGCCTTGCATTGATGCAACTTTGCTTACAACCTAAAAACGTAAAAATATTTTGCACTTTTTTCGAACCAAACGTAGAAATTTAAAAATATACTTTCAATCGACAATTAATATGAATCCCCACTTAAGGAAATTTAAAGATAGGTCACTCGTGACGTCACAATGTCTGTTTTCGCTGCGGTGCTTCCAGAATAAAAATCGCTGCTAAAACGATAAACTCCAAAACGGGGCTCACTTGGGTGTACAATGATTGAAATTATCGAAACGAGAGAAAACAAAGAAAAAGATAATCTTTATGACGCAGGATCAATTAAAAGAGGCTTAAAGATATCGTTTTCGTCATTCATGATTTAGATCAATAACAATCTTCGCTATATGTTATCTGGATTGATTAACACCTTTCAAATGTGTGAAACTTTCAAACTCAAGTTTCCAGCAGTTCCAGGTTACTCTTTTTCACACGATCAAAATAATATCTGTTATGTTATTTTCCATACAAGTTTTCTTCGTTTTTTTAAGAAAAAGGATCTTCAAGGCAATCGTATAGAAAACTGTACATAAAAAGATTCTAGTTTTCATTGACCAAACTTTAAGGCTTCAGTATAGATCAGATTATACAAGTATACAAGACTTACGGTAAGGCAATTCATGAGATTGGGTTCGTATGATTGTTGAAAAGCTCTGGCATCACCACACCAATCCAACAGTTCTCTGGCAGCACTTTGGAAAGTGGCAGCATTGTTTAGATCACGTTGTATAATTTGTAAGCGAGAATTAGTCTGTTGTATATGCTGCTCCATATTTAATTGCATATTATCTAAAATAACAAGATGTAGATAGAACTTAAAAGTGAGTTTTCACTTGGAAAAATAAAACCAAACTTGATATAGCATACTGAAAGATCAATGGTTAACGATCTAATTATGTGTTTTATGTACCCCGAAGCTCAAAATGGAGGTCCTTCAAAGTTATATACGAGGAATGCAGGTCTTCCCAAATCCATCAATTCTTAGAAATAAACATCATATGTCCCGACAGTATAATATGACTGATAATATAATTAAAACCACTGTGCATAAAAATCTACAAAACAAGATTTAAAAAATCATAATGAGCCAATTGATATAATGCTCTTTAAAATATCTCTCTTCTCCATTAATATAAATAGGCTTGCAGCAGAAAAAAATCTAAGAGTGAAGGTTGCTTGTCTGTAATTTAATACTCCTAGATTTGTAAGAAAGGAAAGCAAATAGTTCTTCTTTGAAGTAAGGGTACTTAACAAACAAAATAATGTACACATTGTCAAGAGAAAAAAAATAACAGTCAACTACCCAAAGCAGTAAAAGCATCAAAAGCTGATACATCAATTTGACAAGTTGTCAATTAACAGAAATGTCATCTCACCCTCATTCATCTTACTTTTCTTTTATTATAAAGAAAAGAAACTACTCTCTTTATTTTGTTGTTAATCACACAAAACGTCACTTAATTAAACTTGATTACTTCATTTTGTATAGTGTTGTTTAAAAGTTCAGCATTATAAGTAGTTCTCTATTACCTACATCATATATTTTTTATTACTTTACAAGGAAACAATATGTTTGTGTGCTTGATACTTATTTATGCAAGTCATTAGCATTCTAGCGAATCGCTAATGAGGTCGATACTAGATCTATTACACACAACAAACATGAAACAATCAAAGTGTTAACCAAAATCTCTAAAATGTAAGAGAGAAAATAAGATAACAAGTTTGAACTTGTATGTACATTTATTAAAAACCTAAATCTTGCTGACACAAGCAGATTTAAAAAACCTGTAAATCACTGCACGTTTCAAAATGCTGACGCAATTCAAAACAACGTTAATCAGTCCAGAATCATTAAGAGAGCTTTCTCAGCAAGTCCAATATGATTTACATTGATTCGAAAAATATGGGAAGATCTCCTATGTAAAAAATCGAGATCTGCAATTT
The DNA here is from genome assembly GCF_902728285.1 of Clytia hemisphaerica. Classification (NCBI taxonomy): domain Eukaryota; kingdom Metazoa; phylum Cnidaria; class Hydrozoa; order Leptothecata; family Clytiidae; genus Clytia; species Clytia hemisphaerica. Next base: position 1,570,674 of record NW_027104356.1, read on the forward strand.
CCATACTGGCGTGAAATTTTCAATCAATTTCTTGAACAAGAATATACTAGGCACTGCTATGAAATCTGTAATTTCCACCATTCGAGATTAAAAGTTAGTTTAACCCTGCATATGTTTTACACTGTAGTGAATATCAAACTATAGGTTATCATTGTCAATCCTACAGATTAGCAGAAGGACTTCCAAATTGGAGCTGCTCGAAAATAAGCAAAGTCCTTTAAAACTGATGAACAAAAGGCTGGAAAGAGCTTGAAATCTAGGAGATGAGTCATTAGGAAATGTCATGATCCTCATGACATCTTCCCCAGTTATGGATTTTTTTTATATTTCTTAAATAAATTTGTTCCACTCTAGAAATATTGCTATAAATCTTTAACCTCATTCTCCATTCTACTGCACTTTTGGACAAAGAACCTACCTGTGACTTGCTGTTGAATAGGTTGCTGTTGTTGTTGAACTTGTTGCATTTGTTGTGGGACCTGTGGTGGGATGTTGGCTACACCGAGACCACCTGTATTGTTAAATCCTCCACCAGTATTAATGTTCATGGTATTGCTATTAGTAATGTTCGCATGAAATCCAAATTCTCCAATTGACTCTAACCAACCAACCACAATATCAGAATTGTCGCAAAATCATTTCAAGAAATATATTTTTTTTAAGAGTTGAGATGGCTTTCTAAAAGCTGAAATGAAGTTAAAGTTACCACTGAGTTGGATTTAAGGGAAATTTAGTAATCGTTATCATCAATATCAATATAAAATAAAAGAGATCTTCGTCAAGCCCAAAGCCAGTCAGATTCGTATGAATATAACAAATTTCGAAACACTATAAATGTTTTCAATGAAAATCGAGTATCACTTTTTTTTTACGTTATTTGAAAATTGATAAACCACATCCCCATGAATAAATTGATGATTTTTTGATAACTGGAAGCTTTTTTTCGTCATTATTATAAAAGAGTCATCAATCTCCATCTGGAGAGACTTAAGTAGCTGGCCCAGCTTGTGCAAAAGAGAGCTAGCTTCAACAATATTTAGATTAAATTCTGATGAAGTCTCCAAAACGATAGGAGGGGGACCAATATCGTACCAGAATACCACTATATATCTTATACTATAAAAATAGTACATTACAGAGGGAGGAAAGAAAAACTGAAAGTTGAATGAAAGGAATCAAAGTTTACAAAAAAAGTCATAAAGAATTATATCTTATGGAATGGTATTGAATAATTAATTTTGTTCCATTAGTAAAAACACACTACGAATATAAATTGTCAGAGTGGTAAATAAAGCAGGGTAAAAATCGTAAACAAATCTCGAGGAAAGAAACTGATTTATTTAAAAAGTAACATGCACAATCAGCTGCACAAATACTCTCTTCATCACTTCAAAAACAAGTAGTTTAAACAGGTTTAAAGCCTGTTTTATAAACTGAATCACATTTTAATGATGTTAGGAAAACGTACTTGAAAACCACTTCGTGAGTATGAAGAATAGTATCGAGGCTTCTGTGAAAACAAACAAAACAATAAATTGATAAAATTACAAGTATCAATAATTAGTGAACAAAATCTAGAGGTGAAATTAGAGTCCATCAAAAGTGATAGATTAAATGCTTTTTGTTACTACATATACTACATATACTACGTATCAATTCTTAATCTTAATAAATATCATCAAACTAACAATCTGATTCCATCACACTTGATAGATCTCACTTCTTTAATAAATAGTATAAACAAGACTGAAGATGGCTATAATTTATTTCCTCCTTTTTTTTTCAAACATGGATGATGTTGTCTTGATGAAAAAAAATGAAGAAGAAAAGGGGCAATTCATTCAAATAGTTTGCATAATTCATTAAAATCCCTTCTCCCAGTACTAGAACTCAAGTGTTATAAATGTTATGCAAAACCAGTAATGAAAATAAGTATGAAAAGTGATAGTAAAAAAAGGTATAGTAGTAGTAATATTTCATCAACTTATAAATATGATGAAACACTTCACTACTACTTCTCACTTTGATTACTTCATATTTCATCAATCATTTTTATATGTGGGCATTACCATTTTCCTCTTCCTTTTTTTCGTGCAATCGAAATCGAGAAAGGAGCAGAAAACAAACTTGGGGATCTCTACAAGGAACTATAGAGAAACAAAGAGACATAAAAAAGTATAAATTCATTTTAATTGCCACCATTGATTGCAAGTGAAGAAAAATTAGGGAAGAAGAAAAAGAAAAAACAACACTAGTAATGAAATAAGAGAAAAAGAAAATCATTAACATTCATCAACTAAAGTTAAAAGATTTTGATAGAATTTTTCTAAATTTATGTTCTTTCATTAAATATCATATCCCTCTTGTTATATATTTATAAAGATATATCTGGAATAAATTTCTCAATCTATCTTTCTCTCTTTCTTCTAAACAACATAATTATCATCATCATCATCATCATGATTCGTGCATAAATAATACAAAAAAAACAACATAGTATATTATAGTAAAAAATGTTGAAAGATAAATTACATACCCCCTTTTCATGACTTTGAGTAACTCAATAGTAGTTTATTGGTAGAATATCAAATAAAAGGAGGAATGATGAGACCCTATGTAAAACAGAATGTAATAAACACAGAATACTGTTGAGAAAGGGGCCAGGTCCAGCTGCTTAAACTTTATCTCTTTAGATTGAAAAAAAATGAAGAAAAAAAGAAAAATGAAAAAAAAATAGAAAGAAAGGAATCTTGAAAGCAGAGAAAGTGAACCTTGAAAATTGATTTCTATTTTTCCTTTCAATTCAAAACAATAAAAGACATCTCATAGAAATAGACCGAAAACAAAGTAAGTTTTTGAAAAAAAAAGTTGGAAAAAAACATAAAAAATATCATAAGGGACTACTGCTTATCACGATTTTGTGCTTCCTTTTTTTCTCCCCCTCCTTTTACTTTTAAGTCCAGTGATATTTTTAGCATAACACCTTCACCAAATTCACTCAAGAACAATTACTAAATTGCTAAATTTTATTGGAATTAACACTTACTTTTGAGAAATTATAAAGAATCTATTGCATTATCTCAGTAAGGTTGCAACAAGGTTTTGTATCTCATTCTTTGTGATTAAGATAAGATTGCAAAAAAGTAACACTTTCATTAAAAGGGATGTTTATTCAGGGTGTTAAATAAGTGGAAAAAGAAAGATGATATTAATGAAGATGATGATGATATCAATATAATGATAAGAGAAATCACAAAAAACTAAAAGCTATATCTTTCTATTACAACATATAACTATTAGGCTATCTAATCAATTAATTGTCAAACAAATTTATACCATATAATAATACACATGTCACAAATTGAATTGACAGATACTTTTTTCAACAAAAAGCACAACCACTAAAAAAACTCTCTTTTTTACAATACTTCTACTCGCGACTTATATCGAAGAGAAATCACTATATAAGTTTCAACCGATTTTTTGTAAGGAATTTACACTTATTGATGATCACAGTATGGTGCTTATGCAAGTCACACATAAGTTTCCATGACGACTATCACAATCATTGTCAATCAAAAAAATGAAAAAAGTCAAATCATCTTTTGTATCTCTTTTCAGACATTACTTTATCTCATCATCGCCATAAAATAACAAAGTGAAAACGACCCTCAAAATTAAATAGCCTAAAGTAAGACCTAAAGCAGACAATCTAAGAAACACCAACTTGTGAAATGCAAAAACACAAAATATTTGTTTTCTAATTTGTTCTAATTTGTTCACTAGTACAGCTCGTACATACCATTGGTAGTAAAAAAGTGTATTTAATTACTTTCCTTCTAATAGGTGATTACTTCACATTTGATGATGTTGAATTCAAGAAAAGCAATGCATTTTGATTAATTACTAACTTCGTTTACATGACAATCCTCTTCTAGACAATTAATAAGCTATTCAATGAGCCACTAATTTCCTTGTGCGAAAAGAGGGAAAATTAATTCATTCCTTTTGTACTTACAAGGACTTGTATGTACATATTCTTATAAAAATGCATGTTATCATGATAATAAAATTTAAAGCAAGTTTACACCATGATAATTCTTTTCTTTACTATATACCAATGAACGCTATCAGAGTGTAACACCAGAGGCTGATGATGTACAGTTTACAATCAAAACATAAGTAATGAATGAAAACTTACATACATTTTTTTTACACTTTGTTAGTTATTTAACAAGTTTAAGAAATTTTCATTAAAAAAAAATTATACTCACTACACAAAACAAAAACATCATCAGTGGAGGGCACTGATCATTTTTTATAATTGTATTCAATAAACTTTTTATAACATTATACAAAGAGTGCAAAAAAGAAAGAGAGCAAGATGTTAGAAGATACACTGCACAAGAATCTCCTAATGCTATTAACAAATTCAAACCTATGAAAAGGTCAATCAACACTTTCGAGAATGTTCAATCTGAACAGATTTGTTTTAAAGACCTTTATATCAAAACTAATCCTTTACACATACAGTATTAAATAGTTTTCTTTCAAAGCTCTTATCAGAAATCGACATTGCAAAAAAATGAAAGGGTTTCATAATGATGTCTAATTCTCAAAATCATGCTCTTTTAAGTAATACAATTACTTTTGCTGGAAGTTTTCAGACAAATAAAATCCAGGTTGTAGCTAAGTGAGCACTTCTCCAATACAAACTAACAACTTTTGTTACAGTTGCTTTGACACTCTTTTGAACAGAAAATAAGTTCTTACCACATTTGTAATTTGAGCCCATTGAAAATGGTAACTACTAGAAAATGATGATGATACTATGATTGCTTTGTTTCTTGAAAGAATATCAAATGACAGAAATAATCAACCAAGGTTGATTATATAAAATTATCCAAAAAATACATCTACCAAATTTATTTTCCAGATTGAAACATACTTCACTTGGATGGCACTTACACACAACAAACAAAATGAGAAAAAGTCACAAGTAGAAAAAAATGAGAATAATAAGTGTAATAATTCATTCAAAACTAAAAATCAATTTACCCCTGCTGTTTTTGTTAAGCCAATAAAACATTCCGTAAGAAACGATATATTTATTTTTTCTAACTATAATTTCAATAACAAAGTCAGCATGTCATAAAAAATGCTGACTCTTTCTTGCCTGTCCATATCATATCAAAAGAAAAAAGGTAAACAAAAATCGAAAAAAAGCTAACAAAACATTTGTTTAAAGTGAGTCACAAATACATGAACATTACCGAAGAATTAATTCTAACTTGTAAATTTCCTTGAAGAAAATGCATAACTCAACATAAACAAACATTTTGTGTGAGATGACAAAATCGTAAAAATCATACTCAATGTGATTTGTTAGTAAAAGTAAATGGTTCGACTTTGGGAGTGTCACTAAACTTATGGGCCCTTTAACACCTAAATTGGCATTAAGCTCAAAAGTGGGTGGTACTAGATTAATCATTCAAATCATCTTTAAGGGGGGGCTGGAGGTCCCCAAACATTTCTAGCAGCTTGCACATTTTTATACAATGCTCTAGAAGGAGAAAAGATAAAAGTGAAACTACACAATTAGAATCAAAAAGTGATGTTTTCTAAATGTTAGTCATATATTTGTTTGAGTTAAGTTGAGAAATTCTGATCTGATCCTCTATATCCTTTGTCAAAAAAGAGAAGATAACAAGCAACATGCTGAATGGATCTACCTGATAAAGCTAGTCAGAAACATGCTGAATGATGATGAAAATGTTCGAACAATAAAGGAAAGATAACAGCATACCATAGCATAGATGTGTAAGGTGAGACCGAATTAATTTATTTCCCAACTGACCCTGTTTTTTTCAAAATCGAAAAAATAATAATATCAAATTTGGAAAGCTGGACGATGGACTTTCTAAAATTGGGCTCCTTCACTTGTCAGAAAAACTCAAAATAGTGAGAACATATCTTGTGTTCCTTGTGCTCCTGTATCCATTTTTAAAGAAAAATTCAAAATTGAGGGAACAAATCTTGTTCTTGTGTTCTGTGTTCTTCAGAAAATAAAATTTGGGGCTTACAACCATCACCAACAACATCAGATTCAACAGAGCCATCATCATCACACCCAAAACATTGTCATCAATTTCAGATTCACCTTTATCATTGTCACCAACGATATCAGACTCGCCGGAACTTTTATTGAAGACATCAGATTCACCAGAACCATCATTGTTACCACAAGCATCATTAACATCAGAATTGCCAGAAATATCACCACTATCATCAGAATCATCAGAACCATTGTCAGATTCACCAGAAATTTTATCATGAGCATCAGATTTACCCTTACCATTGATTTGCCTTTACCAGTGATTTAGTCTCAACAAGAACTCCATCATGAACATAAGATTTGCCTTAACATCATCACCATCATCAGATTCAGTGTAGCCCCATAACCAGCAAAGCAGACACAGAAACAACATATTTTGTCAGATTATTTTGATTTCTTTTTCTGAATGGACACAAGAATACAGGAAAACAGATCTTATTTTGAAATTGTTTTCCAAAACTACAATCCGTGCCATAATATATTTGCACTTTTGGCTAATTTACCATTTTTCGAAAATTGAAGTTCGAGCGAGAATGCCAATTTCAGGCCCTCAACTTGATTTCATCGATTATTTCGATCTGGGAGGGATTTATTGGTTTCTAGGCTATATTTCAAGCCCTACTGGACCATTTTTAAACTTTTGGATCCTCAGATCCTAAGGTCCTAAGTCTTAAGTCTAGCGTTAAAACTCAGAGTTAAAACTCTACCCTTCGAACCTACTTTAGAGCACTTACAAATCGATTGTGGTTTCAAAACACCCCGGTGAATTTCCCTTTTGTGCCAAGTATTTTGTCCCTGATTGTCTTTGAAAATTAAAAATGCCGATTTCTGCTCTGCGGGGGGTCTAAAATTAGGAGAAAACCCCTTAAATGTGAAAAATAATCCTTTTCCGACCATTTTGAGGCATTTTCATTAGGTCAAAATCAATTTTTTGTGAAATATTTAACTTTTTGAAAAGATGCAATTTACGAAAAGTCAAAAAGGTGAAAATTTCAGAAAATTTTGACTTTTTTTCAAGTTTTAGCCCCTAAAATTGACGAAAGGTGGATTTTGAGCCCGAAAAATTGCTTGAAATTTGAAATTAGACCCCCCGCTGAGCAGAATTTGGCATTTTTCAGTTTCTGAGACAATCCGTGCCATAATATATTTGCACTTTTGGCTAATTTACCATTTTTCGAAAATTGAAGTTCGAGCGAGAATGCCAATTTCAGGCCCTCAACTTGATTTCATCGATTATTTCGATCTGGGAGGGATTTATTGGTTTCTAGGCTATATTTCAAGCCCTACTGGACCATTTTTAAACTTTTGGATCCTCAGATCCTAAGGTCCTAAGTCTTAAGTCTAGCGTTAAAACTCAGAGTTAAAACTGTACCCTTCGAACCTACTTTAGAGCACTTACAAATCGATTGTGGTTTCAAAACACCCCGGTGAATTTCCCTTTTGTGCCAAGTATTTTGTCCCTGATTGTAGCCTCTCTTTTCATGCTTAGTTCCTGTGACATTCTCATCAACCAATCAAATTAAAGCTTTACTTCTCTGGGGGATTAAGGTGTGGTCAAAATTTTTGCAACGTTATAAATCATTTCTAGAAGCTCATTTTGGTCTCAAATGAAGCATATCAGTAGATATCATAAGATTCAGTCTAGGCAAAATCAGAAAACATCTTTCTGATTAAGAAATTTATGCGTAATTTGCAATAACCCCCAATTTGCATGGATTTTTGCTACTTTGATGACATCATAAAAGTTTAAATTTTGACCAAATATGCACATTATTGGAAGTTTTCAGAATAAATTTTTTTTTACATATGTCATGGCTTTTTGGCTGAAAAACTGAAATCCTCAAAAACTCCGACACCATCATACAGTAATTTAAAAAATTGTTTAAAATCTAATTTGATTATTCTTTATCTTGTGTCTGTTTGGAAGACCAAATTTTGGTAATAAATAACCGCATTACGACCTGGAACGTCCTACGTCTCAATGAAGAATTGAAGCTCACAAATTTATTAAAATGAAATGAAATGACTTAAAGTTAAGATTATAGGAGTGTCAGAAACTCACTGGACTACAGAAATTCATGATAACTTTGTCGAATCGTCATGTGTTGTTTTAAACTTGGGCAATAAGCAAAATATCAAACGTAAAGGCGTTGCCTTAATTTTAGATAAAGAGACAACTAAAGCACTGATCGATTTTGAGCTCATCTCTGAAAGAATAATGAGCGTACCATTAACTACAAAACGAGGCCTACTATCAATTTTTCAAGTTTATGCACCAGACTCACCATACGATGATGAAACTGGATGAAATTTACTATGATTTTTTCGACAAATTGGAAGACAATATTAATAAATTACCTCTCAACCATAACTTCATAATCATGCTTCTTGGAGATTTCAATGCCAGAGTTGGTGAGGACCTAAGTGAAGTATGGCCTAATAATGCTGGAAAATTCGGTTTTGGAGAAATGAATGACAGAGGCTCCTATCTTATTCAATTCTGTGCTACACATAACCTTATCCTCACAAATACTCTAATTAAGCACAATCACAATAGACACCCTACTTGGATACACCTAGATGGAATTCATTGTGGCCAAATAGACTTTATCATCGCCCAGCAAAAATTAAAACGTTATGTCAAGCATAGTAGAGTATACAATTCAGCAAGCATCAGTTCAGATCACTCTTTAGTTATGGCCAAATTTGAACTTCAAGCTATCAGTAAGAAACACTGCATGCCGAACAAGTACCAAGAAAATTTAATGTTGAAAATTTTTTCACTGACTCAGAGCGAGCACAACAGTACGAAATATGCATTGGTGGCCAGTTCGAACCACTCATGAATTTACCCGATCACGAAATAGACATTGAGGACTTCTATTCTAGAAATAAGCAAATCATCAATGATGCAATAATAAAATATACTGTGGGGTACCGAACGCAGAAGCTTGTTAATGGAATGTCACCCACCCTCGAAAGATTATGTAAACGCAGACACTCCCTAAAACTAAGGATACTCAATGAACCAGACAATAAAGATATAAACGATGAATACCGTTTGCATCAACCAAGAAGTCAAAACCAAAGTCAAAGCTTGCAAAGCCAAAAACTCATGAAATACAGCTGGAGAATGACTTTCAGCATGCAAACAGTCATAACCTCTTCAAAACTGTACGCAATCGAAAATCTAAAACCCCCAAGCCCCTAACCAACCCCAACAGCTGTAAAGGACAAATTAGGGGTACTCAGAACTAAACTCAATGAAGTTCTCACCTGTTGGGAAAAACATTTCAAGGATAATCCAAACAAATCCTTCCCATGCGATGAAAATGCCATTACAGCAATATCGGAACCCTTGGAAAACCAACAACCAACACCTATATTTCAATAGAAGAAATTCTTAAGACTATTAAAAAATGTAAATTCCGCAAAGCAATGGCAGAGGCGATACGTTTTGGTGGTGAACATATTGTTCAAATGATTCACAGGCTCTCTAAACTTATATAGGACACCGAAAAAGCCCAGCCAACTACAGAGCTGTGTCACTCCTTTCAATACAAGGTTTTCAGCCAGGTATTACTGGATAGAATCAAGCGAAAAACGAAGGACTTTATAAAGGAAAGTCAATTTGGTTTTAGACCCAATTGACCCAATCTTTATCACCAGACAAGTAATTGAAAAAGCCAGAGAACATAAAGTTTGACCTACACTTGTATTTCATTGACTTCAAATCAGCTTTCAATACAATCTGGCACAATGCATGACATCGATATCTCAATAAGTGGTGAAGATATTGAAAAAGTCGATATAGTTGTAAATTTAGGAAGTGTAATCCCAAATTCTACTGATGATGTACTTCATAGAACAGCTCTAGTAGCTCAAGCCTTCGGAAGACTCAAAACCAATGTGTGGAGATATAGAGACATCTCACTCCCACAAAAAGTTAGGCTATACAATGCCCTCTTCATCCCTATCACAATTTATGCTTCCGAGACATGGTCCTTAAACGAAATAGAAAAAACAATTCTCAATAGCTTTGAGATGAGATGGAGTCACTATTCTCAACAGAATTCGCAACGACAAGATACAATGAAGACTGGGAATCATAAAGTCAATACTTTAGAAAATCAAACAGAAACGCCTCATATGGTTTGGGCACATCATTCATTGACATAATACTGGCTATGTTAACAAATCATACAAGCAAGAGTTTACAAAGAAACAGTCAGCTGGAAGACCAAAAAAATGCTGACGTGATCAAATCCGAGCTGATCTTGATCTCCCGATTCAAACGTCTAAGAGGGTGGCAAAGGACCCTGCTTGGAAGAGGCTCACAGACACAACAAATGGTGCAAGGATCCTCAGAGGGTTACACCCATAAGCAAGTCAAGTGTGTTTGTTTATGCTCAACATTTTACAATATTGCTGCCATTTTGACTTAGGTACCTGGTATATTGGTCCATCAACTTTGATTTCTGCATGAGAAATCATGGTTTGATTCCCACTTACAGTGCTTCACTTTGCAAGTGAATAAACCTACGCCAAGGGCTACCCAGGTCATGTGAGGGGAATTTGGTAGTCAGTCCAAGGTGCTGACGAGACACCTCACAGTGGGCAGAAATCTAGGGTTAGACACACATTTGGCCATAACTTTTGATCTAAATGACTTGAAAAGGTGTTTTAACCCCTTATTTTAAAGCATTATTAGGTACAAAATTAAGAAAAATTGAAAAAGATTCTTTCAGATTTTTCACTTTCTGACTGGAAAAAGGCTGTTGAATTCATTTGGACCAACTTAAAAGTTTTCTGCAGTGAGCAGTGAGCATTGCTGAAGATCTTACACCTGAAATGCGTAGGAAATTGTGCCTACTATCTATTTAAGCTAAAGAACTGAATGAAACCGAAAAACCAACCACTTAAACATCACTTACAAAAGCAGTTTTGTAGTGTCTTTAGTGATGAGCCAGAGGGTGAATTACCAGATTTCCCTGCACGAACAGAAAAGAAGATTAGTGATCTACTCGTCACAGAGGAGATGATGAAGAAACTGATAAAACTGATTGACACCAACAAATCCTTTGCTTTGGTCCAAATGAAATTCATCCCAAAATGTTGGTAGAATTGGTCGACCACGTAGCCGAGCCTTTGGCAATCATAATGAATAAAACCTTGTCGTGTGGAATCATACCTAAAGAATGGAAGATGGCTTACGTTACACCAATTTACAAGAACAAGGGTGCTCAAAATCCAGTCAGCCTGACCTCAGTTGTTTGTAAATTGATGGAATCATTTCTTAGGAAGCATATCATCATCATAATTATCTACAAGATCAAAAGCTATTGTCAAATAAACAATACCGCTTCATCAGTCACCGATCAACAGTTACTCCAGTCATCTTATCTATTTTCCTATTTGCCGATGATACAAAGACGGTCAAAGAGATCAACTCAATCGAGGATTCTTTGACAATCCAACAGGACATATCAATGGACTGGAAAATTGGTCGAGAAAATGGGTTTTAAAATTCCATCCAGATAAATGCCATGTACTTACTCTCGGGAAATTCGAGAACATCATCCATGTTCACTCATACTTGTTAGATGGAAACCAACTTGAACATGTTTCCCTTGAAAAGGATCTAGGTGTGCTGATCAACTCTGATATTACCTTTGAAGAGCACATAGCGAAACAGGACAAGAAAGCAAACTCAATTCTCTGTGTGATCAGAAGAGGCTTCGAGGAATTATGTCCACATTTTTTCAACCTCATCTGCAATATGCTCAATCTGTATGGTCACCTAGATTGCATAAGCACGTCAACCTACTTGAAGGGGTACAAAGGCCTGCAACAACAAAGGTCCATCGAAATTTAACATACGAGCATCGCCTGTGAAAACTGGACTTGACTTACCATCTCTTGAACTTACAGATGCATAAGGGCGTGGAACCAGCTCCCAAAAAATGTTGTTAATGCTAAGTCAATCAAAGCATTTAAAGAAGAACTGACTCAGGCATGGATAAAGCACCTGTTACGTTACGATTCAAGATCACTTTTGAAATTATTATGTAGATAGACCGGTTTAGAGGCCCTAATGTGCCTGGACTGTATATCCTTTAATAAATAAATAAAATTAATAAAAATAAAAGTCCTGCTCTGTTGCTGGAAAAATATTGACAAATCAACTCTTTTGTTAGGGTCACTATTATTCTTGATGGCTCCATACTTGAACACTCCAAAGTCATTTTTTGCAAAATGCCACAAACAGAAAATTGCTTTACCAGTCTATTCAGATGCAGTTTGAATGAAGTTTTTGAGAAACCATTTTGAGAAAAATTGAGGTTTCTAGCAAAACTGCACATTTAAAAAAGGATTTTTTACAAAACATTTAAAAAAGGATTTTTCCTTATTTTTAGCCTTTTTTGACACATTTTAGCTTTTTTCAGCTAAAAATGACATTTTTGTCTGAAATTTGTAGTGATAAATTAAGGGCCTGAAATCTGAAAAATGATGTCAATTTTCAGGTATTCCATTGATTGCGAATTTGCCTTAAATTCATCAATCAATGGGCAATCAAAGGTTAGTCATCCAAGGATATATCAAGGAGAGACCTTTTGCTAGGCGCGATGTCATGTCGAATGATTAAAAACTTTAACATCACAACAATTACAGATGGAAGCAGAATTAGTAAACATGTGCACTAAATATTTTTTTATAATTGTTTTTATGCTGTTGAGTTGTAAATCAGAATTGAAGTGTTTGAGATCCAGCAAATTTTCCAGGAAATAGCTAACCTGGCAGTGTATGGATCTAGAAGGATGTCTTTTCCTATGTAGATCTTTTTCTTGGAAATTTGTTCTTCAAAATAGTTTTTGAGGTCAGCTCGGGTCAAATCTTTTCATAGCTCAAAACTTAGGTAATTTTTCATATATTTCAGGTTTTTCAGATATTTAAAATTTTGTTAAATTAGAGTTTTGGGGTTTGCCAAAAAAAACCCTAGTCAAAATTTTTTCATCTTTGCAGGATCCATTCCCAACCTCGAAAGACATCTTTTTGTCTAGGGTTTTTTTGGCAAGTTCTTCCTTTGAAGAATATTAAATTTCCCCTGAAGGCCGCGAGAGAAAAAATATTAGGGCTCGCACTCTCTAGGCGGGCGGCCTAGACTCGCTTCCGTTTTGTATAATTTCATAATAACATATAAGGTAGCGTAATTTATGCAAAAATAATAATAACCTTTTTGTTTTTATTTTCAGGTATGCCGCCAAACATTGACGTCATTGTGTATGGATTTAGCTTGAACAATAGGACCGACAGACTTGACAAAAGGAACAAACAATAAGACGACCCGAGAATCTTACGATAAGGGCGTTTTGTATCTGCCTGATATCATGCCCACAGATGCTGTTTAAAAAGCGGGGGTAAAATAGTAAGTAATATCTTTTTGTAAGTGTTTATTTTGCAAAATATATAAACATTTTCTAATATGGTCTACAAATTAGCATTTCTAGAATTTTGATAACGGAAACTTAAATATCAATATTAATTTTCTTTTATATGCTTAACCCCTGGAAAAACAGTATTTTCTCATTACGTCACTTTACATCTCCCGACTCACTAACTCCCAGAGGAATTCCAATTGTAAACCCGATTGGTTAATTTCAGAACATCTTCATAATGGCAGATAATTTAGAAGTGTCTACTGTGGAAAGGTTGTGTGAATTTTCATATGTCGGTGGTAATTTTGTTGGTTGATGGCTTGTTGAATCTGGCAAGAAAAAAAGTAAACAGGTATAGCTTTTTCTAACCAAGGATCTGAAGGATTCGAGCCACACTGTCAATCCCTTCAGAAGTTTTGCGATGCACATCTTTGCTATCAAGTCAAGTAAACAATAAAGCGCTTTCACAGCGTTAATCTTTGATACTGTCAACTGCTCTAACTTGGGATGATTGGTCGAAACATGGGACTGTTGATATCTGGCCTGTATTTTCACTTACTGTTAAATCTCTTTGACAACAAATTTGTTTTGATAACTCCACCAAGTTAATGCATCATACTTTCTGTCATAACATGTCACAAAGACTTTCACTGATAGCACGCCCTTTTTAACTTTTTTGTTTTCATTCAAAATGACTGGAAGTCGATTGTAGGATTAGAGAACGCGCACCATCTAAACCGCCTATCGCCCGATGGGATTAACAAACAAACGCTCCATCGTTTTGCCACTAATTTGGTCTTCTTCGTTCCAGACATTCGCGTGTGTTCCACTACAGATTTTTTCATATTTCGATTTAAAAGCCTTACTCAGTGCGAATAAGAATTATCATTTATTTTATTTATATCCTGTTCATTAACTCAAATTCAAATGACTTTGGAGGTTTGGTGAAATGGTGGCCGAATTGCAGTCCCATGTTTTGTCAGATAGTCCCAACAAGTTAGAGCAGTTGACGGTATTCTGTTTTGTTGCTATTGAAAAATTCCATGAAGATGGAGTGTACACACACAAACCAAATTTTCAAAATAAGAAAATTTGAAACCCCATTCTAGTTTCAAAGGCAATCAAGCACTGTCAAATTTGGCAGCAGATAGTTGCAAAATATGACAATATATTAAATTTCCTTAACCCAGACGGTGTCCATCGAACGAATCGAACGCCGAATTAATTGAACACAATTGAACACAATTCAAATAAATGCAATTCGATTGTCTAACGCAATCAAATCACAATCGAATATTACTCAGGATTTGCCGTTTGATTGCTCCGATTATGTTTGATTGTATTCGATTATGTTCGATTGATTCAATTGTATTAGATTTTATTCGCTTTCGTACGGCACTCAAGCGCTCGGCCGCCCGCACTTAATAGCTTTAACGGAGTGATCGAAATTAATTTAATTGCAATCAAACTCATAGAACATAATCGTAATTGAACAAAATTGAAGATTAATCGAATGTAATTGACAATCAATCGAACCAATTGAACATAGTCAACTATCAATTGAACCAATCTAACCTTACTCGAACGCAATCAAACAGTCAGTACCTTTAGCCAAATTAGGAACATTTTTCTTACTTTTACTAGTATTCATAATTAGGAATCTTATTCCTAATTAGGAAGAAAAAAATTCTTAATTAGGAATATGAAGCAAATACCTCTAGATTTTCTCCAAAAATATAAAAAATCGCACAATCCATTTAGGTGGGAAAGAAAGATTGAGCTCTTGACTGGCTCGGGGGACCGAGCTATAATCCCTAGAAAAAACTTCACTTCTCCCGGTATAAAATTGACATAAAACGCGGGAACGGAAACTCACTTTCTGTTTTTCTTTGTGATAATAAAAACGGCAGTTCGTTTAATTCCTAATTTTTTTCTTCCTAATTAGGAATAAGATTCCTAATTAGGAATACTAGTAAAAGTAAGAAAAATGTTCCTAATTTGGCTAAAGGTACTGACTGTCAAACACAATCGAATATTACCCAGGAATCGGCCGTTCGATTGAGATTTGATAACGTTCGATAATCGAATCGCAATTATTCGATCGCGTTCTATTACGTTCGATTGGTTTGATTGCGATTTTTGTTCGAAGTTGTTCGATTAACACCATCTTGCTTAACTGACGACCTACTTCCGCTATTTTTAGTTCTTTTGTATGTTGACAACGGTCGTGGCTTCTTCACAAAGATGAAAGACAGATCTGGACTTATTTCGTACTTTCCAGTCTCTTGTTCCTAGTTTTTCTGACTTTCTGGCTCTTTGTGAGTTATTTTCTATGTTTTCTAACTTACTGAATGACTTACCGACAGATCGTCACCGGTGGGATTCGAACCCACTAAATGCAAAGTTCCTATGTTTTGAAACCCATTGCCTTATCCACTGCGCCACAGATTCATGCAAGGATAGACCTTTTTTCAAAGAGGCCACCCTGTTGAATAATTATGTAGTCCAGCAGAAAAACAATGATAAAACCATACATAATTATTACAATATGCATGATACAGTAATTATGCATGGCTCTATCATTATTCATTGCTTTTATGGCTGGACTACATAATTATTCTACAGGACGTCTTCCTTGAAAATAGGTCTATAGCTCTTCTGACAGTTAGTCACACTAGGAAATCTAGCTTTCAGAAAAAACAACATCAGTCCTCTACAGGATACATTTCAACAACAAGGATGAGAGTTACCTGAATCAAGTTCGCAAGACAATATTAATTAAAACTTGAAAGTTTGAAACAAAATAAAACGTGCAGCAGCCAAAATCAACCAACCAAAATTTGTCATTCAATTCCCGAGACAGCGCTTCAATTTTTAAGGCCTAGTTTATACGCTAAAGTAAAAACAACTCCGCACATGTAAATGGGTCAGTGTTTGAGGTCCGGCAAAATTTCCGGGAAGTAGTCTATCCGGCAGTGCGCGGATCTAGGTGGGTTCTGTCTCCTCCGTAGATCTTTTTCTTGGGAAGTTGATCTTCAAATTAGTTCTCAAGGTTGGCTTGGCTCAAATTATTTCATCTATGGCTCAAATTTTAGGCAATTTCTCATAGTTTTTGAGAACGTTAATTTCATTTAAAAGCGCCGGGTTATTTTTCTATAAATCCCTTTAGAAGTTTTGCGCCGCATTTTTTGCTTGAGAGTCAGGTAAACGATATAGCGCTTTCGCAGCATTAATCTTTCATACCCATTTTGGCGGGACGCTAGTGTGACTAACTGTCTGACGGCTATTTGTATTGTACAAACTGCAGACCAGACTGTATTAAGAGAAAATCACAAAAGAGTGCTTGTTTCGAGCTCCATCCAACACTAACCCTAACTGATAATAAAACTCAATTCCTAGTCAATCTGATACGTAACCACACCCAAACCACACCCATACCCAACCCTACCAGGTCGCCTGCAGGTCCTGACACTATTCCTGCATACCGGATCCGAAAAATAGATACATGTCTTTTGTCTTTATGAAGAAGCCTTCACCGTTGACAACCACTCTACACTGATGCCCCAAATGCCAATCCATCATATCAAAACAATATTAGTTGTAACATGGATGTATGTAAGTGACCCCTAGATGAGCGCGACAAACTCAGTTACAGTTAAGTCAGTACAGTGCAGTGGTGGTGATCCTGATTTGTGAGATTCAGGAGATTTGTGTGTGGAGATACAAAAGATAAAACCGACTGAAACAGCAGACGTGCGAGCTAATCGAATGGAGATAGAGAAAAGATGGAGAAAATTTTATCAGAAGTAATAGATTTTCAACTTACAAATGTCTACAAACAGATAATGGCTGGGATAAGATAAAAGACATTAAAATATCAACCAAACAGAACAGCAAACACTAAAAACTTATCTGATATTCCGATGGCGTATTGGCGGCCGCCCACGCTAAAGCTCTAAAGGAGCGGGCCAATATACCATCGGAGAGATTTAGTAGTGGCCCTTTGATGTGCCGACAACAGTCGGGTTCAATGGCTATATCTTTGCTTGCTCAAGAATTATGTTCGTCCCGACTGAACAGAAATTTAGCATGAAAATGTCTGCTGCGCCGACCGTCAAAAACTATTTTTATTTATAGTTTTGGCGCTTCAATGACAAAGCAAATTTCGGATTCAAGAAGGGCAAGTAGTGAAGAGCTTTTGTTAGATTTTGGTTGTTTTTTGGTTTGTTTTGGTGGACTTTATTTTTTACAATATAAATATGTCTTTATGCTTTCTTAGTATTACTTTTAGTATTCAGTGTAATTTCTGTAAATGCACCAACCTTTTAAAGATTGTTTTTTACACACAAATGTTGATTATTTTTTGTTTGTTTTGGTGGCGTGGACTGATTTTTACTGATTTTTCTCAAATCCAAACTCAAAGATCATAAAGAAACAGTAACAGGTATGTTCCTCATGCTTTTTCAGTAAGTTTCATGTTGGTATAATCTTGTGCGGTCCTATCAAAACACTGTTGAATTAAAACAACTGTTGACCGCCAGACAACTGAACAACAACCGACTGACCGACAACAGTCAAAGTCAGTCAAAGTCTCTAGCAGCAGTACAAACATGTGTACAAAACAGATAATTTTGTCTTCAGAAAGATCTGCAGACTTCTGTATAGGTAGTTTGTATCTTACTAACGATTAACCCTAACCTTGCTATTTCTGTCCAGAACAGCCCAATTTTGTAATTTTACAGAGCACATTGAAAATTCACTTTTGAGGTCCTGAAAACTATGAAGGTTAGTGTAATATTTATCGAGTATGTCTAGGTAAGTAGGAGAAAGCAATAAATTCATGTTTTAAGTTGTATTTTCATTTAAATGAAGCTAAATTAGGGATGATTGTTTATGTTTGGTACATGAATATGATTCCGAACCATATCGAATATGGTGCTAATATTGAATTGAATATGGTGCTAGCCTAGAAAATATAACAAATCTGATGCGAATCAGATTTGTTATTATTTTCTGCCTAGCACCCGCATCCGAAATGGAATTAGATGCTAACTTGCTATGTTGATCGTTTCCAAGCTCCTCACAAAATGTTCAAACGCGGTCAAGTCAAATTCCGTAATGCAAACCTTCCAGATGTTAAAATATGTCCGACCTTCAGAGCAAAGCGTGTCGTAGCATATTTCCACATCTGGTACCAGATAAACTAAAAACCAACCAGAAGAATGGAGAACGCCGAAAATGTGTGCGCTCGCTCGACTCGAAATGTTTTTTCGATTGATGTCTCATTTGCTTTATAATTTTGATTGACAAGGGGGCTAGGGCCCGGGTTATTGCGTTACCGGATTTTAAATACCGCATCCCTGTTTATAGCGGATATATGTCGTCACATCGCACATGCTCTTCTTTTTTTTGCGACCCTATTCTGGGTCTGGCAGAGCAGGGGCGGGGAGATGGTAGGATACCTGTTTAGCAGGTGATTTCGTACCTTTCGTAAATCAAAGAAGTACACGCCCCAGCTTTCGGATCTATTCGAGAAGGAAAAGTCTACTTACTTACTGCTGGTTTGCAGCGCGTTATTTTTTTAGACAAAAAACACTGTATACTGAAGAGTTGTAACGAGCATATACTACAAACACTACAATGTATAACAATGTGCCCTCCCGGTTGTTACCATAATGGCTTTATGGCAACTCCTGAACTTGGGCACAGGATGTACTAGACTAGTAAACTAGTCGGTTATTACTTATAACCTTATAATAAAACTGTCAATCAAATAATTTAAACACTAATTAAATATTCAGCGCACTTGAGAGAAAAGGAAAATAACCGACTAGAAGCTACTTCCAACGCCTTTTTTCTTCACCTAAAATCGTAAGGAGAGACATACAGATTTCTGTATGTCTGACCCGTGCGGGATTGCATTTATTTTTCTTTCTGTTTATTGGGTTTTTAGAAATGCTCATTTATTCATATGTTTCCATGTTCAATGTTACTATGAAATATCATTTAGTCAAAAAAGTTGGATGGATTCTCAAAAAACTAAAAAAAGGTGTAAAATTAAACAACGTTTTTTGAGAGAAGTAGCTTCTAGTCGATGAAATTCAGAAAAAGAGACGCAACTTCACCCCTTCGATTCTTTTTATTTGGAGCTTGATTTTTTGTACATGGGTATGTTTTCAACGACTAGTTTACTAGTCTAAGGATGTACAGGATGTACTACAAACACTACATATATCATAGTCCAGATAGTCAGGATATAGCTCATCCCTCCCCGCCGCTAGGAACTATAAAGTTATATCACCAGATGTGCTATGTAATGAATGAAGCTACTTATTCCCCATCCAAGACGCGTGGTTTTCACACAAACGATATACTGAAAGCAACACCTATCGCCAGATTTACAAAAGTATGCCGCTTAAACAAAGAAAGTTTTGCTAGATTCAATCC
Source organism: Clytia hemisphaerica (assembly GCF_902728285.1). Lineage (NCBI taxonomy): Eukaryota > Metazoa > Cnidaria > Hydrozoa > Leptothecata > Clytiidae > Clytia > Clytia hemisphaerica. Next base: position 1,590,672 of record NW_027104356.1, read on the forward strand.
TTCATTCTAGATGCAGCGCAAATCTTAAGGCTTTCTTCACTTTTTTGCTTGAGAAAGGTTAAAGATTCATCTTCTAGACCTTTCAGGGCTTTAACTCAATGAACTAAGTTAAGTGGGTGAAAAACAATACCCGACAATACCTAAAGTTTGAAGCTTGTTAGACAAAGTTTGTGTTGTCAACTAAGTTCGATCGATAACGACAAAAGTTGTCTGAATCGCAGACCTCTACAAAACCCCAGGTAGTATAAGGAGCACGAATCCGTTAGTGGATGCCAGCAGCCTACGACAAAAGGGGTGTAAGGTGTCACTAAAACTATGTCAAAATTCACGTTCGTTAAGATGACTGAATCCCACACGAAGACGGTTAAGAAATACCACACCTTGATTGTCTGGAACATCAAAAATATTAGGCTGCTGAAGGCCAAGTTCAGAATGTATTCTCTCCTGTGATATTCTACGAAAGTAACCTGTGATAGCTAAACAGTTTAAATTGAATAGATTCGAGCTTCTGCATCAAGCAAAGGTGGTGTTTCCTGGACGATCTTATATGATATCACTGTAATAAAGATGAAGTCTAATGGAAGATTTTGGATGGTTAGAAGAGATCTCCTGGACACATTTGGACGCTTTTGTGTAAATTGATAAATTTATTCGAATATTTCAATTCGGGAGGGGTTTATAGACTTCCAAGCTATATTCTGAGCCCTATTGGACCATTCTTGGACTTTTAGTTCCTCAGATCTTAATTCTAGCGTTAAAACTCAACCCGTCCAACCTAATTTAGAGCGCTGCCAAATCTTTTGTGGTTGTAAGATTTCGTGGGAATTTCCCTTTTTTCTCAAATATTATGACTTTGATTGTAGGCTATAGAATAGAATATACTTATTATTAGGCCTTTTGTATCTTGCTTCTCATCCAATGACGATCAAAAGAAAGTTTTGAATCTAAAATAAGACCAAGACATGGCGTTCTAAATCTTTAGGACGCCATGGACCGATGCTGACTGGTTGATGTTAGAGTTATTATTGTATAGTAAGAAGAGTCATAACCTTTAGTTATTTACTATTTGTCCTGTTCAGAGGCAATTTCCCAAAATATTTCTATTCATCCGTATTTTCAAAGAAAATATTCTTTTGTATTTAGAGAAAATTCAGTTCCTGTATTTTTGAAGGAAAAATGCGTTTTAATTATGATATACACGTTTTCTTTTTATAAGAAGCTTAACTTAGCTCAAAGCCTGGATGATATTCCTTATTTTTTCCGAAAATTTCAACCTCGAAATTCCTTAAGGAGCATTTGAAGGATTAAGTCTGCAGGTTAAAAAACTTCAGCAACTTGATTTGTCGGGTCAGGGTCGAAAAACATCTTCCCACTCAGTTATCTCTGTTAAGTACTCCAAAGCTCAAAAGTTGATCCAATAATATAAAGCGAATAAGATTATATCGACAGCTAAAGATTTTGACTCGAGGTATAAAAAGAAAATTATTCATGTAAATTAAGAAGAACAAAGGACCAAGAATAGAGCCCAGAGGTACTTCAGCATTGATCCGCTTACACTCAGATGTTTTGACGATTAACACAAGTCTCTGATATCTATCAGTAGGAAAGCTACGTAATAAGGATAACTTGGTCCAGTCACGCCATATGTTTGAGATTAAAAATCAAGTCATCATGCCAAACCCGATCGAATACCTTTAAAATATGCAAAAACACTCCTCACCCTGGTGTCTAAAGCAAGGGTTTGCATCAAACTCTGTAAAAATATCATGCGTTATTGGTAACAACTGAAAAATGTAGTAGGGAGTTGTTTTCAGACCTCTTAATTAGGATTGAGGAAAATTTAGGTACTAGGGGCGGATAAAAGTGGAAAGACGAATGAGGATATGATTTTACGGAAGTCTGATGCAGATTAACCGTCTCCAAATCGGAGTATTTTGCACAACTTTATCGACGACCGGTAGGATCGTAGGATGCACAAAACTGTTTTAAGAAAGTTTTATGAAAAAGAACATGAAAAAAAGTGAGAAAAATGTATCAAAACATCCAAAATTTCATACTTCGAAAGGTATCGGTCATTTCCGTTTATTTTGACTTTTTAATCAGTTATTTTTTCTCGTCTCACCTTGCAGTTTTGCCTATGGCCCCACATTTTCGGTCACACAAATAAATTTTCGTGTCCCCTTCGGCGAACCTTGTTTTTAACTCAAATTTTTTCAGAATGTTTTTCAATATCTAATCCTAAAACTTAGTTTCACTCTACTATATTATATTCATCATATATTTCCATTAATAAATTAAAAATCTCCAATGTATTTAAGGGCTCTGGCCATAGTGAATTTTTTATATTTTTTGTGTATGAAATATGTTTTTCTGACCGATTTTCTGTTAGGCCAATTATTGCTCGATTTTCAGATTGAGGAATAGTTGACCTAACAGAAAATGTATAACATGCTTTGTTGACTACATCAGGCAGAAATCTATATTTTTTACATGGGAAATATGAAAAATTCACTATGGTCAGAGCCCTTAAAGCTAATGGTGACTAAAAACTGATAGATATCACTCTAAGATAAAAGTACCCGTATCAATTGACCTTGGGTTCTAAGATTGATGAAAATTATTTTCGTTAGAATTTTGGGCTTGTGCTCTTTCCGAGGGAAGAATGAATGAAATCACGGATAAGACATTACAACCCTGTGTCACAGACGATTTCATAACATTTCGTCCCCGGTGGAAAAAATACCCTACAATTTCGCTGGAAAATTGCCTTTGATTTCATGATTGAAATTCAATGGAAAAAATAGCACTCTGAGCATGGTGATCGTTTCCTCAATTGAATTTTTCATCTGGAACAGTAGAATCTGTGCCCATTGGGATTTCGTTAGAAATTTTCATCAGCCAGAGATGGGCACGCACAGAAGGAATTTATATTCCTAAAGAAGCGGACGCCAAATCAATTTCTCAGTTCAGACCAATCGCACTGGGGAACACGGATGGTAAAATTTTCCTTGGTACCCTGGCTAAAAGGGTGATGAAGTAAAAATTGCCAAAAAAAAAAGAAGCTTGATTCATTTAGTCGTTGTTTGGCTTGATCTAGCAAATGCTTTTGGGTCAGTGTCTCACAAGGTGCTGGAGTATTCAATGAGACATTTCTGGATCCCCGATGAGATTGTTGATTTAATGATGAGCTATCTCGTAAGAAGGCATTTATGGATGATATCACCATTTTGATAAGGAGAAACGATAAGATGAGGGAGGTTCTTGAGTGGCTAGAGATTTTGATTACTTGGGCTAGAATGAAGTTCAAAGCTAAGAAGTAGAGAAGCCTAGTGTTGGCGAAGGGAAGACAAATCGAAACAAAGTTCTCAGTTGCTGGAGAAATAAAGCCAACTTTGAGAGAAGAGCCTGTTAAGTTAAGAGTCTGGGGAGGCTCTATCATGGTACCCTAAACGATATAGGAGTGAAGGAATCAGGACCCAAGCTCTTGCAGAGGATGGTCTTTATAAAATTGAAAAATCAAGGTTACCAGGGATTTTCAAAATCTGGTGCTTACAATTTGTACTCATTATTAAGCTGTTGCGGCCCTTAACAATCTACAAAGTTGCTGTTTCAAGGGTGAATATTATTTAACAGAAAATGTCCCTGAAGATAAGGAACAAGCCGGGTCTCCCTAAGATGTTCGTCACGGCTAGAATCTACAATCAATTGGTGAACGATTGCATGGACCAAGGTTGGACTGTCACTTGTCTACCTTTTGAAGTTGGAGTCAGAGGTTTTGTTGGTCTCAGAACAATTAGCCTACTAAAACATCTTGGTTTTAATTGTACTGAAGGAGAGGAAATGGTCGAGCAGATCAAGAAAACTGTTGAGAACGCAAGTCGGTTCATTTGGACCATAATCCGAACTCTAGACGATATATCAGAATTGCTTCGACCCATCGAAAATGTCATCCGTTTTCACCTCATACCAGCCATATGTGATGGCAGACAGTGCTCCAATATTGAAAGGAAGATCCTCTCGTTTCCGATCAAGATGGGAGGCCTTGGAATCATCAACATCGAGGATGAGGCTAAATTTCAAAACGAAACAAGTCGTTTGGCGACTAAAGTGCTAGTCGAGCGCATCATAACACAATCAGATGAATCAATTGATCCAAATCAATCGAAAAAGATGTTGAAATCACTAGCCACTAAACGAATTGGAGAACAAAAACGATCACTCGATCAAATCGTTCAACAACTCCCATCAATCAACCAAAAAGCTTTGGAAATCGCTTCATCTCAAGGTGCTTCCTCGTGGCTGACCACTCTTCCACTGAAAGAAGAGAATTTTGTACTGAATAAACGTGAATTCGCTGACGCACTCCACATGAGGTATGGCTGGGAAATGAAGCGACTGCCCATCAAATGTGCCTGCTCAGCCAACTTCACAATCGACCATGCGCTATATTGCCATCTTGGTGGCTACGTTATCCATCGACATAACAACGTTCGCGATACTCTGGCAACCATGATGAATGAAGTCTGTCACGACGTGTCGATCGAGCCCCAGCTTATGGATTTGTCTCGTGAACAGGTCGATTTACCACGCTCATCTGTTACTGGGAATGAAGCTAGGGCGGATGTTAGTGCTAATGGATTTTTGGCAGCGGTATCAAAGAGCATTTTTTGACGTGAAGGTTTGCAACCTTTTAGCTCCGAGCTATCGCATAAAATCTATTGGCACTACATTCACTTCCCTTGAAAAGCAAAAGAAGAGAGCATACAACGAACGGATTCTTCAAGTTGAGAAAGGGACTTTCACCCCATTAGTATTTGGTGCTACAGGTGGTGTAGCCCGAGAATGCTCAACTTTTATGAGCAGGTTAGCTGATAAAATCTCGGCAAAACAAAAATGCTCGAAAAGTGAGGTTGTGAATGGCATACGACGCAGAATTTCCTTCGTTTTGATCCGATCAGTGGTTGCTTGCCTGAGAGGTGAACGATCAAGTCGTTCGTTTACCTCAGAACAAGCGGCACTGAAGGACTCCAAACTAACGGAAATTTTGACGTCCTTGCATGTTTGAGTGTTGTGTGTTAGACGATTACATAGGCTAGTTTTTCGAGGGTTTCTTTTCAGTTTTTCATCATTTTGGTCTTTTCAGGTGTTTCATTGTTCTCTTTTTTTACAATTTATACAAAAGTATGTTTGTTAATATATTTGACTCATGTAGTATATCATTTTGATTTGGACCATAAGGGACGTTGCAAACAGAAGAAGTAAGTCACCACTGTCGTAGAATACCTCATGGCAGGTGCCTCCACCTCCATAGTCTGTCTCGGCTAGGGGAGAAACAGAAAACGCTGTTGAAGTTACCGCCCGATGAATTTAACGACGTCAGCGTGGTATCTCGGAGACGGAGCAACTGGTTCCTCAGCTCACGAAACTGGCGAGTTTATTGTTTCTCTTCTTTCATCACCACTAAGGGAAATTTTCTTCTCAAAGGAGGGGACTTAAAGCTCATGATGACTAAAAACTGATAAATAGTTACAAGAGACAACTCTAGATAAAATTACGCGTATCAATTGACAAAAGGATTTTAAGATTGATGACCACCAGAAATTATTTCTCTCAGAATTTGTTGCTTGCTGTTTTTGTTTTTTTTTTTTTTTTTTTTTTTTTTTCTTTATTGAAACATAAACACAGGGTACATTACGAACATATAATACAAAATACTACTAAACATTAATATAGTCCCTCCCTCCGCTAGAAACTTAAGTTATATCGCCAGAGGTAAGGCTATGAAGAAAGGAAAAAGTAAAAAAAGGTGTGACGTGAAGAGAGCTATGGTTGTAGTAGACTAAAATAACGCACCACTGAACCTTCCAGATTCATGGATATATTCAACGACAGAAAGAATTATAGTTTGATTTAAAATTAAAGTCAAGCTTTCATCACCGTATAATAAAACCCGACAAAAATAAGAAGGGTTTAGTGGCAGGAAAATAATACCTAAGTCTTGTAGTTTGTCGAATAGAGATTGTCTCGCATGGGAATATATAGAGCAGTGCAGAAAAAAGTGCTGAGTATTTTCAACTGAGTTAGTTCGACAACCACAAAAAGGGTCTAAAGTATCACGAAAACCACCCTCGCGAGCCAGGGCCGATAAACGATTCTGCGACTTAAAGAGGCCAGTACCGTATAATTGGAGGAATCGTTTATATCCCCCGTCAACGCGTCCATCAGAATCATCAATAGCGTAAGGGGGTTAGATAAGCCATGGAGTCGAGGGTGCACGAAAACCATGCCTAAATTTGTGCTCGTTCAGATGACTGAACCCTACCCGAAGTCGATTTAGAAAGACTACACCTTGATTGTCAGAAACATCAAAAACACGAGATTGTTTGGGTCTCAAAAATTTTAAAATTGCATTCTTAAAGGTCTTAACAGAAGGTAGATCTCTTATATTCGCGCCCAGGACATTCCACTGTGATATGCAGTAAGGAAAAAAAGTATTACGAAAACGCTCAGTTCGTATATTAAGAGGATAAATAGGATTTCTTGTTCTTATGTTAACTGGCTCTGTAAGCCTTGCTGGCAGATAGTTACGTAAGTAAGACGGAGCTTGGTTATTTATGATTTTATAGAAAAATATCATTCTTCTGGCAAAGCGTCTGTCAGCAAGGCTTTCAAGGCCAAGTTCAGAGTATATTCTCTCCTGAGACGTTCCACGAAAGCAACCTGTGATAGCTAAGCAGGCATTATATTGAATGGATTCAAGCTTCTGCACAAAAGAGGCAATTCCTGGGCGGTCATATATGATATCACCGTAGTCAAGATGAGGTCTAATGTAAGATATATAGATGGTAAGAAGAGATCTTCTAGGCACATGTTTGCGAAGTCTGTTAATAAGGCCAATACCTTTATTGGCTTGCTGTTTCCGAGGAAATGAATTCTAACGGTGGTTAAAATATATGAGTAATGATATAATAATATGATCGTGGTACCTGTTTGAGAGTTCTGTAAAATGTCTCGTCACCACCTCCTTCTCATAGACCAACCCCTTCCCACTGGAAAAAAAATTGGCCAAAATACCATCCCCAGCGCCAGTGTGGAAACGATGCAAAGTCCACGCCGAATAGTTATTTGCTAAATCTGAGGTGTACGCCAAAAGAGGTGGATGCGCTTGAACCTGGCGTAATGAAATCGGGTGTTAGAATTGCGGTACTCCACTCGTCTCGAAAAACTTTGAGTTACGTCAATATCTTATCCGCTCCTTACGCCAATACGCCAAAAGTAATTACTGCCTCAATCTGATTTCAGCGTACTGTGCATCATTTCCAGGCTGGCCCCAGTGGCAAATCATACGCTAATTTTCTCTTCTGCTAAAAATAATCAAATAAGCGAATCCTCACTGCAAAATATGTATTGTGCTAATTTTCCACCCCCACTGAATTTTCTGGCTCGAAAATAATGGAATTTAAATCCCAAGCTATAAAAAAACATGGGAATATCAATCCCTAGTTTTGGTCCGTTATTTTAGCTCCACTGGCTTAAAAAAATTCTACCAGGTGATGTAATAAGGGGATGTAATCAGAGTGCATGTTCGATGCTACTGCAGAGAAAGTTACTTCATTAAAAGAAATAATGCTATTTCTTGATCAAAACCATCAAATCAATATTATCATCAGTCCAAGGACTTATCAGTCGAACTATTTAAAAACATTAACTTATTTCATATAAATCGTGAGTTTTTAGTACATGGTATTTTTCTACGTTATTACAGTATTGAATGAAAAAAGTATATTTTTTCTGTTTGTTAAATTTTCCCCTTCAAAAAAGCGCACAAAAATATGTGCAGAAATGCACATTTCAAATCGTCCGCAAAACCTGATCAGTCTGCATGTGATCACCTTTGACATTCTTTTGCATTCGTTCATTTCCATATTCTCAAAACATAGTCCATATTCCATGTGTTAGGCGCACGCGTCCCTAATGACTGCATCCCATTTTAATTGCATACGTCATTTATTTAAACGCACAAAACAATTAAAAATATTTATTCATTTCTTTGTATCATTTATATCATTTATACCTTAGGGATTTTTTCTAGCATTTCAAATTACATTCGGGTTTTTCCGATTCAGACTTCAATTTTCATATCAATCAATTTAGAGCCATTTTCTGTAAAAATCAGGCAGAATCAGGCAGGTCGAGGAAGTGATATCCTCAGATTTTGCCAATTTTTGGATATTTTGCTCAAATACATTAAAATAACATCCTGTAAAATTTTTTTTGAAAAATCTTTTTTCGTTCCCAAGATATGGGCCTTTAAAATTTGGGCCAATTTGCCCAAAAAAGTGCACTTTTGATAAATCTTTGACTTCAAGAGCAATTCTAAACATGATCAAGCCTAAGATTCATTTCAAAACATATTTTCCTGGAAGAAATCCATGAGTACTTTGAAAAAATGGCATTTTGAGAAAATTTTTTTGACCCCATGGCTAGAAATCATTGCCTGAAATCACAACATTTCTAATTTTGAATAGATTTTGAGAGCAATTAGCTGGCTTAGCCACAAGTGTCACATTGATATATTTGTATATTTCTGAAGTCTTCATGGTCATCTTTAACTTTCAATTAAAATTTTTATGTGACACTTAAGGCCACACCCTAAAATGGCAGTTAAAGATAGCTTTTCGCTCAATTTTTAGTATTTTCAATGAGCTTTTAAAGCCATGGCCCTAAGTTCCACCACTGAAACAAACCATTTTTAGTTAGTGTTTTGGCCATATTACCCAATTCTAAAATCAAACCCATGTGCTCCAATACTATTTTTGCACAATTTATCTTCAAAAAATATTTTTAAGTCATCAAGACTTAACCAATTTTTCCCTTAGCAACGCATTGTTTTTCCCTAGCAACCAGGCATCCAGCTTTATCAAAATTTTCCAAACTGTTTTCTAGTGGTTCCAGACCATGGTAAATGTCTTAGATTGCAATATCAAAGTCTTGGACACAATTTTCACTGAATTTTAGGGCAAATTAGGGTCGCAGAGACAGAAATAGCAGACCCCAACAGGTAACGAGGAAGCAACTTTGGCTGATGCTTGTTGCAAAACCCTAAATCAAATCAGATTGATTCTAATGTTTTTAACATTATTGCAGAGGAAATACTAAGAGAAAATTAAGTGGGGGTACTTAGCATAGAAGTTGAAGGTTCTTTTAACAGGTGAAATGAGGCTTTTGACAAGAAATTTCACCACTAAGGAAAAACGCTAAGTCTCTTGTTTTTCATTGTTTTCAAATGCTAAAAATTATTTGCAATTGATCTTTGAAGGGAAGTCTCTTCTTGCATTCCATACCTTTGTACTGTTTTATCATTATAGATATTTATACAGACCTAGAAAGGAACTTTGAAGAAAGTTATACTGCCTTACAGATGGACTCTAAGAGGAGGAGAGGATACAGAATTTACTGTAGTTAAAGTAAGGCAGTATAACTTTCTTCAAAGTTCCTTTCTAGGTCTGTGTAAATATCTATAATGATAAAACAGTACAAAGGTATGGAATGCAAGAAGAGACTTCCCTTCAAAGATCAATTGCAAATAATTTTTAGCATTTGAAAACAATGAAAAACAAGAGACTTAGCGTTTTTCCTTAGTGGTGAAATTTCTTGTCAAAAGCCTCATTTCACCTGTTAAAAGAACCTTCAACTTCTATGCTAAGTACCCCCACTTAATTTTCTCTTAGTATTTCCTCTGCAATAATGTTAAAAACATTAGAATCAATTTGATTTAATTTAGGGTTTTGCAACAAGCATCAGCCAAAGTTGCTTCCTCGTTACCTGTTGGGGTCTGCTATTTCTGCCTCTGCGACCCAAATTTGCCCTAAAATTTAGTGAAAATTGTGTCCAAGACTTTGATATTGCAATCTAAGACATTTACCATGGTCTGGAACCACTAGGAAACAGTTTGGAAAATTTTGATAAAGCCAGATACCTGGTTGCTAGGGAAAAACAATGCGCTGCTAAGGGAAAAATTGGTTAAGTCTTGATGACTTAAAAATATTTTTTGAAGATAAATTGTGCAAAAATAGTATTGGAGCACATGGGTTTGATTTTAGAATTGGGTAATATGGCCAAAACACTAACTAAAAATGGTTTGTTTCAGTGGTGGAACTTAGGGCCATGGCTTTAAAAGCTCATTGAAAATACTAAAAATTGAGCGAAAAGCTATCTTTAACCGCCATTTTAGGGCGTGGCCTTAAGTGTCACATGAAAATTTTAATTGAAAGTTAAAGATGACCTTAAAGACTTCAGAAAAATACAAAATTATCAATGTGACACTTGTGGCCAAGCCAGCTAATTGCTCTCAAAATCTATTCAAAATTAGAAATGTTGTGATTTCAGGCAATGATTTCTAGCCATGGGGTCAAAAAAATTTTCTCAAAATGCCATTTTTTCAAAGTACCCATTGATTACTTCCAGGAAAATATGTTTTGAAATGAATCTTAGGCTTGATCATGTTTAAAATTGCTCTTGAAGTCAAAGATTTATCAAAAGTGCACTTTTTTGGGCAAATTTGCCCAAATTTTAAAGGCCCATATCTTGGGAACGAAAAAAGATTTTTCAAAAAAATTTTTACAGGATGTTATTTTCATGTATTTGAGCAAAATATCCAAAAATTGGCAAAATCTGAGGATATCACTTCCTCGACCTGCCTGATTCTTACAGAAAATGGCTCAAGTGTCTGTTGAGGCATCATGAGAGAGAAAATTTGAACTCAAATGAAATCATAAGTCAAATATTCAATTCAAGTCTTCAAATCAAACTTTCAAATCAAATTTCAAACTCAATTTTGATTCTACTTTCATGGACAGAACATTTACACCACATATATTTCTGGCAAGTTGGTAAGAATTCATTTAATTTATTAACTTAGATTTCTTTTATTTTCCTCTAAAATACTTTGTCAATATTTTCATTATTCTTCATTTGTCTCACTTTGTCACATAGATTAAATCTTGTCATTTTTTTATTCATTCAGTTTGAACTCCATCATCAAAAGTTACGAACACTTGTGTCTATTCATTTTCTGTTCGTCTACACCACGAGGCTGTATGAAGCAGGGATTCAGAGCCGCCGGACGCCTGTCAATACTTCGAACGAATCCTGGGGGGTTTCAGGGAGAGCTGTTGTGATATAAGAGTAGACAGTTTAAAGAATAACAAAAGGTTTGGTTGTTCCAGCTGGTTCGAATTCTTAACGGCGTAATCAAAAGCCATCGATGCGAAAGCTGAGTCGACAAAACTGGCCTCTTATGGAGTCACTGGTTTAATGGTTACGTTTGGTTATGCTGTATTACTGCTCTCTTCAGCCCTTGCCACCGACAAAATTTCTTCCTATGCTTACCTAACTCCTACGCTCACTTTTCCCACGTGATACCGTTTCAGCCCGAATGGCGTGCATGCCAGTCTAACGAAATCCTTGTTCCTGATCCAACAGCACGACACCACTTGATTCTGTATGTACAATTGCTATCACGAATTTTACAAAACACTAAGCCCACTTGCAATGCTCTATAATAAATTGATCCCGTCGAATGTTTGGAATGTTTTTAGAAGAAACAGAATAGAAGCTTTATTTTAATTTTTGAAAACTTGAAATTTATTTAAACGTTCACTCACCCCGGGAAGGAGGGGGTACTTAGGTAAAATGGGTTCTGGGTATGTACGAGCCAGGTACCGGGTACCAGAGGCCAAGTTTTCATCAGAGAAAATGTTGACATTTATTCAAGCTCAACCATGTCCCCGTGTATCCCAGGCTTTTGTACGTTACTGATTGACCGCCAGAAAGTACCCTCGTGTTGGCTGATGCGAGCTTCCCCTTTCAGAAGAGGGGGACTTCTCAAAACGATAGGTATCATAAAATATTCTGACGTTATACTGGAATGATTACACAGACAATGTATATCTATAGGGTATATCTAACTAGCAAGCACCTAACTAAAAACCAGGATTTTACATCTCGTCTCTTAGTGAGTTCCACTTTGACAATTTTCAAAAAATAGAAGCCTTTCAAGTGCTTTGATGCAAATTCGATTTAAGCATCCAGCGAGGACCTTTTTTTAAACATCTGTTTCCCAGGCATAACCTTCCTGGAAAATTTGATCTGCTGACCAAAAGCATCGAAAATCTTATTCCTAGAAATGAAGATCTGTTTCTCCTCGAAACCTAAATTTTTAGTATTTAGTATTTTAAAGTATCTTCCCTAGAAAATTTGGTCTGACAATTTTCAGAATTAAAATTTTGATCTGTTCTCCCGGGTTGGTCTAAAAAGCAGGGTAGCCAATTGGGGTAGCCAATTGGGCTAGGTTGTGGGGTACCTAAATATTTTACAGACCAGAATAGAAATACCGAAAATGAATGCATAGAACTACATTTTACTGACCAGGGAGCATGAATCTGATTGATACTTAGATTGATCATGTATGATTCCAAAGATAAACAAAGATATAAATTACCACGTGTTAATGCACGAGGAGTAAGAAATAGAGCTTCATTATAATAGAGCTATTTCAAAAGACCTTTTGTACCTATTATAAGCTGCCATATTTAAAAATTTTGAAAGGAATTAATTGTTTGAAACATCTAAACATGATTTAAATTAAACAAGAGATTCAATAACAAAGGATTGTTAAGATATGACAAGATTAGAGATCATATGGCTTAAAGGCGATTCCAAAGCTATTATCATCGAATTACAGCTTCACGAAAATAACAATTAAAAACATAAATAAAATCTAAATCTAAAATATTGAAAACTGTTTTGTATATATTTTTTATTCCGGTCTGTAAATTTTCAATCGAAGCCAAGAAGGAAGACAAAATGGCGCCAGGTCTCTTGAGAAGTAACAAAGTTCAGTACATTTGGCAAAAAGGCTATTGTGGCTGAAGTTCGAAAGGAATCTTAAATTTTACTACATGGAATCATTAACAAGATGTTGTAATAGTTATTTCCACATTAAACAGGTTTCAGATTTCAAAAGTTTAGGCAAAAAGAGGTACCCCATAACCTAGCCCAATTGGCTACCCCATTGGCTACCCTGCTTTTTAGACCAACCCTGTTCTCCCAAGCTTGTAAGGAGTAAGATATCTGTTTCCCTCTCCTGGAAATTTTCATCTGTTTCCCTTGCTTTTTGTGATTGATATCTGTTTTCCCCCAGAAAGTTCAATCTGTTTCTAATGCAATATCATCTTTTTGGAAATATATATCTGTTTCCCAATTTATTATGTCATCTCCTAGAAATATTGATCTGTTTCTCTCTGATGACGTCATCAGCTGGAGCGGGGAAACAGATAGTTTTAAGGAAAAGGTCTTTCCTAGAAAATCAGACCTGTTTCCCATTTTTCAAAAAAAGGCACTCTCCTGGAAAAGGGAAACAGATATTTCGGGGAAATGGGCTCGTTGGCTGCTTCTGGGAATAGACGTTAATTGCGTAGAAAAAACGCGGGTGACGTCTAGTATAGGCTAATATCTAACGTGCGTTATCAGTAAGTTGGTGCCAATATCGATGTCGCGCATGCTCTCTATCATGTAAAAAAGGAGGCTTTGTCCCTCTTAGGAATAACGAGCTGATCATTGCTGAGATGGTAGAGGAAGTGTGCAAAGACGTTAAAGTTGAACCGATGCTATCAGAAATCCAGGAAGGCAAAGAAACGAGAGGAAACCAATCGAAAAAAGCAAGACTCGACGTAAGCGCTGTTAGCTTTTAGACAAGGAGCCAACAGGCATTTTTCGACATAAGGGTCTTTGACACCTACAAGCCCAGAGATACTGAAACCAAGAGCTTGCAAAGTGCTACGAAACAAACGATAAAGAGAAGAAAAGACAATACAACGAGAGAGTACTTCAAGTTGAAAATGGAACATTCGCTCCCCTAGTCTTCTCCACGAATGGAGCAAGGGAAAAGAGTGCATTGTATTCTACGTCTAGCGGGATTAGTCGCATACAAACGGAAATGTAATGTCAATGAAATTACGCGTCCAATATTCGCGCAAAACTTTGTTTTTCGCTTCTTCGCGCAAAACTTTGTTTTTCGCTTCTTCGCGCAACAATACGGTGCGTGCGAGGCTCGCAGTCGCGAAAGGTTATCTTGTTAATAACCTTGAGATTGAGAGTTTGAAATGTTGTGAGCAGAATCTGTGATTGTAAACATTTTATATAGTGAAAACAATTATAACAGTATAAGTAGAAAATTACAGTGCGGGTAACGACCCAGGAAATTCTAATTGTACATATAAAATCTTTTTGTGTTTACGTACGTGTAAATTTTTATTATGTAAGTGTAGTTTTTTTTAGAAATATATATGCTCGAGATTTCTCAAAAAAAAATCATTAAACATCAAAAAGCTGATAATAACACAGGGAACGAGGCTGATTCAAGCTGTGATTCTCACGATACACCATTACATTAGGGTTTCTTTTGACAAAGTGTCTCAACTCAAGTCAAAGAAATACAAAAACTATATTAAAAAGCGCAAATCGAGTCTTTGTTAAGGGTCCAAAATTTACGAAAATCTAAATTTCCTCTCGCAAAGTGTCGTGATTTTCGAAAATTTGGGCAAGTTTTTTGGGCAAATCGAGTAAAAATCGACAAAAATTTTATGGATAGTTTAGTGGAATGGAAATGAAAAGTCTTTGAGGGTCCCAAAACGTAAACTTTTTCTTTCTTAAAAAACTCTAAAAGGGTCAATTTTCGATTTTTGGCTCGGACATACCCGTCACCTCGCAAACCTAGTACCCCCCCCCCCCCCCAACCGGGACATCAGATTTAAATAATACATACGGGGTTCTACAGACTTAGACAGGGGCCGCTCTCGTAGACCATCAGGGGCTGACCACAACGGGGCGGCACGTCCGCCGGTGGTGTCCGCCTGAGGCTCCGTTTTTGACGGTCCTGTGTGTCCTGTCTTTAAAAGATTGTGTCTCGATCTATTTTCGTACTTCATAATCTGACAACGTACTCGATTGCGATACGATACCAAAATTACTGGCGTAGATGAAGCAAAAATGATCACACCACGTTCATAAAAGACGTTTTTGATTCAAAGTTCCAATCGAAGACGTATCATTTCATCAACGTGAAGTGTAAAACAAAATGGCTGAAAAATGAAAAATAAAAACAAATCTTTAAAAATCAAAATCATCACGTCCTGTTCTGTATGGTAACTGTTTTTTAAAATCTGGTTAGATAGATACATGAGGTATTTCATATAATTATAATATGATTCGGGGGGGGGGGGCACTCATGTGATCCAGTTGTCTGGTAGGTTTTTCGGTCTCGAAATTATATGCACCACTACCAGAACGTCTACCAGACTACTGTAAAGGGTGTACTTTTTTTGATAGAGTGCAGTACTACAAGGGTCTTCTTTTAGCTGGGTACACTGTAAGGGTGTGTTTTTGGACTGTTGAATTTTGCAAGTTTGACATTAAAAATTAGATATATCTCTACAGTTTTGACTCATACCAATTGCATTTTATTGATTTGTTTGAACATTGTGTGTCAAGAGTAAATATCATGCTCATTTTTGGGTGGCTTTAGGAAAGTAAAGATATGAAATCAAACTACACTGTAAGAGTCAGAATTGTTCGATAAAATGCACTGTAGGGGTACCTTTTTACTGCTCAAGCAGTCTATATGCTTAAACTTCTATATCAAGACCTTAAGAAAGATTGAAATTAGAGTTTTTCAGCGTTGCAAAAAAAACGCATAGCAGAAATGTTTTCATCTTCACAGGATACTAAAATTTTAGACATCATGACTTTTAGTGACGTGGTGGTATACAAAAAAGGCCCTAAAGCATTTTAGTACCATGTACTAAAATCCCAAATTAGGTGTGTTCAAATTAAGTGTCTTCAAGAATTTTAAGAAAAATTTAGTACGTGAGTACTAAATATCACCAAATTTTAGGAAATTTAACTATTGACCAAACATTTTGGGCAAAATGAAAAAAATAAAAACTTTCTATATACAGTATATATAAAATTTTAAACACCCCTGTGTCACTAATTAAAGGGAATAGCGCTATACTTATAGTAGGGGTCGGAGTTG
This sequence comes from Clytia hemisphaerica, assembly GCF_902728285.1. Lineage (NCBI taxonomy): Eukaryota > Metazoa > Cnidaria > Hydrozoa > Leptothecata > Clytiidae > Clytia > Clytia hemisphaerica. The sequence continues at coordinate 1,606,768 of NW_027104356.1, forward strand.
CTGGTACTTCCATGGTATACTCTGAAATACATGCTGATGTCAGCCCGAAAGCTGATTGGCTTAACCGACAGTTATACGTGGTTTGAGAGTATAGCTAAAACTTTGTTATGTTTTCAACAGTAAACGAAAGTGAATGAAGACAAAATGTAAACAAAAAGATTGCAAAGAAGTTTTCGAATAAATTCACGATAGAATGTCTTCATTTAAAAATAGAAACACTCGATTTCATTCAAAAGAAAAAGACATTCTTTTTTTCTTTCAGTTTTATGTAAGTCTTTTTGTGTTGTTGTTGATCATTATAGTAAATTATATTCACTTTTTTGAATATATTTTTTGGAATAAAGTCACTTTTGGTTTTTGTTATGATCCAGCACTCCTAAATACTCCTCCGTATGGGTGTTTGTGCCAATGCTAGATCAGCATTTCATAAATATACCATGCGTCGTTCCCTTTAAGCAAAAATTTCGTCCCTGGTGGGAAAATACCCTTGAATTTCAGCCCCACTGGGAAATTGACTTTGATTTCATCCCCACTCAAAATTCCATGTTAAAAAATTGCACTCCAAAACTACCTCCACTGGGTTTTTTAACTTTGGAACAATAGAATTTCTATCCCATTAGCATTTCAATAAGAATTTTTATCCCCACTGAGGAAAAAGGTTCCACCGGGGCTGTGAAACAGGGGTGTATTTAATGTTCTGCTTTTATATACTATAGAATAAAGAATGTTTTCGAAGTTGAATGCTTTGTTTTTGTAAAGAACCATGGATAACTGGATAGAAAAGAAATAGCAAGCTGTAAATTAGAGGTGAAAAATAACCAATCAATCTTTGCAATAACTAAAAAAGTAGAGCAGAGCAAAAGCGTTTTGACTGTTTCTGAGTCTTTATCTAGAATAGAGAGAGATAGATCAGGTTCATTGACACAACGAAGTAAAAATAATAGATAACCAACTACCTCTAGAAGGCACTTCTCCCAAGAGAACAACCATTGTTTTCCTATTGAAATGAGCACTCCTTTAGCTCTGTGTGCAGTGCGTGTTATGCTTTTAGCTAGATTTTGACACACTTTTTGACATCCACTGAATTGATAGAAAATTTGAATTGTTATTTACTGCAAATTTTGGAATTTTTTTCAAAAAATAAAGGTACCAATCTTTAGACAAATTGACTACGGATCGGCCTGATACCACTTAATCTTCATCTGGATAAATAAACGCTCATAAAATGATATTATCTGAAAAATATATGTGTGATTTGAAGTGCGATATCTAACGAATGAAAAGTGCATGAAGGTTGCCTGATACAAAATAAACAGATGAATATTTATAGAACAATAATATCTAATCAAAAAATTCCTTCAGTGAGGCTGCCTATAGGAAAATACACTTTTTCTAACCCAAATTTTGGAAAAATATACATCACGTGATCGGTTCTGTCCAATAGAAGGTTGCAAATGAAGCAAGTTTTTATTTAATTGCACTTTTTACAATGCAAAATGTCATTAATATTTTTACGACCATAACACGGATGTTTTTTGAGAATCAAGGCAAGTTGGTTATCTATTATTTTTACATCATTGATTGACAGCTTAAATAACCAGACTTGGCATTTTGTTGAAAGTCCAAAGACCACCATTCTCTGAACCGAATTCTAAAATAAGCCTATTTTAGGTGGTCACTATGCTAAAATGTCAAAAAAAATTTAGTACATGTGTACTAAAATTCTTTTTTCAAAAATTAGGTGGGGGTATGTCAAAAATCGTCAAAAAACCTTTTAGTACTCATATATGTGTCTTGGATTTTAGTACCGACCCCCCCTGCACAGGATTGATTCTCAACAACAAAATACATCCATTGGTCTTTGAGTTTGTTTCTGACGTTTTTCCTTTAAAGAATATCGATCACTTTCCTTTTCCTCTTGAGCGCGCAAGAAAAAAAATGATTACTGTAGTTCGCATTTTCGCGCGGGCGAATAAAGGTGAGGTGGCAATCTTGCACTGAGGGTGCTACTTAGTTTCCGCCCTATTTTGCTCCCACTATAGAGTGGTCCAAACACGGGGGTATTCCAAATGATAAACTATGTCATTCTGTAAGTGATTATTTTCTGAGAGATACAAATAGTATATTGAATATTATTAACTTATTTATCTAAGTATTTTTGAGCGCAAATTTAAATATATGGTTAAATAAAAAACAAATGATAACAGTTCTATTTATTCCTCAAACCCCCGGAAAAGTTTTTTTGCTGACTTAGCTATTTACGAATCTCAGAAAAATCTGGGAAAAGAACTCCTATAGGAATTCCGATATCTAACCCGATTGGTTGATTTGGTAACAGCTTCAAGAAAGTCATAATGGCAGATAATCATTTTCTCAAGCGAAGAGAACTTAAAGTGATTCTAGCTTTACGATAGTGCCGCGGATCATCAGTGGATAGTATTCAACAATCATTATCCCTTTATTTTCACTTAGTGTGCAGAGGGGTCCAGCCCCCAGCATTTTTCAGGGGGGGCTAAGGAAAATAGCTAGAAACATAGCTCCCACCTTCACAAAGCATAATATCACATGCAAATTCTCGATAATTTTTTTTTTCAAGAGGGATAAAACCTTCCCCACAGCATAGATTTTTAACATAATTTAAAATATTTTCAACCTATCAGCTCTGCCCCCAGTTTTATTACACAACACTCAGCTCCCTTAGCAAGCTAACCCCCAGTATTTTTTGAAAAATGCAGCCCCCAATCAAGCAAAAATGGTTTAGCCCCCCGTAAGCTCAGGGGGGGGGGTGAATTCTTTGATTCATTCCTAGAACTTTTGAAAAAAAAGTTGTATTTTTTACTGCTCTATTCACATACTGAATTTGAAAGATCTTCTATGTGACGTTTTTTTGCAAACTTCAAAAAACTGATTTTTGTCCCACTTTTGCGGGACTTTTTAGCTTTAAGTGCTTATGTTTCCCATAATTTTTTTATGAAGAGTTAAGTCTATAGTGCCACGGGTGCCTAAAAGAAGGGCCGTGTGAAATGCTGCAATTTTATCATTGGTGGAAATTTCATAAATAGCTGCGAAGGAGTGCGGGGAAGCAATTAGTAGAAGAGACCACTTTCGTTTTTGCTGCAGATTTCGATATAAACTTCTCTCACAGGGATTACTTTTCAATGTGTTGTGTCAACTTGTCAGCATTGATTGTATTGTTTTAAAGGGAAAGATAAAAGAGGTAAGACTAGCCTAATTTCTAATCCTGATATAGGAGTTTAAGCTTAGACTGTCAAGTGCTTCACTGTACGACTGTAAGGGTCCAATTTTGAACGCCATTTTAGAAGTAGAATAGAAAGAATAAAAACTTTCAAAGTGAGCGGTACTAGTGCTCAGTTCCTGACTGACGTACCAGACTGCAACCGATTGCTTTTAATAGAAAATCAGTGCTCTACTTGCAGGCTAGGTCAATTGATCAGAATGATAAAAAAATCATAAACTCATTCTTTTGTTTTCAAATAGTCCATTTTCATTTCCCTTTGGCATGTTTTTTTCCAGAATTTTTCTTCCAGTTGCCATTTTTTGTTTGTTTTTGTTTTGAAAGTGGGGGTCTATGGAGAGTCTTCATTTGATAGTAACCAGAAATGTTTTATGCCTGTCTGGAGATTGGATATACCGGTACTTCCTTTGTTATTTCAAACCAGAGCTAGAAACTTCGCATTGGAGCTGTCACAGTTTACAACCGTGTGGGCATGGCCATCGAATGTTTTAATCCCAATGTAAGGTTTTCTTTCCCCCGCGTCTCAAATGCTTTGCATTGATTGCGTGAGTCTTCTTTTTCTTATTTTTGACTTTGGTGGTCAATCACTGAACGTCTAATTTTGAAACTGATTGCATCAATTTTTTTATCAATATTTCAGACAAAGGAAACTGTATTGGGCTGATTTTTATGGAAATGCTTTCTAACATATACTCATCGTTTTGGACGGGTATTTTTATGAATGTCAGTTAAAGTGTTTTCTGGGCTCGTAAACATTCAGTTGCAAACTAGACTAGTCGCCAGCTGAGCAGGGGACTCTAGGTATTTAATTTTAACAGTGATAATGGATAGCAAAAGTGTATTTTGTCATTAAAAATGCTAGTAATATTGTGAAAGTGTTGGCTTGTGACTGTACATACTTTGTACTCTTTGATTTGATAATTTTGATTGTGCAAATTCAGGGCTAGTTTGAAATGGAAACTATAGGTCACAAGTCATACTGTGAGATCGGGTAACTAGCATCAGTGGAGGCTAACATACATAGCCCTCAAATGAATGACCTGGCTGGTCATTAAGATACAAAGTTAAATCAAAATAACCCTGAGGTTACACGTCCAGCAGCAATCGCGAAACATCTGAATTCCTGCTGCCATCTTAAAATTTATGATCACAAATGATCTTTTATTATGCAACCAAGCTGTTTTATTTACTTGCGATTCTGTCGGCAAGTTATACACAGCAAATATGAGATTCTAAAATGGTAGAGTTCTATGCAGTTCTTGCACTATTACATTTGTTTTGGAATTTTGCTGCTTTGATTGGTCAGGCATTTGATGGCTATATAAGTTTCTCTCCACTGATGTAAGTTACCCGATTTGTCGGTACAACATAGTCTTTTGCGTGGGTCAAATTTTTTGGACCTACCTTAAGGTAGTCCTTTAAATTAACCCTTGTCCGTTCGTCCGTCCGTTCGTTCGTCTGTTGCCAGCTTTTCTCGGGATCGGCTCATTAGTTTTTTCTAATTTTTTGCACAATGATGTAAAATGGCAATACCCAAAATGTGACGGAGCCCGATTTTCGAAAAAAAAATTTTTCCGGTCGCCAGGTCCGGAAATGTCCCGGAAAAAGCGGTTTTTTGGGATTTTCTCGAGATTTCATCATTAGTTTTTTCTGATTTTTTGCTCAAAGATGCGTATTAACAATGCCCAAAACATGGCCTAGTCCAATTCTTGAGAAAAAATTTTTTCCGGCCGAAAATGCCGGAAATATGCCGGAAATCGCCGTTTTTCTGGATTTTCATTGGATTTTTTCCATATAATTGGTTGTTTTTTTCATTCAAAAACATTATTAATAGAAATGCCCACCATTAAGCATGTTTCAATTTTCAATAAAATTGATTTTTGAAGCCGGAACTTTCTAAAAATCGCCGGAACAGCCGATTTTCGCCGGAAAAACGGTTTTTCTTGAATTTCTTGAGCTGTACTTTATATTTTTTCATGAAATTTTGCACACTGATGCAAAATGTCAATACCTAAATTGTGACAGAGCCCGATTTTCGAAAAAAAATTCAATTCCTGCCGAAAATGCCGGAAAAAGCGGTTTTTTGGGATTTTCTCGAGATTTCATCATTAGTTTTTTCTGATTTTTTGCTCAAAGAATCGTATTAACAATGCCCAAAACATGACCTAGTCCGACTCTTGAGAAAAATATTTTCCGGCCGAAAATGCCGGAAATATGCCGGAAATCGCCGTTTTTCTGGATTTTCATTGGACTTTTTCCATATAACTGGTTATTTTTTCATTCAAAAACATTATTAATAGCAATGCCCACCATTAAGCATGTTTCAATGTTCAATAAAATTGATTTTTGAAGCCGGAACTAATTTAAAAGTCGCCGGAACAACCTATTTTCGCCGGAAAGACAGTATTTCTTGAATTTCTCGAGCTGTACTTTATATTTGTTTATGAAATTTTGCACAGTGATGCAATATGACAATACCTAAAATGTGACAGAGCCCGATTTTCGGAAAAAAAAATATGTCGGAAAAATCGGTTTTTTGATATTTTCTCGAATTTTCATTTTTATTTTTTTCTGATTTTTTGCAGAAAGATGCGTATTCGCAATGCTCAAAACATGGCCGAGTTGTATTTTTGATAAAGAAATTTTTCCGGTTTAGTTTACTTATATTTCTATGCTTTTCACACAAAAACATTATTCATAACAATGCTCATTATCAAGCATGATTCAATTGTCAATAAAACTGATTTTTGCGACCAGAACTTCCTATTTATTATTTCCCTACAACCCTTCCCTCTCCCCCCATCAACAATCAATGATGAATTTATTGTGTTGTGTATTTTCGCTAAACGCTATATTTTCTGACTGATTTTTTTTCATTTTTCTTTTCGCATTGCTATCTAACTTTAATCATCAGGTAGGTCCATTCAGCATATTGCTTGTTTGCTTTATAGGTCAAATTTGGCCTATTTTATTTCCATGTTCTCTTTTATTATCGGTTTTATTTTACTAATTTATATCAACTTTAATCTTTGAAATAGTAAAAAAAATTCAATTCCTTATTTTACATATGCAAATATCTTTAATTCTAATCTTCCAAGTGAGCATGTAAAACCTCCAAAAGTTTTTTTTAAATAAGTGCAGCAGATTTGATTTTGCTTTTCTGTCTAAGAAAATGAGCTTTGGATAACTGTGACTGTAGGAAAAAGTCAATAACAAGCTTTTGTATCACTTCTAATCTGCTCACAGGACTCATCCAAAAAGAACTTAACTCTATGAAACAATAAGCAGTTATTGGACAAAGTCGAATCCAATATGCAAAAATATTGGGCGTGCGAGAAAAGATATTGGACGAGGCTTCGCCGAGTCCAATATCTTTTCTCGTAGCCCTATATTTTTCATATAGGATGAGACTGCGTCCAAATAAATGGTTTATTATCCGTTCATCGCTAAAATATGTCTCGTTTTCAAACATAATTCAAATTTATAAGTTCGTAAATCTGGTTTCTTGGTCGCTTTTTATTCAAAATTTTTATTTCTATTTTGTGACGTAACGTCAAATATTCGAAAATATTGGACAGCAAAGAAGCCAATCAAATGTTGCTATTTACGCGCGTCGGATAATAATTATAATTATAATCATATGTTTGACAATGCAATTATTCGACCACCCACACAGATTTTGTCCAACAACTTTGAATCCTAACATATCAGATCTTCCCACTTGCTTGACAATATAGTTTTTCAACAATATTAGTGATTTATCAACCAAATGTATTGTTGAACAACTTTAGTGTCGAACTAAGTGTGAAGACCCTGCTTGATCAGACTTCAATATTTATATTGGAAAAAGTCTCTTCTCTAATATTATTTTTGACAGAATTAAAACCATTCAAAAACTCAAGGCATAAGATTTTACCAATACTTAGAATTTCACTTTTGGCAACATGGTTTTTGAAGTTTTTTTTTTTTAATTGGGAAATTCAGATTTCAAAGGGCTCTGAAGTCTGAAAAATGGTCAGGGAGGTGTCATTCTTGAATTTAAAGGGACATCATACCATACCACACCATTGCATTTAAATATGGACCGAGAAAGTTTAACAAAAACCTAACAGAAGGGACGGTGTACAAAAAGTGCGACCTTTACCCTGTGTCACTTCAAAACTTTATAAAAAAGGGGTGTGTAGGTCTTATCTGGCTCTCTCCTGGGGATCAGTATATTCAGAAAAGAGTCAAAGAAAGATTTTTGCAATAATCCTACTGGTGCTATCAAAAACATAGTTTGCAGAGGGGTGTGAACCCCATGTTTATTTCATCCATCCCATATATACCCATCCCCCTTCTTTAATGAAATCCCCCCTTTTTTTACAGAAAATCTGTGTCAAAGGAAACTTCCTGGCTAGTTCAAAACCCGATCACAGGTCAACAGATCACAGGCCATATCTCAGTGTTGACAGGTCAGCTTTACTCTAAAACACAATTTGTGTTTTCAAATGAAATGTTTCAAAAACACTTACAACCTCAAAATCCTTTCATGTGCTTACCATGAGTTCTCACACTTTGTACTGTGTATGATTAACTAATCGCAGAAAACAACAGCTGCATGCTAAAAATTCATATTTTTGCACACTCTCTAGTGCAATAATTTAAAAAAGGATGGAGGAATTAGTGTAGTGATCACTATAAATGTTCAATAAAATCATCTCAGTGCGTTTTGTACGAAACAAGTCCTCTAATTAAATGTTGAAAAATATACCTCTGAGATGTAAGATCTGGTTAAATTGTGTACTAAAATTGAGTAAAAATTCTGATTTCTTCCCCCTTTTGTCCTCTCAGAAATGGGATGGAATAAAAAAGCTTACTTTTTAGAGGCTTGCTTAGAAGATTCTGACTAATGAATAACTTTGAATTTGAATTTATAATAATGAATTATGGTACTTTGTATCAAATTTTTAAAGGGCTTATCGAAAAGTGCAAAGCAGGCCCAGAAAAAAAGAGTTTTAATATATAAGTACGGCAATATAAATTGTATTTTCTATCAAACGGTTGGAGCACCTGTCTAAAAAGAGGTGATTTAATGTTAGGGTGTAATATTGTTATTTATTTTCAATCGAAATTACTCTATGCTAAAATTAATATGCTCTTATTAAGCAACCCTGGTCTTGAAACAATATAAAATGCTTGTTTTGTTTCTTGATTTTTTTGAAAAAGATTATTAGATTAGTAACCTTGTTCACTTATTTTCATTGAGAAAAAAAGAAATCACAAACTTTTAAACTTTTAATTTATTTCAGATTCTGAGGTTTTGTAGTTAAGATGTAAAGTGTATTTTGATTTCCGTGTCCTATTATGAACCAATTAGTATGGTTTAGTAGTTCGAAATGTTTTACCATAGTAATGAATTCGAAATTTTATAGATAAAAACTGAAGGTAACCAGAGGTTGTTGTAAAATTATATCTGCTTGAGAGAAAGATAAATAGTATGGAAGTAATGCTAATGGGATTAAAGTCAATATTATTTTAAAGAATAGTGAAAAGTTTTAATTTACAGACCATAATTCTTGATCTAGTTAAGAAATTTTTTCAAATTTTGACTAGAGTTGTATAATATTGTTTTTTCCATATTGCTTTCAGTTGTTTGAGAGAAATAAAGAGCACTGCATTGGTGAGATTGTTGAGATTGGTGAGTTATTTATTAACTGTCTTGAACAAGTGTTAGAAGGCTTCTTAAACCTTTTACTCAAAAGAAAGGATAGTTGGCTCAAGTTAGAGGCTTCTTTTGCTTTTTCTACAAAAATTAAATTTGCTTGAAGGCACAAAGGGGAGAAATCTATAATCCTAAAGGCTCCAATAGACATAGAAATCCTTTAAAAATCCCACCTACACCTTTTTGGGCTTTGATTAAACCCAATGATAATATGGCGAAACTACTCTTATTTATTCTAAATGAGAAAACTACAGTTTCTCGTTTCTACGATATGACAAACTTTGCAGTTACATACTTTCGATTCTAAACTAGCTTTGAACAATCATTATACTGATGATAATGACACAATTTTGTCATTTTTGCACTACATCAGTTAATGTATCTACTCAAATATAGATTGCTATTTTCCTAGATTGCTTTTAAGTTTTTGAAGGAATTCTGCTGTTTTGTAAGCTGGATGCTCGAATCTTCAATAGTAAGTCCAAAGAATGGAAGTTTTTTGAATTTGAATCGTCCAATGAATAAAATTATTATTTTCATCAATAGAAACCAGTCAACTTAAAAAATCAACAAAATAAGCATAGATCAAAAGTGACAATCGAAGAAATTGAAACTTACCATTTTTACAAGACTTAAATGATGCATCTGTTGAAATATTGTTTACAATGGTTGTTCAGATGTCAATGACAAATCATCAATGAGGTTTGTAGAGTAGTTTTTTTCCTATTCTGATGGTATCACATGGATTTGTCTTTTATTGTAAAGAATTTTCGACAATAGTTAAGTTTTATGCTCGTAAAATTGTTCAAATCATTTCATAATGATCCAATGTCCTTGTTTGTTAGGTCAAATTCTAAATTCATTGTTACTTACTCCTATTATTACCAGCATATAAAACAACGCCATAACATATTTGAAAAAATCTTATTAAGTAAACGTCATGACCAAAATGGACGCCAGAGTTTTAAGGTTACTACACATCAACTTCAACCAATAAGAAATTGCGTTTTAGTACAATACTGACCAATGGTAATGATCACCATATTCTTGTTTACAGTCTAAACAAATATACAGAATCACCTTCATTCACAATCACCTTGCACCATCACCGACACCACCAACTCCATGATCCAACAAACTGATAACAATGAAGAACCAGCTCCTCCTCCCGTTGGAAGGGCCGCGTATCTACGGAAACAGCCATCTTACGAGTAAGTCTTTTTCCTTCCATATCGCCTGATTTTAACAATGGATTGCCATGGATTCATTATTTTGGTAGTATTTGTTTATCCTCAGTAGCAAGATGTTCTTTCAAGATTTCATGACAAAGACTTCTTGATTTTAACCTGTTTGTTGGAAAAAGAAGAAGTATTTTTTATTAATTTGACTCAACATTCATTAAGCAAACTACTTCCCATCAGAAGTTGGTTCTCAAAGTACTTGTGTAGTTCAATATCAGTAGCTTTATTCTCTCATATTTCTTTGAAAACAAGTTCATATGATTTATGATGAACTTGTAAGACTTGTTATCGAACAATCATCAACATACGAACACTGGTCATTGCAAACACAAAGAAATACTGATCATTTTCAAAGAGCCCTCTCATCCTTGACACATAAAAAGAAAGAGTGTCGAAATTTTCTCGTAATTCTTCAAGGAAATTGCTAGTTCTCTTCTCTGCTATCTCTTCATTATGAAATTTGATGGATGAGAGCTCTTTCTTTTTGTCTTATTCTTTGTTTGATATTGTAGAGGAAAAATATTTTGTAAATTAAATCTAACTTTGATGGAATGAAGATATTAAAATAAAAACTGGGAAGGGGGAGTTGTTGGAATTGTTTTAATCATCGAGCCCTTTCCCATCCCTAATTCAAGCAAGGATTTAAAATTGCACTGGCGTTTTCTTTGCAACTTTCGAGTGTAATTAATATAATTTTAATTTCAATGTTTGTATTTTTTTTACCCGAAGATTTCTTTGCTTTAGTATCACTTACTCTTTCACGATCACTGAATTCATGATGTATATCGTTTTTTACTTTACAAAACGTTATGTAAGCTTTATGTCTTTATTCCAAGATAGCAATGACTTTATATGTGATTCCCTTAAGATGAGACTTATTTTGATATTTGATAATTAGCCCCCGGTAATAAAGGTGCTTTGATAGCGACACCGAGCCGATTCTACTGGAATAGGGTATGAATAATGCAAACGAGTTTTAGAGATAGAATAGAGATTTTTTGAAACATATAGAACTTTAGCTTGAGATAATTTGCTAGAGGTACAGAAAGCGTGTTTGGAAGCTATAATTGATAATGAAATTTTAAAGGAAATTCAACAAAATAGTAGAAATACAGCCGCTTGAAGTTCAAAAACATACCAACGTCAGTACGATCAAGACAAGATTTGACGTCAAATCATAGTAGAGCTGACAGTTAGTTGGTCTTAAAGCGTCTGTATTTCTTTGTGTGTTATAGTCAGAGAGTTGTTGTAATACATTTTTTTGCTCAGAATTTCGAGCTCTATCAGATGGTACCAATCATTTGTGTTTATTTTGACTTTTAAAAATCAGGTATTTTCTTACCCCTTATTTTCCCTTGCAGTTTTGCCTATGGCGTCACTATTTTGTTCGTAAAAAGTTTTCCCGGGCCTAATCCGCGTCCTCCTTCTGAAAAATATCTTGTAATATACTATTCTTTGGAATAGACTAAAAATGGTTAGGTCGTAGAAAAGATGTCACGGAACCCCAGGCTTGGCCCCCTACTAAAAGAAAGATTGTTTTTTGTTGTAAAAATAAAGACCGCTTTGCCCATAATAAAGAGTTGAAATTTTGAATTTTCCTTTGCGTAAGATTACCCCCAATGAAAGATTATGAAGTAATTTTAACCTGCTTTCGCGGGATATAAATGAAAGCTTTACGTAAACCGCAAATGCAGGATATCCTTGCCGAACACGAGCCATGTCATAATTTGTTCTGAACACAAATGTGATGTCGTGTACTGGATAATTCTTTCCGCAGACACGTGTTTCGTCCTTTCAAGGACTCGTCAGTGCGACTTGGGCAAGAGAGTATAGTTTGCTCCCAAGAATATTCTTGCTGCTGTTATCACCAGAGTGTCCAAAAAGTAAGTGTTGAGCTTTGCATTATCGAATGTTGCGAGTGGAGACGCAGAACTAGGTAAATACAGGGAGGGGAATAACCATCGTATATCTTACGTATGTCTGATTCGTTACAGATGTTTTCACGCTTGTGATATTATTCTTCCACACTTGAAGTCTTGATGAAGATGGGAATGAACGAAAATCTCACACCTCTGTTATTCTAAACCCTTTTCGTGGCCTTTTCGTACTAATATAAATGTTTTTTTATTTGTGAAAATAATTTATATGAAACGTAAAAAAAGTTTTTTTTTGTGTTTTCTTCGATGAACTATATAGTTTGTTTCTTTTCTTGATGGAAAATCGATGAAAGGTGAATATTGTGAAGAATGATTGTTTTGAAAGTATTTAATGTCATGAAGTTATTATTCTTCTAAGAAGTTCCAATGTAGATTCTGTTTTTGTAGATTCTGTCTTTTCAATACCTCCAGTACAGTATTCTTTTGATTTGGAAAACTCTAGGCTACAATCCGTGCCATAATATATTTGCACTTTTGGCTAATTTACCATTTTTCGAAAATTGAAGTTCGAGCGAGAAGTCAATTTCAGGCCCTCAGCTTGATTTCATCGATTATTTCGATCTGGGCCCTACTGGACCATTTTTAAACTTTTGGATCCTCAGATCCTAAGGTCCTAAGTGTTAAGTCTAGCGTTAAAACTCAGAGTTAAAACTCTACCCTTCGAACCTACTTTAGAGCACTTACAAATCGATTGTGGTTTCAAAACACCCCGGTGAATTTCCCTTTTGTGCCAAGTATTTTGTCCCTGATTGTACGTCATATCTTCCTTCGTTTTGAGCCTGGAGCTGTCTATTTTGTAGACTAGAAAACTCGGTCTTATTATCTTGTTATCTTGTTTTGGCTGTTTTGTCATTATTCAACAGTTTTGAATAATGTTTTACTTTCAACTGTTTTTTCCTGAGCAAAACCTACGTAACTGAGCACAGATTTTTTTTTAAAAAACTCCATTTTTCTATAAGGACGAAACTACGATTTTTACCAATACCAAAAATGAGAATAAAAGCTTTCCACAGGCTAAAATTGCTGACCTTAATTCTGAACAACTTGATATTCTTTTATACAAAAACCAGCAAATTACTGACGAGGCCTGACTGTCCTGTCTGTCTTGGCAACAAAGAGTGAAAATGAGGTATTTTTCACTTTACCTTTTTATACTAATTTTATAACAGTTTTCTTAAACTGTTCTTGGCGTTTTTGAGCCTCAATATTGAAAAAGCGTATGGTCTAATTATAATGGGAGATAAGTTTGCCTTTTCAAAATACAAAAAGAGCACTTTGAACAACGCCAGTGCTTTAACAAAGATTTACGAAGACTTATATTATAGAAACTTAATACAACGACAGTGCCGTAGCAACTGGGGGGGGGGGGCAAAGGGGGGGCTATGCCCCCCCCCCCCCTAATAATTTTTTCAAAAATGGTTATTTTGCAAAATACAAAGTTTTTCTTTTTTAATTTGTCATAATTGTCACAATTGAGTGCATTTTCAAGCAATCTAGAGCTCCAATTTTCAAAATTCCCCCCCCCCCCTCGGGCAAAACCATGGTTGGCCCTCGCGGTGTCACTAAACTTCAGCCCCCCCCCCAATATGAAAATGCTTCCTACGGCACTGAACGAAAACGCTTATTTTATACTTCCCTGACTAACTGCCTGCAATGAAAGTGCGATACTCCCCCCCTAACGGTAAACGACTCAGTTCGAAATTCCATCGGCATCCCGCTTGTCATTATGATAAGGATCCAAGGAAACCTGGAAAGTCTCGCAATTACAATATGATTTTTTTTTGCGAAAGAAAAATTCTTATGTTAGAACTAACCTGTAGGCTGTAAATTGAGCATCCTCTAAGAATACAGATGATTTCGACATACGCCAACGCAATTCCTTTCTATATGAACTTTTTCTGTCCGCCGTGAATCGAATTAAATCCTTTCTCTTCTCTGTTGTCGCATTCCTTCTGTCTATAAAATGCAGTTACCGTCTTTTATGTCATGCAGTTAAAGTTTCTATTAAAAACAATTTTTCTGTAATTGATATCCAGGGTATATTCCTAGAGAAGGATATAATTTGAGTCTGAATTAACAAAAAAGTCTTACTGTTTACATTCTATGTGGGATAGATCAACACAGAAACTTCTCAAAGTATTACTTACTACTTACTTCAAAACATCAAACAGAAAAATCGGTTGATTTAACTGGTCTATGCGATAAATACATATTGAGCCACTTTAACATACTCTTACTGAGCAAGAGAACACTCCATAAAAAGTCAAAAATGAAAACAAATTGTTCATGATTGGAAAAGGGGATAGATAAATGTATGTGAAAATAATTTTTGGGATGGACTTGATAGATCTGTTATAGTATGGTTTAGTTTTAACTCTGGACTTTATTGAATATATGACATGACAACAAAAAATGATGGCTCATAAACGATAAACTAGTGGTATCTTTTGTTCTATCAACTATCTTTGATTTTTGGAACGAATTTCATAAATTTGAGTGTCTAGTGATCAATATCTACCTCTAAAAATTGATGTAATGAAACCACATTTTACCAAAGAACTGCAATTAGTTCTTTTATTCATCACCAAAACATTTCCTAAATATCGCTCTCAACTCTTATAGAAATATACCAAATTTTAATATAAACCACCTTACATTTTTCACGTTGCATGCTCTCATTAATACTGACGACTATCTGATCACATCATCATGACAATGTACATCATGTACTATACAATTATGACATGATCCATTTTTAATTGCAGCGTGGTGTTCGTACTAACACATACTTCCTGGATTACAATCTCAAATAATATAACCTCATTATTATTATAAGACTTAGTATGTATCACAATGCGTGTGACGATGACAATCATCAATAATTCTTCTGATTAGCTTTTCCGTATTCTTCTTATTATAATCATGTATTGTGTCATTTCTTTTTTTTCTCTTGCTTACTTTTGTTTGCCATATGTCTTGTCATCTTTGCTTGTAGCTCTCTGTTTTTGTTTCAAACACGATTTCAAATTTTATAGTATTTTATATAATAGATAGTGAGGTATCTTACAAAAGGTATGAAAATAAAGGTGAAAATGTAGCCCAGGGGCCATATACGACTGATGGACTGGATGGCGCTGATAACAGTTTTCATTTTTTGGCTTTGCCTGAGCACACTGCAATCAATACCACTAGATCCAGTCCCTTATTAGAGAAAAACAAACAGAAAACCATGACCAATTGACCATTTTTTCTAATTTGGAAGGTGTTTTCATGTTTTATGTTTTTATTATAGTTTTACAAATTTTAATGAGGTTTTTGATATAGTATTGTTTTGGTGTCTTCATATAATATTTGAACATGAAAGTAAAAAAACTCAAGATATCCTCTAGTTTTCTTCAATGGACTCGGTGGCATCAAAATCATCAGAAAACAAAGTTCAGTCAGAAGTAAGTCTAGTCAAAATAGGAATAGTCCTGGCTGTATTAATGGTCGTTCATCACCAGTTTTAAATTTTTTATAAGAAAAGAATTCCATGAAGTTATTAAAATAATTCTATCCTTATGATTTCAATTTATTTTCTCCTCTGTAGCTAAAATAATAAAAAGATATTCATTTGGGTTTTTTGGTGACAAGAGCTTACCCATGTTATGGTATTATTTGAAAAACCACACAGTGTTTGTGATGAAGTTTGTTTGTTTGTCTTATGGTTATTGACATTGTACACAAACAGAGAGCATCAAAAAAAATTTCCTCGTTCCCTTCGTACGCAACTACATCGTCGTGTTTTTCTTATGAATTACGATGCTTGGGGTATATTTTTAAAGACGTTTGGAAAGCTTTTTTTGTTAGCCAGATAACTAGCTTTTTGATGTTATCATTTTTACTGTTAAAATCGGAGATTTGTTTTACCTTTGTGTTTTATGGTGCTTTTTCATAAGAAGAGAGTCAGCATGAAAAAGATGGTAGCTGATTCAATGCCTACATTTATCAAATACAAGTAAGTTACTTATTCCTCCTTTACAACCAAGTCCTTTATATGATTGGTAGTAAGTGCCTGGCCATAGTGCCCTCCCCCTTTATAAAGGGGGGGGGCAATTTTCCAATTTTGGATGGGTGAGGGGGGGATAAAAATTTGATTAGTAAAGGGGGGGGGGAGAGGGGGAAAAACATCGATAGTTGGCAAATTTGGTGGGGGGAAGTGTGAGTGATAATTTCTTCATCTTGTGTGTTTATTTTAGGATTGTTATATTCAGTATTTTTTAAAGTTGTTTTGATTTTATTTAGGATTTTAATTTTTCATTTCATTGTTGTTTTAAGTCTTTTTTTCTAAGCATGTTTGTTTACATTAACCCATTTTCGTTCTATAGTATTCCTTTTGCAGCAAAATTTTACGTTTGTGTCAGGATAAAATTTAATAAATTCATATGGGTATATGGGGGGAACTGATATTTTCAAAATTTTCTGGGGGAAAGCAAAAAAGAGGGGGGGGGACTAAAAAACTGAAAAGTCATAGGGGAAAAAAAGAGGGGGGAGATTTGAAAAAATCAAAAATTTGGTGGAGGAACGAACCCTGTAGGACACTTATAAAGGGCTGCCGATAACCGATATGAATCTTCCTTCATTTTTGAGCGTTCTCTATATTCCCATCATTTAGCTTTAGTTAAAGCTTCATGGTTTTTTCGGCAATTATTACAACAGTTATTGCACGGCCAACTTCCCAACAACATTGCTAATGGTACTGCAGTATTATCTTCTCAGGGAAACCAATTTCATCACTGGAAACCGGCACTGTATTGAGTTTAGTCCTAACCAACTGAAAGTCATGATTAGACAATTATCCTTTGATTGCCTGATCCACTATTAGTCCTATTTTAATTTACATGGTTTGGCATCTTAAACGTAATTTTGATTTCCTTTGTAAAAGTGCTGATTTACCGTCGTCCTCAGTCAATCAGGATCTAGAAAAATCAGAAGCTAAACCCAGGCTAACTGTCTAATCTTTTTATCAATTTCAAGGAAACCATCACTGCATTGAGGCCTGTCCTAACCAACCGAAAGTCATGATTAAAAAATGTGTACATGGTTTAACATCTTAACCATGACGTGAAGAATATTTTGATTTCCCTTGTCATTTACGTGACCTATGAGATAATCTCTGTACATATATTCTGTGTTACTCAGAAAAATGTAGGAAGTGAAAGTTATCCTCTCTTGTCTCTTATCATAACTTTATTATAATTACCTTTTTAAGAATTGTCCAACGTTTCCTCCTTCAATGGAGTCTTTTCCGCATACTCAATGTCTTTTGTTTTAAAGGACTGAATTAGCATTGTATGCATTAAGCTTTATATTTAGAGTACAAACGTTGTGGGTTATCTAGAATTACATGATTTATTTCCCTATAATAATGTTGTTGTCTTGATGGTATATATGTTAGCTAGGGTTGATTTTTTCTGATGAACAAAAAAGAATAGTTTTGGTAAGGTGACGATAATAAATCCATTCCGCTGTAGTTTGTTTTGATAGAACACAATAATTATTTTTTGTTGATTGGTGTTTGTACATTTTTAGCGAATGTTTTGAAGATTTTTATGGGTAGAAATTTACCTTATGCTGTTTTGATGCAATCGAATATTTAAAAGTGTCAAATCAAGTTTTTATCGGAATTGTTGGTGAGAATTTCAGATAGTTGGTTTTTCAGATTGCAATGAACCTAAGACGCCGTGGATGCTATCACTTGTAAGTTAACTATGCCATCCTTTATTATATGTATCGTGATTATTTCTAGTCTTATACTGTTCTTAAACTGTTCTTAAAATCAAGAATTCCGTAGTTAGACCTTATATGAATTTTCTAGTCTTATACTGCTCTTAAACTGTTCTTAAAATCAAGAATTCCGTAGTTAGACCTTATATGAATTTTCTAGTATACTTCTAAACTGTTCTTAAAATCAAGAATTCCGTAGTTAGACCTTATATGAATTTTCTAGTCTTAACTGCTCTTAAACTGTTTTAAATCAAGAATTCCGTAGTCCTTATATGAATAGTCTTATACTGCTCTTAAACTGTTCTTAAAATCAAGAATTCCGTAGTTAGACCTTATATGAATTTTCTAGTCTTATACTGCTCTTAAACTGTTCTTAAAATCAAGAATTCCGTAGTACCCTTATGAATTTTCTAGTCTTATACTGCTCTTACACTGTTCTTAAATGTTAGACTTATATGAATTTTCTAGTCTTATACTGCTCTTAAACTGTTCTTAAAATCAAGAATTCCGTAGTTAGACCTTATATGAATTTTCTAGTCTTATACTGCTCTTAAACTGTTCTTAAAATCAAGAATTCCGTAGTTAGACCTTATATGAATTTTCTAGTCGTATACTGCTCTTAAACTGTTCTTCAAATCAAGAACTCCGTAATTAGACCTTATATGAATTTTCTAGTCGTATACTGTTCTTAAACTACTCTTAAAATCAAGAATTCCGTAAATAGACCTTATATGAATTCTAACAACCATTAACTCAAAGTTTACATGGTCAATAAGTTTTCATCTAGTAAGTTACTACGAGACCAAACTTCTTTGCTTGCTGAGTTTTGAATAAACTGCTTGGATACCTTTTTGAATTGGAAAAATATTTAGATCGCCTCAAATTGGCATGAGCTTTCTCTTTTCAAACTATTTCAGTTTTAGACTATATAATAGATGTAGCTCTGTGTATCCAGACTTAAAAATTTATTAGCTCTATAGATTTCTAAAATTTTTCGGTTCTGGTGATACTAAGATTGACCCTAACGTTAACCAATGCCAAAGTGCGCATGCGCTGTATTCTGAGTTCAGGATGTGAATGATCTTGGTAAATTATAAACATAAAAAAAAAAAATAAAGGATGATAGACCTCGATATTTTAAGTGATTTTAATGATCGAAGGTTTTTACAAATATCACAGCCAAGTCAAACCAGAGTTTTCACCAGATAATATTAGATGTTTTTTTTAATTGACCATTTGGACAATTTTGGTTTTACGTGAAAGTAGATTTTTGGAGGAATGAAGCTGATGCGCCGTGGACGATATGACGTGTAAGTTCTTTTCGTCTGTCTTTCTTAATTATGAGTGATGACATTCTTTAGAGGTTTAGTTTTCAAATAAGAGTGATATTGTTTGGTCACTCATCAATTTCAATTCACAAGCTTTTTCACATTGGATTGACACGGATGTGGAGCAAGATTGGTCTGAAAGAGGAAAAGAGCGACCAAACATCGACCCGTGCGATTGTTATTTATTTGTGGTACCCCTTCCCGGATAGTATTTTTGACCACTTTGTCCAATGCCGCAGTTATAGCGACTTTTCTTTCATACCACTTATTTGTCTTTGAATGCAAGGAGTGGTAACTAAACATTTTTTTGCCACATGTTTTAGATAACTTTATAGATACCTTTTTGAATTGAAGACAGATTTTCAATCAGAGATAGAGGTATCCATTCCGTGCTACTTATAGCCCGGAGTCCACTTAATAAAGCTTTTTTATAGACTGGATGGCGCGATTAAGTAGCCCAGTAGTAGATGGTAATATGCTTTGCTTAGGGGGACTGTAAAACAGTCCGCCAGATTTTAGTTGTTTTTGCCAGGTAAAAAAAGAATGGAGCAATGTTTTTATTTGAAAATAAGGGATTCAAAATCTGTTATTGATGTTTGTTTCTCACTCTTAATTATATTTTTCAACTTCAAGTAGCTTTTTTGTTACTTGGATTTTAAGCATTTATTTTCAAAATTGCCACCTCGTCAAACGCTCCTAGTGTAGACTGGACTCAGTTTCATCAAAAATTATTATAAAGCAAATTTCAGCCAGAAGTACGATCGGGCGAGCGTGCACGCTAGGGCAAAATTTCCTAAAATAGCACTTTGACGTCACGGATTAAATTTTCTTGTACACAAAATGTGTGCGCTCTTGTACGCTTTTGTGCTCTTTTCTACGCTAAAAATTTTCAACTTTTTTGAGCGTACAGGAGCGCACATCTCAATCGATAATCTTTCAACCAATCACGAAAGAGAAAAACTGCTGAGTAAACAAAAAAATGTAAACATACATATTGTGTTCGATGCACCTCTTTGTTGATGGAAATCAAACATTGATCTAGTCTACACAATAGACAGATCCAGGCTTTTAGGCCTTACTCTTGGTCTATAGGCACTGCTATAGGCGGCCACTAGTGACCCCCACCGGGAATTGCTTATTAATAGGTTTAAACATAATAGACAACATTAACAAAAGATGTTTATCAATAGAGATTTTAAATAAAAGAATGTTTAAAACACAGCTGATTGGCTTAGGTTTCGAAACTTTCTATTGTTTCATTAAAACCTCAGTGCGCATGCGATTTATCTGGAGAATTTCAATATTCAAAACAAGAGCAGTGCTCATAGCCCGAAGAGTAGGAGTTTTACGCTCGAAACGAAGGAAGATATGACGTAGCCTAACATTGATCGCGCGGAGTGTGCGGCCAAATCTATTTTGAAAATTTTGCCCTAGCGTGCACGCTCGCGCGATCGATGGAAACAGGCCTTTATAGAGCTGAAAGTTAGCTTTATTATCCGATTAGTAAATTATATAAATCTTGTTAGTTTTGACTGTTCGTATGTTTTGGAGTTTTGAATTTTCTTCGATAGAGTTCCTTTTCGAACGGCATGATGCAGTTATTACACGTCCTTGAAGACTGATTGAAGACTGACGTAAAAGGATTTGCGTATTTACTAGGACCGGCGTAAAAGGACCGAAAAGGAGATTTCGTACGCCATACGGTTTTAACTAGCTTAAAACTTCCATCGGAAGAGCCTCTTTTAAAGTCATGTTTAAAATCTTCTCCGTTGTAATAACGAAATACTCTTTTAACGATACGTCTCTTGTACGTCTCTTGTACGTCTTTTCATTGTTTTAAAGTCTTTCTTGAATTGTTTTAATGCCATCTCAAAGCTGCACAATGTGGTGCATAGAGATGAAGATGAAGATGAAATTCGAAACCTTTCTCTTTCAACGAACTGTTATCTTGCGAGTATACTGTTAGTATACATTATCTACTTAAAGTTGATTGTACTTAATTTTTGTTTATGAATTGAGAAGATTCTGCTTGATTTGTAGGCTTCTTCATTTTCGGAATATAGCTATTCATCATTCGAACTTGGGAATTCCATGATGTTCTTGGCTTGTATTGCTAAAGATTGCTTACAAGCACAAGATAGTGTAGTGTATGATGCAAGTCCATTTTTGCTTGGAAGGTAATATATATATTTTTTCTCTTTCGCTGATTACATTCATTTCAAAATGTTTGATTAAGTTCTTTGGTTTCAAACCTGATAGCTTACCAACTATACTATTTACTTTTCGTTTTCAAGATTTTTTCACAGAAAACTTTCAAGGAAACCCTGCCAACAAATTTGTTGCTGCACTTTTTACAATTCTTCCGTTGAGTTAAGTAGTTACTACTTGAAAATTTTCCGTGTTAGTTTATCTTAATGCAACCCTGTATGATGAGATGTCTTTTGATATGCTTTCTGGTTCCCTTTCAAACTTCATTCATTCAGAATACCTGACAATACCTGAATGTACCTTATACACATTTTTTATAAGAACAAACTATATAAGAACATTGATTGCTTCGATGACCGAAATGCTAAGAACAAGTTAAGAACATTTTAAGTAAGGCTATGCAGATTAGAAAAACGGCCATGGTGAAAATAAGAACATTTTAAGAACATTTTAAGGCTTAATACTCGAAAAGTTATGAACATCCTAAGGCTTCAGAATTTTTGGATGTTCTTATAAAAAACGTGTATAAGAAGTTAATGATGAGATATTTTCCCCAGCCGGCAGGAAAGCTCTTTTTCCCCATGATGCGTAGGTAACAATTGGGTCAGAACGTACAAAAAGTTGCATGCAATTAACAACAAAAACTGATAACGGAAGGTTTCAATTTGTGGGGTGAAGGGAAGAAGGCTGAACTGACCTTTGATGAATGTGTGATGGTTTCTTTAGTTAACGCTATCTGTATTCACCGTTTGTATTGTTTACTTTTTGTAGTATCTTCTTTTGTTTGACTCCTTCGTTGATTCAACTCTTCTTCTCGTGTCATAACTTCAAATTTGAAGAATCTACTCTTTGTAGTAGTACAACGCTGGAACTTTTATTAGTTTAAATACGAATGTATTTTTCAATATTTTCATATTTTACATTTTGTGTTTTACTCTTCATGAATTTGAAAACAAATTCTCTCGCTGTTTTAAAGAAGATTTCAACTATTCGTTCGTTATGAATAAATGGCTGAGACTGACTGTTACCCTTTTATCAATCACGTTGGCCCCCCTACACCGTTAGCACGGACTTAGATTCATTGAACGATTCAGTGGGGAACGAAGAATTCAATGTGTTTGTATTTTTTTATTCATCATTCTGTGCTTTCTTCTTTCTTTCATTCTTTCTCGGTTTTTCACTTGTTAAGAGAAAACTAAATGAAATAATGAAATCGATAATTTTGTTCAAAAATGCTTTTAGTTAGATGAATTCAGGCTTTCTCAAGAAGTAATTGCTCTTTCCTAACCTCTCTATCACCCAAGGCTTTAACTAAAAAAGCCTGGTCAGAAATTGAAATCTTTGTGATAAAGTCATTATTTCGCTCAACCAATGAGAAGCAAATGAAAACGAACGAAGATGAAATTGAAAATGACACAATCAAAACAACAAAGAAAAAAAACCAAAGAAAACAATAAGAATAATCAAAAGGAGCTAATTTAGTACTTCTGTTATTCTAGACTATTTGGAGTTTTCATAGTGTTTCAAAAATTCACTTAGACTTTTTTTGAGGTGCTAAGTTTGTGTTTTGAGGGGAAGAGAGGGTAGAAAGTATCAGAGCAAACTTCCATCTTCTAAGTGACTTCTGCAGTTTAAGAATTTTCAGTGCATTTTTATGATAAAAAAGGTTTGCCGAATTCGATTTACTGTCTTCGTTGTCTGACCAAGTATGTTCGGCCATGGGTTTTGGTATTGGAATTCATCATTAGTACTTTACTCGATATTTTAAAAAGAAAAAAATGGGGACTAACCACAGCATAGTTATTACCCCTAAAGTTGAACTAATTTGAATAATCAATATGTTGTAGATTAATATTTATTTTATATGTTTCTTTATTTTCATCTTCATTTTCTTCCTTTTTTTATTCATTTTCACGAGTGAACATACGTACTGTACCCTCCTATATTCATTTCTTTTATCCTTAAAGGCCAACTGTTGTTATTTTTTTTCCTCGATGAATGTAACGAGGAGGGTCGGACTCGCTGTCCATAAAGAGGAAAAAAAATTGTTCATCAAAATTCTGCAAGGAAAATATATCGTATTACTTTGCAGTTGAAGTAGTATTGCAATTCGAAATATTTTAGATTGGAAAAAAAATTTTCAATTGAAATTATTTACGTAGGAACACTCTTATCTCTTTCTTATTTAAAATTTTACGAATTCTAATTGAAGGTGATTGAATTCTTAAAATTAAATCGATAAAATCAAGAGAGGTTAAATGGAAGAAAGTTGAACTTGAAAGAAGGTTAATTTTGATTTCAAATGTTTCAAATTTCTTTTGACGTCCGTTCATAGAGTATTGATTGAAACTCGTTGATCAGCAGACGTAGTTTTTAGAATTGCGCGTTTAAGTTTATTCTTTACCGTTTTTGTAGACAACTTGGTTAAAGTAAATCAGACAAAACGATGAAAAAGAATTTGAAAATATCGAAGAAGAAAATGATGAATCTGAGAGAATGATTTTCAATTAAGCTTCTCTGTGGTCACTCTTCAATACGTGTGTGGTTTCAAACCAGGAAAGAAACTCCCCAGTGTTGCTTTTATATCCTTTATGCTTCGGCTTTTCTGAATCGAAAACAGAAGAAGTAGAACATTTTTACAACATCATCATCATCTATACGTCACACAAAGAAATATTGACATTAATAATAAAGTATTACAGTATTTCAAGAGTGAAAGACAAAAAAAAAAGAGATAAAGAAAAACCTCACTCTTCACCATCTCTCTATTGTTACACTGACAATATTTTCATGCTTTGTGAACGATTTTTCAAGAAATTGTTGGATAAATAGAGGGCGTAGTGACTCATCGTTATGTATTCCTTGATACACTCTTCAATCGATACGTTGTCCTTGATGGGTACCATGTATAAAAACGTACCAGAAGGCGAAGAATATGTGGGCGGTCCGGGCGTAGAAGAAGATGACACGCCCTTTGATCCGCGATCCACCCCTTACAGACCGTAAGTCTATTCACTTTTTTCCGGGCCGATGCTTTGCAGTTTGTATTTTAAAAGAACTTCTGAACCGTCGATTTAAAGATAGTAAAACCTGATTTTTAACTACAGTGCCTCCAAATTGTACGAATCCCTTAAACATTAACTGCATCGCGGTGTTGTCGCTTAGCTTTACCGGTATGTTCGAACCTTGCGAGCACCGCCATGAATTCCGCCCTGGTTTCTACCCCGCCCAACCGAAATACTAAGTCTGAAATGAAATTGTTTTATTTTAGGCTTGTTCTTTTGAAATAAAAACATTCAGAGGTTTGAAGTTGCAGAATAGTGGATAATTTAAAGGACTGAGTGTTTCAGATATTGTTTTTGTGAAAAGTGTCATGAAAATTGGTGCAAATTGAGATTCTCTTTTCGTGATTGAATAGAATATTCATTCGCCTTGTCATTTGGCAAATTCACGATCTATTCACGATCTAGAATGAAAGAGTTTTCATCTCACCTCTTGACATTTATTTTGAATGTGTTTTAATCTTCTATTCATCATACCATCCCAATTTGAATGAATCGAAGGGAAATTTCTATTTATCCAGCTTTTCTGTCTGTCAATTCAATAAATGTTCTTCGTACTAAGATTACAAGCCGAAAGAAACTTTTGAAAATTTTGATTCAGTTTCTTTTGGATTAATGTGATCATGATAACTTTAGATGGGATACTTTTTTATATTACCGAGATTATCTATTTGCACTTTTGAGGACGATGAAGTTACTGAAGCGATTTGGAAAAACCCGCACTTCTTACCTGCAAAATCGAAGACGGTATAAGTGCTGATTTACCGTCGTCCTCAGTTGGTCATGATCTAGCCAAATTAGAACTTTACCGTCTCCGTCGCTGAAAAACACACTTACATAAACTCAGTATTAGCGACGACTGAGGTAAATCAACACTTTTACCGTCCTCGATTTTGCGGGTCAGAAGTGCGGGTTTTTCCAAATCGCTTCAGTCACTCTACCGTCCTCAAAAGTGCAAATACATAAACTCGGTATTGACTTCAGACAGGTTTGCTTGAAAACGTTCCATGAATTTGCGTACTGTATACACCATCATGTAATCTAGCCTGTATCAGTAACATTTCTAAAGGCTATTGCTATGCTAGAAGCCTGTCTAGTGGGTTGCTCTAGATTTTTTTCTGCATATTAATATGCATTTATATCATCTTTATCATTTTATAACCCCCTTTACATCTTATTTTGTTATCAAAAAATGCATTTAAAAATCGTCATGATTTCAAGCGACTATTTTTCTATGAAAAAGCAGCGTTGAACTTGCATACTGTATTTAATTGGAAAATCTCTTTCTCACATCGATGTAACATGTTGGAAGCATGTGAAAGATAATTGATGTGACAGAGTCTTTTTCTCCAAATGAGTGGGAGGTAGACTTGTACAAAAACTCGATATTTTTTAAGTAATGGATTTGTTTTCGCTCTTGATCTTATTATGTCTGACATTTTGGTTGTTATTGGAATGGTTCTTTGGGAGTTAACGTACACGTTTTTTTTTCATAAGAACAAACTATATAAGAACATAAGGCTTCGAGGCCCAAAAAGTTAAGAACATTCTAAGAACATTCTAAGGCTTTGGAGACTTAAAACATGCATTTTCTTAAGAAATTACATCAAAATGCTCAAAATATGCTGAAAATAAGAACATTTTAAGAACATTTTTAGGCTTCAAATCCAAAAAGCTAAGAACATCCGAAGGCTTCGAAAATTTTTGACGTTCTTATAAAAAAAAAACGTGTACTTCGTTTGCCTACATTGGGCCTACATGTATAGATAGGAGTGGGGTAGCGTTCGTGTAATTTAAGCAAAAGTTCACTTCCTCTGTTATCATAACCATCCAAAAAAACCATCCATACAAAACGATCCTTCACCCTAAATTGCTTCTAGCATAAGTGTTCTTATGGGGCTAGTTTTCTCCGTGTTTTCATATCAAGGCCAAAAGTAATGAGTTTGAAAAGTTTCGAAAATAATACCCAACCAACTATATCAAACAGGGTTTTTATTGTAAAGAAAAGTTAAACTTTTAAAGAGGAGCATAATAGTTATAAGTTACTTTTCCCAAGAAGATTTTATAGTCGCATTTTATTCATATTCGTCGATCCGGGGGGGGGGGGGGGGGGTACTAGGGTTGGTGAATGAGGGGTATGTGCGGACGGGACCTCCGAAAACAGACCCTTAGAGAGACCAAATTTTAGTGAAAAAGTGACCCTTAGAGAGACTTTTTCGAAAAATTTTCTCTGATTTTCAAAAATTTCCTACCCTTAGTGAGACTTTTTTGTAATTTTTTCTCTCAAAATCAAAATTTTTTTCTAAAAATCGTGATTTTTCCCACCCTTAGAGAGACTACTTTGAAAT
Source organism: Clytia hemisphaerica (assembly GCF_902728285.1). Classification (NCBI taxonomy): domain Eukaryota; kingdom Metazoa; phylum Cnidaria; class Hydrozoa; order Leptothecata; family Clytiidae; genus Clytia; species Clytia hemisphaerica. The sequence goes on from NW_027104356.1 coordinate 1,633,618, forward strand.
TTCCTGATTTTTGTAACCCTTAGAGAGACTTTGAAAGGTGAAAAACCCGACCCTTACCGTCCGCACATACCCAGCACCTATTTTTGCCTAAGTACCCCCCCCCCGGGTCGCAAAGCAAAGCTTCTCTCCTTATTGAGAAGTCTGACACAAAATAAATTGCTATTTGATACGCACTATTGCAGGTGGGATTTTAAGGCATTCAACTTGGGATATTCCGATGGACTAATCGATGCTTTCAGTGAAAATGGTAATCCGTTGCTCTCTAGCTAGGTTGTAAGTGATATTCTACACCTATTATCTTCTCAAGATTTTTCTATCCTGGTTCAATCGTTTCTATTTTCATTGATTATCCTTTTGTTTGATCTGTTGTTTTTTTTTCGTCCTTCTTGTTCATTTTCAGGTTGTTCTTCTTCTTTTTTGTCGTCTATTCGTATTGTTACGAACAATATATCATGGAGCGTTACTATACATCTTTTGTATACCCCTTTCGCCTATTTTTCTCCATCTTCTATTTTCAATGGCTTATTTCTCTTCGTCTTGAAAATAAGAAACTTATAGATGGATAGGAAAATCAGAGATTGGTATGAGGGTAGGGTGGAAAAATTGTGCAAGGAATAGTAGAGGATAATTATTGTTTACTCGATATCTTCTCTTATTTTGCTTCTGTTATAATGGCAATGAAAATACCATCTACTATCGACTTGAAATCGACTTTTGCGGATCCTTGATAAATTTTCTTCTATATATTGCTTTTTTCTTGCTTCTTCTCTGATCTCGAATAGTTGTTCCAAAAATCCTGGAAAGATTATTATTATTCTTTTTTGTCGCGTTGCATGACGGACGGTATCGTCCATCGTCATTAAGTTTACTGGGATCAATTTTTTAAATTTTATACCATTACATTTAACTCGCGTCAATATAATCAAAAATCACTAAAAATTGAGTGAGTTGACTTGAACCTAGTCTTTTCATTTAATGCTGGGAGGGTCGATTGATTTGTGTATCTGTTGAAGCGGTTTGATACCAAACAACTATTCTAACTCGATATAATCGGTACTTGACCAAATATTTTCTTCATGTTTAACCTTTTGGATGTTCGTGATATTTATCGTTTATTCTTTCAATTGAAAACAATGAAGAATAGATGATTATGAACAAAATGAAAAGACTACATCAATCGATAAGGTATGTGATTGCTTTCTTTGTTTCTATCGTCTGCATGTATGGTTTATGAATTTTATGAATTTTGAGTACGGTAAAGTGACTGAAACGATTTGGTAAAACCCGCAGTTTTGACCCGCAAAATTGAGGACGGTAAGTGACGGTAGTGCTTATTTTTACAGTCTTCATCAGTCAGTCAAGATCTAAACAAATCAGAAGCTAATCGTCTCCGTCGCAGGAAAACATACATAAACCACTGTCTCACAGCCCCGATATAACTTTTTTCCTCGGTGGAGATAAAAATTCCTATTGAAATCCCAATGGGGAAAGTATTTCTATTGTTCCAAGGTTCAAAAATCCAGTGCGGATGGTTTTAGAGTGTAATTTTTAAACATTAGATTTCGAATGGGGATGAAATCAAAGTCAATTTTCAACAAAAGTCAATTTGAACAAAAAGAAAGCCTTTAGGGATTGATATCTGGATCGCAGTTAGATTTTATTCTTTTGGTATCATCTTTCTCATGAGAATTGTGAACTTTAATAGGATAATAAATGGACGCTTTCAAATCTCAAGACGACTTGAAAATTCTTTTTTGACTTCGTCTTTAGGACGAAGACGGTAAAGAAAGAGTACAATAGTTTTAAATGATCATGAGTCCCTCGAGAATTATAACGTCATTTTTACAATAAACTTGACTACGTTTCAAATATGTCCACGTTATATTAAATCTAGATAAACTCGGATGAAATTTGCAATTCGATTTTAAGATTTACTTCACGTCCTCATTCAAGTCGCTGTTCTTAAATGCTAAAGGTCCCTAATATCGTACTGTAGACTTCGTAATGTATTACATTTGAAATAGTTTTCTGAAAGCTGACGTGTTGGACGGTGTTGGACGTACCAATGAGGATTTTAAGGAGTTGACTATTGTCGGTAATTTAAAAATAATAGTCGATATCACGACATTGGATACCCTACGCCCTTCAGATTTATTATAAGAAAACATTGAACGTATTCTTCATATTGACGAAACATATGCCAGAATACGTATACAGTATTCGCAACACATGTGTGCAACAACACTCTACTCGGCGGGTGCAACCTCCTTGTTTCACTAGGAATTGATGCTTAGGAATTGGAATGACGATTGATTATCTGAATAAACATCGAGCATAGTTACATAGAGCTGCCTCAAATGGAATATAAGGGTAGATCAACGTTCGTCTAACTTTCAAACAATGTTTTTGAATTGTCCAATGGTTCACCTTTTTTCCTTATTTATCCAGCACTCTGACTAAGGGGGGGGGGTAGGTAATAAAATCTCAGACATAATGACGTTTACTACGGTGGTGGTGTGACAAAAAATCGGAAATTTTTTTTACTACCCAGGGTAGTTAAATACTAAAGAGGGTGGTATCTATTTGTTAAATGTTGAAAACTACCTGGGTAGTTAAAACTGGTAAAATTAGCAGCTATTTTTGTAATTCTTTTAATTTTTTGGATGACTTTTCTGAAAAGTTCTGAAAATTTTATAATTTAGAAAAATTTTCTGTTGGAAAGTTGCTTACTGCAAAATTTGTTGTCAATATAAAAAAGACTTTAATTCTAAGGGCAAATGCACTAAGTGAAAAATGTGTCACTGAAATAATCATTTTTTAGCTTTTTTGGTAAAATCAGTCCGAAAAGCAACCACAAAATAGGTGTTCTCCATGACAAATTGTCCCAAAAACTTTTACTACCAGGGTAGTAAAATACCTCTTCCAAGAGTCTGCTGGGTGGTGGTATGTAAAAATCATTTTACTACTCATATATGTCTGAGATTTTACTACCGACCCCCCCCCTGTCTGACTCGTTATTTTTAATTTTTTTTCTTTCGTTCAGTGATTTTACTTTTTACGTTGCTTTTATTGTTAAAACTGTTCTTGATTTCTTTGTAAAGGCCAGTCTCCACTTTCGCGCGAAATAAGCGAAAAAATGTTCTTGTAAGGTCATTGGTCGGTTGAACATGAAGCAATTCCATTGGTCAAAATTGACATAACGGTCGAAAAAGTTGAACTTCCAGGAACTTCTTCAACTTTTTTTTGTTCGCGCAAAACTTTTTTCTTCAGGCAAAAAGGTTAAGAAAAAAACTGTCACTCATTTCGCGCGAAAGTGGATACCAGTCTTTAAGGAATGATCGTTTTGATTTTTGTTGGAACGATTCTTCTTTCTTTACCCGTCGATAAGTCTGCATTGGTACTGTACGTTCGTATAAAAACGAAGAAGCAAGGTCTCCAATAGTGGTTGAAACGAATTTTTCAACTTTCTTTTCTTTTTCTTGAAAAAAAGCTGTGTATGTTAAACGGATGAATTGAAAAATTGATGGGATTTTGTTGAGATGATTAGTTTAGTTTTCGTTGTTTGATGACGTTTCTTGAACGTAATTCGTTTGATTACAAGGATTTATACGAGCTTGTTATGATGAAGTGATGTAGTTTATTACTTAAAGTAATTCTCCTGGTTTTGATTGGAAGGATATCCTTTGTATCCTTCTTGGGGCCAATAAAACAGATTTTATTAAAGTGTGTACCTCTCTCTGACTAAGAAGCAAAACTCATTGGGATTTTTAAAGTCAAAGGAGCTTCTGTCCTGTGTGTTTTTTTAAACAAAAAGTTGTTTTTCTGATTGACGAATGGTTTTTTGAAGAAGAAGTAGTCGGAGGGAGATCTTTTCCTTTACATTATTTTGAAAATAATCAATCAAATTGAACGAAGTTAAGTTAATAGAAACATAGGAGATAAAAAGGAACACAAAAAGAGGAGATTTCTTTTCGCTGAGAATTTCATTAACTGAAAGTCGACCTACAGAAATATCATCGATGCTATCGATCGAAAGTTTTGATGGGAGAGAATTATTATAGTGTTACCCCTTGAAGAAAGAAAATTAATGTTTGAAGCGGAAGAGAAGAAAGAAGAACTGTAGACGAGCCTCAGTTTTTACTTTTTCATGATCTACAAAAAGTTCAATATTCCTTCATTGTTACGAAAGAATCTTCTTTAAAAGAAATACTTACTAATTGATACCGACATAGGAAATACAGTCAAGATGAAAAAAGTGGCGAAGTTAAGAACATCTTTAAGCTTGGATATGAGCAACGTTATGCTGCCACTCAGGTAATTCGGGTTATTTTTATTCGTTTGATCGATCAATTATTTCGTTGTATTTTGTATGCTTTCGGATTTTGAGTTATTAGCCATATGGAAGGATATGACACTTCATTTCTGTAGTTTGGTGGCGGGTAATTCTTAGCGAATATTGATTTAATTAATAATGGACATCATGAACGGGAGGGGAAAGGGGGCAATGACTGCCTCACTTTTTTGCACTGTTCTTTCAAATTAGATAGCATTTTATGATGTTTAGAAGGTGTGAAAAGTGGAAAAAGTTCTTCCTCGCCTAACCACGGTGGGCGACAATTATTTCCCCCAAAAAAACTTTGGCCCCTTCAGTTCAAACGGCCTGTCAGGGCCCATGATGTAGGCATGCCTTTACATCGATGAAAAAGAACTGAGGCCTGGATCTTTTCGAGCCGTTGTAGGAACCATTCGCTGTTCGCCGGGCCAAATTAAGAACTTAACCTAGTAAAATGTAGAAGAGGAAGTGTGAATTAAGAGTGTAAATTATTCATTACCGAATGCCATGAATAATTCAAATCGTTCTTGTGAATACCACACTTATCATACTATGGTCTTGTTCCCACGCTATCCCCTCTTCCGTCGTTCCCTTCCCCTTACGGTTTGCCATTTGTGTTGCATCATTCACTACCGCTTTTAAATTATTCAAAGTTGGTACAAGATTTTAATCGGTTTTGTTGACTTCCGTGAAGTTCTAAGAAATGATGGTAAACGAAGTAAAGGTAGGGGAAAGGTAGGGGAAATGACTGAATGATAGAAAGGTGCCGAGTGGTAAAACTTCAAACTAATTCGCTGGAGGACAGAATCAAGTTAATCAGGGCCAAATTTGGAGGTTCTTGGATCACTCGTTGACCAAAAATGGTCAAAAAACGGTCAAAATCTTAAAAAGTGGATTTTTGTCAAATTTTTGTATTTGTTTGATTTTTTGGCTTAAAATCTCGCTGAAAAGACTCACTTTTAATTATTTTTTGCTTGACCATGAAGCCCAATCTGATTCCTACGAGTTAGACCAAAAGGTATTATAGGGGGCTTCGCCCTCCTACATAGCCCATGTCTGATATATACGACATTGGCACTTAAAGGGTTAAGGTTCAAAAGAAAAGTAAAAGATTTCAAAAATTTAAAAATTTAGTCAATTTCACACCGTCTCAATTCGGTACCTTTTTTTCCCCGAGGTTTTTTAATCACAGCCACAACAGTTTGATAAATCTGACACTTGGCGGTTTGACTATAGATAAATCCACTGAACTTTGGAGGTCGAAGGTCGTCAACGAGGTTTAAAATAAAAAGACTTTCTCACATAACTTCACCTTTTTATCATAGGGTCATTCTTCGTCGACTCTTTAAATTGTGTCATTAGAAAAAGTTACTAAATTTTTTATCATTAGAACAATTTTTTAGAACGTAAGTTGTTTAATACTTACTAATACAAGGTTGTGTGGCATTTCACCTGGAATTGGAAAATTATAATTTTTAGAAAAGCAAATTTTTGAAAGTCTCTTGTGAGACTACTGTAGTTCGTCTATTCAATCTACTTTTTAACTATATATCTTCTTCTTTTTTCTTATTGATGAGAAATTTGAATTTTGTTCCTCTTTAAAATCTTGCGGTCAGGGCTTAGCTTTTAATTTTTTGATTTTTTCAATGTCTTTTTTGACCATTTTTCTGGTTGTCGTTACTGGTTGTTATTAGCACTAAATATATTGTCCCCCCCCCTTTCAAAGAAAAATATTAGAATTTTAAGTTTCTTTTACGTATAATAATATGTTCTTTCTTTTCTATCTATATCTCTTCTCTTTCGTACTTTTATTTTTCAACTTTTTTTTTTCATCAGAAAGAGAAAAATGTGGAAAACGAGCTTGAATTTCAAATTTCTGTGCGTGGGTGTCTGAATAAAGAAAGAAAATGTAAAAGAAATAATATTGAAGTTAAAGAAAAAGAAAATTTCAAATCCATCATCAGCCTTTTGATTTTTCTGCCTGCCACTTTTTTATTAGAAATCATCATCAAAATCAAATTTTTTAAAGACAAGCCTCTGTTCTAGTATCCCTTTCATGATTGACTTTTGTCCTTATCGAATGCAAAGCCTTATACCCCTTTAAATATGTACCTTGAAAATCTTCCACAATCTAAAAATCTCAAGAATTATGCTTCATCTAGAATCTACATTATCCACATCCAGAATTTTCAGAAGAATCTGGAAGAATGAACCAAATTGTCCATAGTATAATTATCTCCTTTTTGAACGTTTCATAGAGCTTTACATACTAACCAAATCTTCAATTAAGTCTTGATATCAAGTAAGAGAACCGCGTATCCAATAATTTGAAATTAGGACTAATCATTTTGGTTTTGTCGTTCTTCTTGCCTTTATCAATGATATTTATGTGCAGTAGACTCTTTTCAAAATATTAGAATGTTAGAAAATTCGTTTGAAATTAAAAATTATATTTGTAATACGTTTCATATCACTATAATCTTATATTATAGGAATATTTCACAGGATTTTCTTTTCGAAATATTTATTATTAGAGTATACTTTGTATCAAAACTTTCAACATAAGGGACAATTTCCTTGATCATTTTTTTTAACCCAAACGCAACTTTGCACCCAACTTGTAATTTCAACATTGAAATTAAAAAAAAAATACAAAGAGAAAAAAAGTAAATGTGAAAAGGAGAGGGGAAAGGAAGATTGAAAGCGCGAGGAGAACTAATCTCTTACAAAAGTCAATTTTTTTTTCTGTAAAAAAAAGTCTTGGATTTTTTGCGTGGGTGTAGACTTTAAACATGAAAAAAATTCAATACTCGAGATTGTTCGAAAAAATATATTGAGTGTTTATCATCAACGAGAAGGACTTTTACTACAAATTTCTTTTCTTTTTTTCGTTCGTTCGTTCGTTCGCTGAGAGTGTCTGTGTTTTGGTTGCAACGAAAACTGATGGTCGGGTTTTTCAGCAGCATGAAACGACATGGAACTACGAAGTCCTCCACTACGTCCAAAAGTGGTTCATTTGACGTCCATAATGCAATGTAGGTCTTTTAAAACTCTAAACCTGTAATTTTGTTTTAAGCCAAATAATGATAAATGGTGTTATCAGAATTTAGCCTTGGGAAAATACTGAAATATTGAATTTCAGTAATCATTTATCGAGATTGAGATATTGAAAAATCAGATCCGTACGGTCAAATCTTGTAAAAAGAGCCAATTTGGAAATTACGTATTTATTACGAATAACGTCACGTGGATAATCTTTTAGATTCAAGATTATCATATTTAACGAACTGTTTCAATGTGACTGAATCTCTGAGCAAAACTTCCTTTAGATTATTGCGTTATGCGTTAATTCACTAAAAACAAGCTTGAGGCGATATGTAATAAATAAAGCCTTCTTTTAATTCCTGCATGTTTACGTAATAATGTGGTCTCGTAAGGAAATTCGTCTTTTTACGTAGAATTTAACATTTGCTGATAAAGAGATGCTTTTCCCTACTCATCACTTGGCTTAGGTTGATCTTCTCTTTAGTTTTACTAAATAACGGAAAGATAAGAAACCTCACGAAATGAGGAAGGAAATTCTGAGGGAAAACAAGATTTTTTTCGTTTGATACTTAATTTGTCCTCTGTACTTCACTTTTGCCATAGAATTTGCTTTATACCACACCACGAAGAACCTAATTAAAACTTGATTGAAATAAATGTAAAGAGAATTTCAATTATTAGTCGGTACTAAGTGATAAAAGGTGAAAAATGACTGCTATGTCTACGAAGTGCAATTTTAAACAGTGCCGTATAAAGCATTTTCATATTGGGGGGCTGAAGTTTAGTGACACCGCGAGGGCCAACCATGGTTTGGGCGGAGGGGGGGAATTTGAAAATTTGAGCTCTAGATTGCTTGAAAATGCACTCAATTGTGACAAATATGACAAATTAAAAAAGAAAAACTTTGCATTTTGCTAAATAACCATTTTTGAAAAAATTATTGGGGGGGGGCATGGCCCCCCTTGCCCCCCAAGTTGCTACGGCACTGTTAAAGCTTCGGTGTTGATGTAGTTCCCATTTTATCGGAGAATCAGATCATTCATCTATTCATCGCGTCATGATCTTTCGAGTCCATTATCTTGTGGCATAACTTTAGTCTCATCTCGATGTCTTCTCTGAAAACGCTTTCATTTGAAGTTCTGACCGAAGACTAAAAGTACCCAACTCAAATAGGTTATATTTTGCTTGAATTATGTATAATATGTAGCTGATGATTGTAAGCATGAAACTTTAAGTAAAAAAGTTTGACTTATCATTATTATATTTTGCTTCCCCGTTTTGAGAATTGACTGTTAAGTGACCTTTAATTTACAGTGGACACTTGCACTCTTTAATTCGAGTCTGAGTCTCTCTGTAATTCGAACAAATCAGACTTCTCGTTCGAGTTCGAATTAGCGAGAGTTAACTTATTACAGAGAGATAGTCACCATGGTATGTTCATACCTTAAAAAGGAAGTGAAATGAATTTGAATATATTGAGTTACCATTCCTGTTCCTTGTATTGTATCCTCGGACTTTCCATTGGGCTTTTCCAGAAAAAAACCGTATACCCCCTGTTGAGGAACTCCATCATTTTGTGGCTGGAAATGCTGAAACCCCCTGGAATTCCAGGCAATTTCAGGCTTAAACCCCTCTGGAATTCTGAATTTTAGTAGGATTTAAAAGGCTACCCCCATGGAATTCCAGTTATTTTTGACAGATTTTTGTATCTCCCTATGGGAGATAACCTCCTCAACAGAGGGTATACGGTTTTATTCTGGAAAAGCCCATTTCTCGATTCGCAGAGAAAGTGGGATGGGGGAAATTGACTACGGATGAATCAAGGGATATTGCATTGAAACTGTGTTCTTTTCCATTCTATTTGTGGTTGAGTGGAGTTATTATACAGAATCTCGTCCCTGGAGGCTTTTTTATTTATAATAGAAATCATTTTGCAGATCGGTCTATGAAATACACAGGATGCATTGCGGCCAGGATCAGGATCAGAAGATGTCAAATGCCACCCCAACGTTTGATAGTTTTTTAAAGTTTAAAGTAATCTTACCGAAAAATAGAATTTTTGGACCTACCTGTAGTGTCCTATAAATTAACTCGTGTTCGTTAGTTAGTTCGTTCGTTAGTACGTTAGTTACCAACTTTTCTCGAGATTGGCTCATTCAATTTTTCTGATTTTTTGCACAAAGGTGCATTACTATAAACCCTCGAATGTGACGGAGCCCGATTTTCGAAAAAAAAAATTTTCCGGCCGTTAGAACCGGAAATGTCCCGAAAAAAGCGGTTTTTTGAGATTTTCTCGAGATTTTATCATTAGTTTTTTGCGATTTTTTGCACATAGATGCACATTAGTACTGCCGAAAAGGTGTCGAAAACCGTTTGCCGAAAAATTTTTTCCGGTCTGTAGAACCGGAAATGTGCCGGAAATCGTCGTTTTTTTTTCACATTTCCGTCACATTTTTTCAACTTATTTAATTGTTTCTTTACAGAAAAATGTTTCTTTATGATGATGCCCAAAACTTAGCATCGTTTAATTTCCAAAAAAAATCATCCTTTGAATCCGGACTCCTTAAAAAAATCGCCGGAACAGCCGAACCCGGCGTAAAACGGTTTTCCTTCATTTTTTCAACTTATACTCGACAGATTTTCATGATTTTTTGCACAATGATGTAAAATGGCAATGCCCAAAATGTGACAGAGCCCAATTTTCGAAAAAGAAATTTTTCCGGCCGCTAGAACCGGAAATATCCCGAAAAAAAAAAGCGGTTTTTTGAGATTTTCTCGAGATTTTCTCATTAGTTTTTTGCGATTTTTTGCACATAGATGCACATTAGTACTGCCGAAAAGGTGTCGTTGTCGAAAACCGTTTGTCGAAAAAAATTTTTTTTCCGGTCTGTAGAACCGGAAATGTGCCGGAAATCGTCGTTTTTTTCACATTTCCGTCACATTTTTTCAACTTACTTAATTGTTTCTTTTTTGACTACCCCCTCCCCCATCCTCCACCCCGACACTCCTCAATCTGTGATGAAATAATGAAAACTGAAAACTAAATGTTTTTTTTACTTCAGTTTTAATTTTCTTTGAATGATTGATTAAAGTGTCGATATTATTTTTCTTTCACCGTTAAACATCGATGCGTTTCTTAATTGCTTTCTCCGTTCCAATAGATATATAAATCGAAATTTAAAATTATACATTACTTCCATTAAATTCTAATTATTCGTTTTATAAATAGGTAGGTCCATTAAAGTATTACTTGTTAGATTTTGTTTAATGTTGAACATTCTAAAGAATGTTGATGAAAATGCGCTATTATCTTTTAGTTATCTTTTTTGGTACTAAGGTACTTTGAAGCTGAAGTATGCAATTATTTTTCACATAGAACGTACATGGACTCAAGTGGTAGAACCTCAAGATCCTCCAATGATCTGAATCTTTTTTAGTCTGGCCAAATTTCGGTTGGTTTTCAATTTCAATTGAGCTAGAAACTAACAATATCTATACGTTTTACAATTTTTTTTTGAAATATTTCAGCCACCTGAAACGGCCAGAAACCCCGAGCATCGGATGAATAAATTTATTTCTATTCTTGACTGATATACCGCTCTACCAATTCTCAACTTCAGTTGAGCTAGAATCTGATGTCTGTCTGTCACAAAACTTTAGGGTAGCCTGGAGACTTCAAAAATGGTCGGATTTGGCTGAAATTTTGCACACTTGTTCTTTTGGTGAATATGTGGGGGCTTCTTTTTCAACTTTTCAACTTTTTTTTCAACTTTTTTGGGCCTGGGACGAGTTTTATAGCCAAAATGAGGCTTAAACTTTGGGACAGGCTAGAAACTTCAAAAATGGTCGGATTTGGCTGAAATTTAGCTCACCTTGATCCTTGGTTGAATGTCTGGAAGTGCTTGTTTCATTTTTTTCAAAATTTTTGATTTTTAGGGGCGTGGTCACGAGTTTCAGCCTCAAAACGAGGCTAAAAACTTTGGGGCACGCTAAAGACAAATTTTCCGATTAAAGCCATGGAAATTTCACTGTCTATCTCTCTGTTTGTCTGTCTATTTTCACACAAGCTTAAGTTGAAGTAGAGCGTAGTTAGAACTGCAGAAGAGGTTCCGAATCGAGAGGAGTTCTGAAAAACAAATAAAGACGATGTACGTCCTTTACTTAGTGAATAAAATTAACATTATATACTTTTTCATAATAACAACCAAATTTTTGTTAAGGTACAGCCGTTCTTATTTTTTGGCACTTTGAGCCTCAAATTGTTCTTATCTTGTTCTTAGTTTCAGGATAAAATCGAGGTTTCTTTTTCTTTGAACCTCTCTTCAGTACTTCTTGCTTCGTTTGCTCGACATTCAGTCATTTTACTCAGGGTGGCTCTGCTGGAATTGTTATTTTTTGGTGTCTTTTTTGAGCCTCATGGGGCCTCATTGTTCTTATAAAACTGTTCTAATAGAAAGAATAGTAAATTTTCGCTGTGTCAAGACTTGCAAGCCTTTCTTATCGCCATTAAATGAGATAATATTGAAATATTTTGCTTTTTTCAACACGATTTGTTGTATCTTTCTTCGTTCAAGTTTCTTTCACAATTTCGTGTCCCCTTTCAACCTTTACTTCAATTTTCTATACTGCTTGTTATTTGTTTCTTATTGATTTATTTTTTCGTACTATCTGTTGTCCAAGTGTGAAATATAGATTCCCTTTACTTGTGTAGCTAGAAACAAGTAAGTAAGTGAGAGAGGAGAGAGAGAGAGGGGAATAAGAAGACTGAAAAATATGGAGAAAAAAGATTGCAATGTACAGCCCTTTAAACGTGGGTGGAATTTTCTCAACAAAAACATAAACATCTCATTTTACAGCTTAAAGAAACCTTGTGAAAAGGAAAGAAATTTCGACAAAAATGAAAAGAGCTTGATGAGAACATATATAAGAAAAAAACTATAGGTTTGATGTGATATTATGCGTTGATAATGTGTGTGAGACTTCTATATAGCCTACAAGCTAGTTTGATTCAGACACTAGGATAAATCTGATGGTAAGGTTGTGACTGAATAACTGTAATCCAAACTTAAATTCTTTAGAGCGCCGGAAACGCTATATTTCCATTAGCCGTGTGTCCTAGCCTTTTGATGCCTGCTGAGTTGGCCTGCTTAGTTAACTATAGGCTAACTTTTATAGGGGTTTAAGGAAAGTTGGGGCTTAAATAGTGACGTAATACTGCTACGACTTTACTCATTACGAGTGAAAAAAGATCTTTTTGAAGATTTTATTTCTCTATTACTTTCTTCCAACCGAGAAAGTTTGATAAAAAAACGTACTCAAAGAATAGAAGGAATCTAAATCATAAAAACTAGTGAAAAGAAGCTTTCAAAAGTGGGAGTGTAATAGATGGATAAAGCGAGAAAAAGAATTCCAATCAAGGCCCTAAAGCACTAATTGATTTTTGTTTGTGACTGGTCCACCTTTGTGTCTAGAAATATTCTTTCCCATTTTCCATTCCCTAGTTCTTCTCACAACCTGGAATAGAAGGTTTTCTTACGGAGTACCAACATCTCTTTGGTGTTTTCCTTATTTTCACTTATGGTATTAAAACTAAACCTATTGCAGAAGTTATTGATTACACTTGGGCCACATTGTTTTTGATTTGATTTTAATTTTAGTAGTAGTTACAGTGGAAATTGGTTTTTCCTGAGATGTTATAATGTACAATTGTCTTCTATGATGGACCTTGTTCGTAGGATCCGTTCACTATCAGTAAAAGAGTAAGAAATACTTTTGTTTTGTTCAAAATCTTCATCTTCAATCCAGCTTTTGATACACTCATTTGTGACTCCCTTTTATCCAAACAGCCTTAATCGATAAAATCAATCATTGGTTAGTATGATACTCGATAACTACCAGTGGATACCCCTTAAAACCCACAATAAAAAGTGGTACCCTCTATCTCATTGTTTAGTTGGAGTGTAAGGCTGAAACTTTTTGTGTTGAAAGTACGTTGTCTATGATTGTCTTCCCTAGCAGTGATGTTTTGTAGAAAACAGTTTTCAGTTTTTCACGAGGAAGTGAAAAAGTGCAGTTTTAGCTATTTACCCCTTAAAACCTACAAAATGGTTTTTCTCGAATAACTTTTTACAAAAAAGTTCTTTTGACCTCAAATTTTGAACAGTGATTCACTGTAAAGTTACTAATGTTATGAATATACCATTAGTACCTAAATGATCTCAAAAATATGTGTTAAAATCAAAATACCCCTTAAAACCTACAAAAATAAGGCTAAAAACCACAAAGTCCGACCCTTGCTGACGGGATACTCAAGCTGATGGATACAAATTTGGTGTTGCTTCGTGATTCAATGGTTCAAAGACTTGCTAGAAATTCATTCCCACAACAATATTTTCATTTTTCAGGATTTCATGCCCATAATGCAATTGTGTGTGGTTTTTTCGTCAAAAAACGGCTACGAAAGGCCAAAACCTTCATTCGCTTCATTTTTGACCTATGGTTCTAATGTTTTTCTAAATCTCCATCAATTTGTGACATTTTTGGTATGCAACATGACCAGGTTTTGAGAAAGTCGATTTTCAGATTTTATTGATCATCACCATAAAAGTGCTTTAAAGTAGAATTTTAAGGGCCTGTCATTTTCGTTGGGGTCTATTCACGAAGATGAAAATGATTTTTTCATACCTACCATAAGTATAGGTATCTAAAAAGTATAGGTTTTATGACCTTAAATTCAATTGTGTAATTTCTAGGTCCAAAAAACCTGATTTTTTGAAGGGATTTTTGATAAAATTTTGAATAACTTCGAATTTTAAGATACTTTAGCATCTTTAAAATCCTTAAAATTTGGTATTTTATGAAAGAACATTTATAAGAGGTTGTAAAAAAGTGAAACATACCACATAAAATTAAATCTGGTAGTTATGAAAGCCAAAAATGCAACATTGTGGGTTTTAAGGGGTATGTGGTTTTAAGGGGTATCCACTGGTATTGGTAAAACTATTGTAAGTATCGATTATTATCGATTAGGTCCTGCGAACGAGTGTCATCGATTACGATTTTAAGAATCGATTAAAATCGATAATATATCATAGGTTTCTATAAATCCAGCACCAAAAAAATGTGAGTATCGATTATGATCGATACCTTATCCATCGATTGATATCGATAAGTAATCATTTTCAATCGATGATAGATAGATTGCAATTCTGATACCGATTTTTTGGGTATTTCTCCTCGTTTTGACTAATTTTTCATGTACGAATTCCGAAAAAGAGGGATAAAAAAATTCATGGATTTCCGATACCGAAACAATTTCAGCATTCCGAAATACTGAAGGAATTTTGCCCGATTTCCGAAATCCTGAAGAAAAAAGGGTCGATTTCCGCAATTCCGAAATACCGTACGCCGCCCACAGTAAACTAACTAATGCTGAAGGTCTGGAAAGATTTAAGTCTGAATCTGACATCACACTATGAGTGATTTATCCATAAAAGCTTCGAGACCACTTTTTGTATTTGAACTTTCATGTCACTACCAGATATAATTGTCATGCGTTAAAAAAAGACATGAGAGATTGAATTAAATGATAATAAGAAATAGTTCGTTTAGTTTGATAAGCTACAAAAAACACCCACACATAGATAGTTTTGGAAGTAAAGTAGTGGGTGACGACAATACATCTCTTTTTTTTAATTAGTCTAAAACCAATTTCTATGAACAGAAAATTGCTATGAATGCAATACTACGTTTTCTTTAGAAAAATCTTTTCATTGTCCGTCTGTATTTCTCTAAAGCATCAAATTTTATAGTAATACCTTACCTTAAAACTTAAAACTATCGCTTGAAAATCTCATTCTCATTCTAAATATACGTTTTTTTTTATAAGAACGTCAAAAATTTTCGAAGCCTTCGGATGTTCTTAGTTTTTTAGATTTGAAGCCTAAAAATGTTCTTAAAATGTTCTTATTTTCAGCATTTTTTGAGCATTTTGATGTAATTTCTTAAGAAAATGCATGTTTTTAAGTCTCCAAAGCCTTAGAATGTTCTTAGAATGTTCTTAAATTTTTGGGCCTCGAAGCCTTATGTTCTTATATAGTTTGTTCTTATAAAAAAAAAACGTGTACAGTAAAACGATTTGAGGTATGTTTAAATTTCCAGTGGTTTTGAAAACCAATTTATTCATCATGACTGTTGTATGATTTTTGAATATCATTTTATCATCATTCACTATACGGTGACAATGATGATGTTGAGAAAACTGGGTTAAGAATTTTGTATCGTTTGTCTTCACGCAGCGGCGAGTCAAATCTAAATTTTGTACACGTTTTTTTAAGAGAACATTCAATATTTTTAAAGCCTTAGGATGTTCTTAACTTTTCTAGTTTTAAGCCTAAAAATTTTCTTAACATGTTCTTATTTTCACCATTTTTTGAGCATTTTTGTCCATTTTCAAGAAATTGGGTATTTTAGAGTCCTCAAAGCCTTAAAATGTTCTTAACTTGTTCTTAACATTTTGGCCAGCGAAGCCTTATGTTCTTATATAGTTTGTTCTTATAAAAAAAATGTAGTGTAGCTTCACTTTGTTGTTGTATGTTGCAGTATGTTCTGATTGGTACCTGTTCTGTGGTCTTTGGACTTGATTAAAATGCTACGTTTGCTAGCATTTACTATTAGTTTCACGTTCAAACAACAACATTGATCCCTCCAGAAAACTCGCTTTTAAACGCACAAGCCACATTTGTATTTATGGTATACTTGAAAAACCGTTGTTGTAAAGGCACACTTTCGTTTTCGAAGCTGTATTTGAACGTCATGGTCCAGGCACATGGTATCAGTCATCATCTGATTATTTCAGCATGATTTGATGAGTACCAAGATAATAAGCTTGTATAGTCATTTCACTTTCAACTGTAATTATATCCTACCCCTATTGTCTTTTTCTCTAATGACGTATAGTAATTAACAACGAGTAAATGATAACTGATAGATAGTTAACTCAACAACGACGTCTTTTTTTTTATTTTCGATAATTTTTGAAATGGTTTCTCTTTGCTATGTTTTACAGCAGCTTCTGTTGTGTATGTAGTAACAATCATCGAATTTTTGTACAAGGGTAAAGTTGTTGTCATATCAATTTTCGTTTGCATTACGTTATTTTGTTGCTGTTTTTAATATTTTTTCTCGACTTGATTGACAAATGGAATGCATATGAGAAAAGAAAGAGGAGCTGACTTTTTAAAGAGAATTTTTTCGTAATAGATTTTTTTTTCTTGTGTTTTCTGGTGGTACGGAATCAAGTATTGCTCGGATTGAGTTTGTTATAATTCTACCAGAAGTCAAAGAGAATTTGTATCTTTCAGTAGTTTGTACTTTAACAATACATTGCGAATGATCAATAATATTAGATATACAGAAACCATCAATAAATGTTATGAAAAAATGGCATCACAATTTTTAAAGCCACCCATCGGTGGTCAGCGTTCAGAGCGGCGCCACTCGACACCAGTCTTTTACACCAGCTCACCGCTTCAGCAACAAGACCAGCAGCAAAATCAAGAAAAGAATCGTTATTCAAAGAGCTCTGACGATATCGGTATTCCACTACTAAGTGGTTCACCAAGCACCAACCATGGAATATTTCATGCTTTCTTTGATCGTGGAGGTGATAAAAAGCCTAAGTCACCAAACCCTTCAAGATCATCCCCAAAGATCGCACGGCGTATATTGAGAATGAGACAACCAAAAGAAACTATGAAACAAGAACCTAACACCCCACAACAAGTGACTGCTTCAACTACAAATGGTAGCGCTTCTGGCCATTCTACTGCAGGTTTTCTTTCGAAGAAAAAACGAGGCAGTATCAATAAACGACCCTTGAAAAAGACTGACTCGTATGTGTAAGCGTTTTAAATGTCTGTTTCTTAACGAGACTGTTTTCATTCGAAATTCATTGATTTTGTTTGGGTTGGTCTTTAAAAGTCTTTCTAAAAGTTGTTTGCTAGTGTAAAAGTGATCCATATTATAGACAATTACTGTGTCTATATTAAAAGCATACAGGTCCGTAGGTTTTGTCCTCATTAGTTGTGTGTTTGTTGTAGCTCTTTACAGGATTTATTGATGAGTTAAGGTTTAAGTAATATGGTATTTTCTGATCTCTGTCAATTTACTTGTGAAATCTTTTGGTCATACTTAAACTCGTAAGACATATTGTCATATTTGTCATTAAGGAAGCTCTATAAAAGTACAAATCTTATACAGACGAACTTAGGCTAAGTACAATCGATGACGTCATAATCTATCACTTTAGTGATTCAAGGTCTTTCAAGTGATGGTGTTGGATTCTTGAGTAGATCTTGATTGTCTTAAAGAGGGAACTTTTGTGGAAATTATAGTCATTTTTAAAGGATGTTTTCGAAGTAGATTAAAATTCCATTTTTCGTTTTCCTCCCTTCAAAGCCCGATGAACAAAGTAGCCTTTTGATCTTAGAATTTTCTATGATTGTTTTGTTTCAAAATGAGGTCCGTTTCAAATTGTATTTTTAGAAAAAATGGTTCCCTCATGGACCATTCGAGTTACTTCTACGACTGTACACGTGAAACCAAATCTTCCTGTTTCGAGTTCAAAATTTCCGTTTTAATTGCTTTTCCCATGACACATACTTACTCCCATTGTCATAGATAATGACGTAGGTAAATTAATTCATAGAATTTTATTTTATGCTGCTATTCAGTTTAACGGATGCAATACACTGAAGAAGTCTGCGACCACAGTCGGAGGCTCTCTTCTCGATAGCTATATACCCGAAAGTAGGGGAGAGCGCCACTCTTTCTCCCCAGATTGCACTAATAAAAGTAGTTCAATTTTGTTGTACATTCTCTTAATTTTGATTCTTTGTATTCACTGTTTTAGAATAATTAGGGTGTTAACGGAACCACCCAGATAATTGCTGACTTTAACTTTGAGGAGCCTTCGGGCCCCATTGATGTTTGATAGTTCTCGATAGATTTGGGATGAGTCATTGGACAAAATCTCTTCTCTAAAAAAAAGTCTTCCAAATCCATTTTACTTCTGCTGTTCTCCCATGTCAGTCAAAAACCACAACAGCCCTTACCTACCTAGTAAGTTTCTCTCCTTTGAGAAATTTCATTAGAGCCAAAAGTATATGGCACTTTTGGTTAGTTCATGATATTCCATAAATTTTGAAAGTTTGGGGCGATTTTATGTAAACATTTTCACAGCATATTCCTCTCCATTGTGGTTTATAGGGGTAATTTTTAACAGTATTAAATTTCAGACAATTGATAGAAAATCTCTAACATTCACTGCACATTCATGTTATGTTCATTTATTGTATAATGCTTACAGGGAAGTCATTGCACGTGCATATAATATGTAATACAAAGGAAACGGGTGTCTTCTTTCGTCCAGTGGGTTCTCTACTTTCGCTTCTGTAAGGGGTTTTCAAGTGACATGGCAAATTCTTTAACCCGTATTCTAAGATGACACCTGTGAAAGAAATTGTTGCATATCTGATCATATATCACATTTTTAACGTGAACTTTAGAAAGTATACTCTTGAATCAGAGGGCTCGCCCACAGTATCCACGACACAGTATCCATCCCGCAGTATACATTGCACAGTATACGTCAATGTGTAGTTTAGTCATTGTTGTTTTTCACGGTCCCCCAGGGTGCCTCCATAAAAATGCAACAAAAACATGCTTAGTATGATTAGATGTTTCAAGTATGACTCAACAAGAACATGTATTATTTATGAAGTTGAAGAAGACATTCAACTGCAAAATATACTCCTACAACCATGTTTTTCCATATGCTTTTCATTTTCGAATCTATTTTACTGAATGTTATTGTTGTGTTAAGTCACCGACTGTATTTCTCATTATTGTATTCTCCACGCATCTCTATTGCTTGCGTGGGTCAAAAAAAAGCCTAACTAAACTTTTCATCTGCCATTGTATATGCCCTCAAAACTACTTAAAAGGGTTATGAAACAGAACGGGAGGATAGTAGGTGTCTTTGGACACAGATTTCAGTATTCACAGGGGTTTTTGGAAAGGGGTTATGAAAAAATACTGAAATGAGTAGGGTGAAAAAAGAGGTGTGCCTTATCTTTACTTTTTGCAAAGGCGTTAACAAAGGGTACGCTCAATTAGAGAAATAATCTTGCAGAGGCTGTATTGTATGACGTCTAAAAGTCCACCAGAAGAAGTTAGATTGGATCGTTTATATCAGCTTCAAGTCACGTTGTATAATACTCGTCAAATAAAATACATCCATGACAAGATAGTGGTTTTATATCTTTACGGAATTTTGTTACGTTTGAAACACTAATAATAACAGAGCACGAAGATGTCTAGAAAGTTAGTACAGTAGAGACTTCATAACTCGAACCTCTTAACTCAAACAAGTTTTATGGTTCCTTCAATTAAGATTACCTTGCTCCATAACTCGAAATTTCCTTAACTCGAATAAATTTGTGTTCCCTGTGCGTGTTCGAGTTATGGAGATTCCACTTTATATAGGACTGTTTTATCTTTATTTTGTTGTGTCTGCATGAGATAAATCTACAGTTTGGCAGTGGGAATGCTTGAAGGTTGTCATAATGTATTGAATAGTCCTCATTCATCTCTATACTTCAATGCTCGTGAGATTGTAATTGAATTAGGGAGGATTTCTCAAACAAACTTTTTTTCACACACGCCATGTTTTGTGTTGTTACCACATGATTTTGATGAACCATAGAATTTCAATATAACGAAAAGAACAGCTTGACTGTTCTCATGCTTTTCCGATTTGCAAGAGTGGAATTTGTTTTGTAAAAATTACTGTGTTTTTATGGAATCTATTTTTATATGTAGCATAACTTGCTTACAAGTCGCAATTTTGACATGACTATTCTATCATTGGTCGGCTGCTTGGTCTTGAATTAGTTTCAGTTTGGCAAACTGGTGTAGATTGCTCATAAATATTAAATCTGATGTAGGGTCTGTTTTAC
The DNA here is from genome assembly GCF_902728285.1 of Clytia hemisphaerica. Lineage (NCBI taxonomy): Eukaryota > Metazoa > Cnidaria > Hydrozoa > Leptothecata > Clytiidae > Clytia > Clytia hemisphaerica. The sequence goes on from NW_027104356.1 coordinate 1,654,015, forward strand.
CTTTTGGCACTTTTCTCTATTTTTTTAACAAGTGTAACCTTGGAATGGATGTTAGAAATACATAAAAAAAGAAACGTGAGATGATAAACTTTCACTTTTCAGGAGCTTTGTGATTTTATCCTTGAGCGAACCTGCTGACTCTTTGTGTTTTCTTTTTCCAGGAAGGCAATGTCCATGCCTCATGGCACGAATGAACCGAACGAACGTTGGATAGCGGACGCTCGCAAACAAATGATTCCTGATCGTGTAGACTGGACTGTTGCTGCTTTCAATGGTGCTCATATCTGGCTGGAAACAGATGCATCAGGTTGCTTCAGTGCAGACTGCAAAGTATTAATACATTTCACTCATTTCAAACTGGAATTTCAGCGCCATTTTTTGCTGATTCCCAATTGCCTTATAACTGCTTATAAAAGTTTTTTCTTTGGCAATAATAAAAATAGAGATTTAACTCTGTGCGATCGCCAGAAATTTAGTCATTCAAAAATTAATTTTTTTCTAGAATTTCATTGAGTTGATGTAGACTATATACGACGAAAATACAGCGTTTATTTTTTCTTCCTGTAGTTAGTAAGAATTGCGTAAGAAAAGTTTGCAAAGGTTTTTCCGATATGAAAAGGTTATTTTCGTTTCGTAATGAGACAGTACTACAATAGTCTAGCATGCTAGACGACTTAACTCAGTAAAAAATAGGAATTAGAAAACTTGTCAGGAGCATCAATATAGTCGTCTAGAATATTTTGTGCACAACAAACTTTTCATAAAAATTCTCTTTTTTCATGTTTTTGGATAACATTTTCAGGGGGTCTTGTTGGTTTGTTTTGGTTTGTTTTTTTTTCTTTCACTTAGAAATTCTCATTGGCTGAAATTTTTATTTGTTTATGTATTTTGTTGTATATGATTGTTTTCTCACCCCGCAGAAATCTGCGGGCCCTGCTGGAACTCCCGTAAGCTACGGAAACCACCTTAGCCCAGTCGTTTATTTTAACCATATCCCGACATAAAAATTTCCCGCTTTCAACAAAAACGTTATAAACGACTGGATTCCCAGTCTAGTACTACAATAGATCGATGTGCCACGGTGGTCCCCACACATGCGTGGTAGATTTGATCTAAATGATATGTAAGAATGTTATACAAAGATAGAATAACTGCGTGGTTTTGCTCAAATTTATTATTTCATAAAACGCTGAATCAATAGTCATGATAAATATTAATGATGTCATCTTTATGATGAATCGAGAGTTATAGACTTGAGGTGAGCTCAATGTAAACAATGATTACACAATCAATCAATTCAAGTTTTGTCAGATCTTTAACTTTACATTTCATGTTCCGCGAACACTGCAGTTTTAAGTTTTGCTTGTTTAAAAAACTAAAGACATACTCTTAGAGGCCTAAACTGTTTGTTCAAGGTGCCCACTTTAGTCGGCGAAGCCTAAAATCTCCGGTTTACTTTTTCCGAGTTTCCCAAGCTTTCTTAAATATGACGCGGTTTTTTTCTTGCCTTTTCACTTGAAATCATAAAGTCAACAAAATCATCTTCTGGCTAATTGAACTTGCCTCGATAAGACTGAATAAAGTATGAGTAGTAGAGTAAAAATCAGACATTTCTTTTGAAAAAACTTTTTACCTGACGTTATTGTCGCGGCATGATTCAAAATGACAGAGATGCTAACATTTTCAAAACCTCAAGTTTCTATTTTCGTTTCTCATTACTTCATTTCAGAAATCAGGACCACGGAAAAGATGTACAGCTTGTAAAGTAGTCGCTCATCAGAAATGTATCGATCAGCTGGAAAAGGTAAATATCCATTCATTCAGCATTGGCGACAGTTGATTTGCTGTTGTTGTTCCACTTACTCGTCTATGTTATGACTTTCACTACTACGTCGGTTTTCTTAATCACTGTAAAACACGCCTTTCTTAAAGCATTGTCACTGTTTATTTGCACAGATTTCACAAATCAAATGTCGACCAACTTACCGTGAAGCAACGAGAGAACTGGTACAAACAGAGGTATAAAATTTTTTTCGAAATGAGCCATTTTCGTTGTTCTGAGCCAGGGGTCTTTTTACGGCCCGGCGATCGGCAAATATCTGAATCCTGAAGCACGAAGACTGCTTATTAAGTCGTTAATATAAGTTACCCATCCTGTTACATATTCATGGTGATCAATACACTAAATTTGCTCCGAATGCAACGGCCTAGAATGCGAAAATCACTGGAGTTAATCTGTCATCCGCTGCTCTAACAAAAGTAAAGTGCTGGCTGCTGCCCTAGTCCATTTTATACCTCAATATTTTTTCCCAGGCGTGAAATTCAATAGAGGCGCTCTCATAAACGACATAGGCTCGATGACCAACCATAGCCACTATCAAATTCTTTTTTTTGGACCTACCTGGAAGTCCTATAAATTAACCGTTGTCCGTCCGTCCGTTCGTCTGTTACTAGCTTTTCTCGAGATTGGCTCATTAGTTTTTTCTGATTTTTGGCATAAAGATGCAAAATGGCAATGCCCAAAATGTGACGGAACCAGAATTTCGAAAAAAATTATTTTCCGGTCGAAAATGCCGGAAATATACTGGAAAAATTGTTTTTTTTGGCATTTTCTCAAGATTTTATCATTAGTTTTTTTCTGATTTTTTGCTCAAAGATGCGTATTAACAATGCCCAAAACATTGGCGAATCCGATTTTTGAGAAAAAATTTTTTCCGGCCGAAAATGTCGGAAATATGCCGGAAATCGCTGTTTTTCTGGATTTTCATTGGACTTTTTCCTTATAATTGGTTGTTTTTTCATTCAAAAACATTATTAATAGCAATGCCCACCATCAAGCATGTTTCAACTTTCAATAAAATTGATTTTTGAAGCCGGAACTATTTAAAAATCGCCGGAACAACCTAATTTCGCCGGAATTTCTCGTGCTGTATATTTTTTTATGAAATTTTGCACACTGATGCAAAATGACAATACCTAAAATGTGACGGAGCCCGATTTCCGAAAAAAAAAATTTTCCCGCCGAAAATGCCGGAAATATGCTGGAAAAACCGGTTTTTTGACATTTTCTCGAATTTTCATCTTTAGTTTTTTCTGATCTTTTGCAGAAAGATGCGTATTCGCAATCCTCAAAACATGACCGAGTTCGATTTTTCCGGCCGAAAATGCTGGAAATATACCAGAAATCACCGTTTTGCAGATTTTCATTGGACTTTTTCTTAATAATTCTTTGTTTTTTTCACACAAAAACATTATTGATAACAATGCCCACCGTTAAGCATGATTCAATTATCAATAAAACTGAGAACTTTCTATTTCTTTTTTCTCTGCTCCCCTTCCCTCTCCCCCATCAACAATCAATGATGAAATTTAATGCGTTATGCATTTTTGCGAAACGCTATGTTTTTTGACTGATTATTTATTCATTTTTCTTTTTATTGCTATCTAACTTTCATCATCAGGTAGGTCCATTCAGCATGTAGCTTGTTTTTTTTCAGAGCAACCCACCGCACCACTACGTCAGGCGGCGGAAACAAGAAGGGAAATGCGATTCGTGTGGAAAAGGCTTCCAGTCTATGTTATCGTACAAAACACAAAAGGAACACGTGGCCATCAGCTGTTCATGGTGTAAAAGAGCCTACCATTTGAAATCAGAATGTTCGAAAGCGTTTCTAGTGGAACCACTATGCGATTTGGGTGTTCATAAAGACATTATATTACCACCGTCATGGGTTGTCAAATTACCTCCAAGAAAAGTGAGTACAATATTAGCAGGAAACGTTATACACGGGTTTTGGAATTTGTCGGATAAAAAGATAAAAAACTAGGTAGAGTTCTTGCTTGCTTTTCTCGAAAAATATTCGAAATCTGCGTCTCATAATTCGCCATTCGGAGCCTTGACTCGGAAGATTCTTAAGTAAAAAGCCTTTTTGAAAAGCCGTCCTCGATCTCAACGTGTATATGATAGTCCCGCACATACCAATGCTATAAGTTCCTTCTGAATTATACTAGGAATAAAATTTACAGAATGATCGTCATGTTACCTTTATCGTTCTTCTGCTTTCAGTATTCACAGATGACGGGCAAACGCGGACGACAAACGAAGCGATTATCAAGTAAAGAACGACGAGCTTTTGTTGTACGTTTTTTAAAACCCTTTTTAAATCATCTAATCTTGCCATGCTTAGTTTATCATGTTTTTTGTCTTTTTTTGACTTGAAACTTTAAGATTGATTCAATCGAGTTATGAGTCTTCCATGTGAATTTCCTAACTCCTTGTCCTTTGTAAAGTTCATTTTCTTTAATATTTTTCACCATTCTTTTCGCAGATAAAACCAATCGAAAAAGACAACAAAATACCACTAATAATATTTGTTAATCCAAAAAGCGGTGGCAATCAGGTAATCATTTCCGTCGTCACAGTGTGCTGTCATTTGATTCGTGTTTTCACTCTTCACAGACTGGACTCATCTAGGTTTTTACACTATCGTTATTCCTTGGCAGGAATCCTTTTTTCAATTTGGTTTTTTTGACTCGCTTAGGGTAGTATTATCAGAACGGTTTTTTTGCGGTTTTTATTGGTCGATATTCTTCGTGGATAGACAAATAATCTATGACTTTTAGACAGTCTTTTGATTATTTTCACGGTCAGCCGCCTCGACTATCTATGAACTGAACGGAACATTGAAAGGAGCAAGGATTAAGGTGCTGGCGTTCTGACCACTCGGGAATTGCTCCCTTTCATAAGCAGTGTTTCCAACTATCTTCTACCTACCCTTACTTTTAATCATTAATTTTCTACCTCAAATCGTCAATCTGTCGATAACAAGATGGAAGAGTTATCTTTACTTTTCTTTTTAGGGCGGCCGAATACTCGAAAAATATCAATATATTCTTAATCCTAGGCAGGTAAGCGCTATCATTCCTGATTTGTTTTGAATAATTATCCCATGGCAATAACTCGGCAATGTCAGAGGTAAACTATGCAAAATAAGAAGTGTTAGCCGTCAAGAAAAAAAACATAGTTTGTGATAACCGCCTAATAAACAAGAAAAAAAATCAAAATCAAGTCTTTTCTTTGCATTTGTAGGTTTTTGATCTGTCGCAGGGTGGACCAAAATTTGCGTAAGTATTTCTGAGTGTTTCAATTAATTGATAATTTTGTTCAGAAACGTTTTTATCTGATTCCTTTTTGCTTACACACGATTCACACGTTTTCTCGGGATTACCATATATTCTGATTGTAGGATCACTTTTCCGCGTCGCTATCATCTCAAAACCTAACAGAAAAATGTGGCAATTGAGATATGTATTATTTGATTTTTCTTTCAGATTGGAGTTATATCGAAAAGTACCGAATCTTCGAATCCTCGTTTGTGGAGGGGATGGGACGGTAAGACAACAAACAACAACAACAATACATATAAGAAATTAATATACGAAACTTTCTTGATTTAAATTTAAAGAAAAACAACAAAGTTTTATTTCAAAATTGAGCAAAGCTTTTCGACTAAAAATCATCTTCAGTGCTACAAGGGATGTTAAAAATTGGAAATAAAAAAAGTTACAATTTATGTGTTTAAAAGCAATTAAATGTAGTAAAAACTGAATAAAAGTAACATCATAAATTCATCATCTTGATTTAGATTGACTTGTTTTCATGAGCTTCTTTAAGTAGTTAATTCTTTTATAATTCACCAACCAACACACGAGATCTCTTTGTTCCTGAAATTCGCCAGAATATTTTTTAGATATTGATCTCCTCCTCTCGATAAAGGTTTGAACTACTTTTAAAATACCTTCCACTTTTCACAGGGAAGAGTAGAAGAGTGTCCACCCTTGCGATACCTCTATAACTCGAATTTTCCTTGAACTCGTACAATTATTCTGACATGGGCAATTCTCCACGACTCGAACAAAGTTACGTACCATATTTATATTTGAATTATGGAGACTCCGCTACAATCGTTTAAATACGTTTTTTGATTTCAGGCGGGATGGATTCTTTCGGAGATCGACAAATTACGCATTCAACCACCACCGGCCGTCTCAATCCTTCCTCTGGGGACTGGTAACGACCTCGCACGTTTCCTTGGATGGGGTGGTGTAAGTTGAAATCTTTTATTATTGCTAAGACTTGTTTATGTCCTTCATTCCATCATTGTGTTGGTAATAATTTTGCCAAGGTTAACTGCTGAAATATTTTCACTAAGCTACTTCTTCAAAACCATTAATATTCAAAGAAAAAGTTTCTTTTTATTTATCATCTTTTTTGTATTATATTATAGTACAGTGACTTTATGTTGAAGCTTTGGTAATAAATCTTGTTCTTAATTTCTCCCTTTTTATTTAGGGTTACATGGACGAACCTCTCAGTAAAATTCTTACGCACGTCGAAGAGGGAGAAGTACAAAGACTTGATAGGTATCCATTCTGTTTTCTTTTTCCCTAGGTACTATTCTTCACTACGATACTGCTTTCATTAGGTTCAGTGTCGTATGATTTGTCCGAGATGCAATAGATCTTAGAGTCGCTCCTTATTGTTACTACTAAAAACCTGGGTGGGAGTGCTATCTTAACGAGAAATTATTTTGTTTACACTTCAGGTGGGACATTCAAGTGACAACAAACCAAGAGAAAACGGAAGAACGGCTCGAAGATGACGGCCTTAACTCTGTATCCAAGGTGAATAAAGTTTATTAGCGACTGTATTCCCACAATTTTCAAGAATTCTATTTCAGAATCTGTGTAGTTTTCCGTTTCTTTCTCTTCTGCAATTTTTATCAATTTCATTTGACTTCTTGTTCGGTCTTTAAGAAAACCAAAGGTACGTCAATCGCCTTGGTGCATCGTTTTTCTACTACCAAGGCTACGAGGTTTTCTCCAATCATGTTTATATTTGGATTTTGTTTTTAGCTACCTTTGAACGTGATGAACAATTACTTCAGTATGGGTGCAGATGCGGACGTCTGTCTCGAGTTCCACGAATCGCGCGGTAAACATCATCAATAAATATCTTTTGCACTTTGCCATTATAATAACCATTTTTTATCGAAATCTAGATATCTAATCTCCAATGTAATGATTTTCTACTTTTCACTTCTTGACTTTGCGCAGAAACAAAAATAAAATAAAACTTTTTTAGGACCTAACTACCTTATCGGCCCTTTTTACGCCGGCCCTAATTGGCGTTATTTTTGGGCACGTAGCGTATTAAGGGCCGGCGTAAAAAGGACCAAGATTTTGCAATTTTTACCTAAAAGTGGCGTTAATTTTCGATAATTATGTCTCAATTTAAAGGATTTTAGGTATGATTCGAAGACAAAAATTGTTCATTGTTTTACTCCATATCTAAGACCTCACGAAAATCAGTGATTTTGAATGGGATTTTCAACAATTTACTACCGAAACATGACATTTTAATGTAAATTTTAAACATTATTTACTAATTTGAAGCATAAGTAGCCATTTTTACAAATTTTGGCGTTATTAACGGCCCTAATTGGCGTAAGCCCAAAATTAGATTGTGGCGTAATAAGGACCGGCGTAAAAGGGGCCGGCGTAAAAAAGGCCGATAAGGTAATCAGTTTCGTGTATAAAAGCTCTTGTCAACATAGGAAATGAACTTAATTCTCTAATGTTTACTGGAACTTTTACTTAAGCGTATTGCAATCATCAATAACTCAAACATCAACGAAACAAATGTACATTTTATCTTCTTCTTCTTTTAACAGAGGCGAATCCTGAAAAATTCAATAGTCGAATAAAAAACCTTTACTTTTATGGAAGGGTAAGTAAGATCTTGCATTATTCAAAGAAGAGCTTTTGACAGTTTAGTATTACGGGATTGGGCCTTTGACCTTCATCCCAGTGGCGCCGGGTTGGACGTTTTTTTAATCGGTATGTTGGTATTTTTTTGGAATATTAACGGGTTTTCAACGGCCCTTTCTCTCATATCTTTTTTGGTAAAGCTATCAGCCTACAAATGTTTCTATCATCTTTTTTAAAGAGCCATTGGGAAACATGGGAATTCGGCTTGATATACTGCATAAAGACTATCAATGTACTTTTTATACCGGTTAGCTTGTAGCGACTTTTTCACTCAACCATCAAATCATTATTTTTAATAATAAAGCTTTACAGGTTTGCAGGCCACCGTCATTTTTGCATCCCTTTATTTACTCTTGTTTCTCCATTTCAGAAAGGCGGCGAAACAGTAATAAAACGAAAAAGCAAAGATTTGTATAAATGTATAGATAGTTTAGTTGTAAGTATAAACCATTTCACTTCCCTATGTATCGATTGACCACCCCGAAAATATTTTTTCTAATTTTTAAACTACCCTGAACTACTCCTACCTATCCGTTTGAAGTTTATTTCAATCATTTTTAAGCATTCTGATCAGGATTTTTGCTATGTTTGTTTTGCGTATATTACTGGTAATCATAGAATGATCACAGCGGCTCGAAATTATCTTTCCAACGAACAACGTCACCGTTTATTATATTTAGTCCTTTCCTTTAATTGTGCACTACTTCTTGTTTATTTAACCTTTTTCGACGTTACAGCCTATAGAAGGTCGCTCTTTGGAGTCGAGAAACTCGGTTTTTTGTTTATTTTCACACGGACCATCTTCCAGTGACTAAACTTTTGACGAAATACATAATTTTATGTGGAAAATAAACTTTAAACATCTACTGTTTATTTTTTTCAGTGCGATGGTTGCGATTTAACGGAAAAAATAAAAGACTTAAAACCACTTTGTTTAATATTTTTAAATATATCCTCGTAAGTTGAATTAGTTTTGAAACATTTTGAAAGTCTCTCACTAAAATAGTTAAACTAGAACTTTTCAAATATCGTTTTTTTTCTTTTCTAAATTGTTCACCTTGAAAAAAAAGCTCTTCAATATTCATAGTCTATAACATATTCTGAAAAAATCATTTTTCTGATTTTTTTACTAAAAGATTTAAGAATACAACGAGATTTTTAAGCCTAATACTTCAACATTTATATTCCTCTATTTCCTAGCTCAAATCTACATAGAAGCTACAGTTTTTGATTTTATTTCATTTCAATTTCTACCTTTACAGATATAGTGCTGGCACTTCACCCTGGGGAAATCCAAGTAGCGATGTAAGTAGGTGTCACTGAATCACGCACAACATAATTTTTTACGTTTAGTAACAGAGGCTGCTTCTGGTTTATTTTGAAATTTATTTTTATTTTAAACGTTTCGGCCTCAACAGGGTGCCATCATCAGTAAAAAAATGTTCTGTTATTAAATCTATTACTCAAGATGTATGGAAGGAGTGATTTATTTAAGTTTTTTACAATATTTTTTAATTCTTCTTTCATTTCAGCATTATCTACCTCAAAGTTGTGATGACGGCTACCTAGAAATAATCGGTCTAACGTCAAGAGCAATGGTAAGTTATCATAAGTTCCGTTGACTTGAGTCAACGATATATCAATAAGATTTAAATACCCTTTTAATAATAACAGGCATAACTGTTGTGAGCAATGGTGTGATTCCCTATATCTATACCACAGGCCTTTAAGTCAACCCATATAACAAAAAAAACCTTTCGATGGTCACGACAAATTTTCTATCCGTTTCATTTTTCTTCATTCACTCTAAAAATAATGATTGAAAAATAATGCCCTTCCCTTATCGGATCGTTATCAAATAGGTTAACTCTATTCTCCCGTTGTATATTGTATTGAGCATAAAAGGCTTTATTTATTGACTTTCGGTTCCACTACTCCAGATAAGATGGAGTTTTTATAAGATACTTTAATAATTTGTCATTTGAAGTAATAAAAATGCCGCGTTCTTTAGAAAAATTAACAAAATTGTTTTATTACTGGTTGATTCGGTTGGTCGAATCAAATAAGAGTTTGTAAAAACTCCATCTCGTCACTACTTCTAAACTAAATATAATAAATGCGCGAACATTTTCTAATTTTTTTTCCTTTCTACACACAGGTAACAACGCAAGTCGGTGGTCATGGTGTTCGGATTTTCCAATGTCGGTGCGCTATGCTTACTACTACTACCAAAATCTCAATGCAAGTTGATGGTGAACCTTGCAGGCTAAATCCTTCCAAAATTAAAATCAATATCAGGAATCAGGCTAACATGATTGCTAAAAAGAAGGTAGGTTGTAAGCAATAACATACTAGCGAGTTTATGTTATTTTCAGCGACGGAGACGGTTAGCTTCTGATTTGTCTAGATCCTGATGGATTGAGGACGACAGTAAATCAGCACTTTTACCGTACTAAATTTCGCGGCCCAAAACTGCAGGTTGCTCCAAATCGCTTCAGTTACACCACGCCCCACCTCAAAAGTGCAAGTACATAAAGTCGCTACTACTGATCAAGCTGTTTCCCATCCTTTCCTTTTTTTATGTATCAACAATACACGTTTGTTTCCCCGTACTTATCATCATTTACAACTCCTTAGATATTAATTTTTTCAAAGTACTACAGTTGACGCTCTCTAATTCGATCTTCAAAGGGAATTGAATTTTCATCGAATAAGGGAGCGTTTATGAGAGTTTCTTGTTGACGGGGACTTTAGATTTAATCGAATGAGGTAGCCTACCGAACAGTAGAACGTCGAATTAGAGAGCGTCAACTGCACTTTCAATTGTTAGACTGGCGCAATTTCCCGGCAATTCAGTCTATATGGAATCTTAATTCAGTATCACATTCCAGAAGAATTTTCCACTTCTTTTTCACAGCCTCATCGGTCAATATATCCAAAATCAACAGAATCAATAGAATTGATCACACCGAAAACAATTCGTACCAAACTCTACTATTTGACTTTCCAACAATACGACTCTTTGGTGAAATTCGACATTGAAGAAATCAAATCGGTAGTCCAAGAACTATGTCCTATTGAAATCGATCCTGAATTGCAACTGGATGAGTTCAGGAAAACACTGGAAACAATGAAACAGACAGGGGTAAGTATTCTACACCGCTGACTTTTATATACCTTGAACACAGTTTCTCGATCCCTGTCAAGAAAAATCTTTTATCCGGTGACTTCTGCAACTGGTACCCTAATGGTAGCTCTACTCAATGCTGGTGAAAAAAATTGAAACGGATCACTTTTCTAAAAACTCTGATTAAAGATAGCGGATATAGCTTGGTCCAGGGTATATAAAGGTCAGTGGTATGCTCGCTATTCTTCTGACATTACGTCACTTTTACAACGCCTGATTGGTTGCAAGTGATGTATTTGGGTGGAAAAACTGGAAAAGTTACCTAAAGGATTCTGCACGTATTCTGAATTTACTTTTCATCGTTCTTTCTCTTTGCTAGGAAACATTATCTTCGAAACTTCACGATGACTGGTGCTTCCTAGATGGTTAGTATAGTTATTGACTTTTGTCGCACATTTCGTGGAAAATTTTGCCAAAAGTCAGATATTTTAAAAACGTAAGATGATTGTTAAAAGAGTTCTATGCTACAAAATGCTGCTTTCTTATTTTCTAAAGAATACTTCCCACGTTCTTAATAGAGAATTCCACATTTTTTCATTTTACTTTCTTTCTTCATTTTCAGCCACGTGGACTGCCAGGATATATCGAATCGATGAAGCACAGGTATTTTTAAATCTGTTCTCGATTTATCTATTCTTGATATGCGTAAGTCATTTTTCTAGCGTCTTACACATATCAAGAATAGTCCCATCAAGCTTCATCAACTCTTCACTTATCCTGTTATAATCATTCAGTCACAACTTGAAATTCGTGAAACTTATTTTCTCAGTCCTATTAGAAATAAAATATGATAACTTTTGTAGCTGAAATTGATTGACCTTCACATTACATACTATCCTATCATCTATTCTCTCAATAACCAATCCCATGACTAAATCTTTCCGTTTCATCTCGTAGGAAATGCTATTACACGTGGGAGACATCTTGGAAGGTGGAATTTATGTATTGGATCGACTACGGAAACCCGATCAGCTGATTCCACCTGTGTAAGCCATCTTCTTCTTCTTTTTAACGAACCAACTAAAAGAGCTTATCTTTAATTTTGGTGCAATGTATTCATAGTACCCACTTTTCTACAGGTTTTTTTCTTTAAATCTTTTAAAATAGGGAGGGAGATCGAAGGATAAATCAAAGGTTTGGTTTAATACTTGATAACTCAATTTGAGGGAGGGGTTAATACCATTTAGGTCATCTCAAAACTGAAGTTTACAAAAAGTACATCATAAGCCTCCGTATAATTTCAGAATGATTCACTCCTGTGCATCTCAATATAATGTAACTTTGACCAGAAACTTTTTTGGTTCACTCCTCTTAAAAGTATTCTCAATTTTCAATTAGCATAATCCTCTTTTCACTTGATGGGGGTTTGCACTTTTTTGAAAATATTCTTTCCAGAGATACAAAACGATTAAAGAGGTGACATTAAACGAGTTAAATATTGGATTGTGGGGTATTGCCTGTGGTATTTAGAAGATTGTGTTGAATTATTAATAATTTTCATTAATTATAATCAAGAATAAAATGAATAAATTGTGATATTATAATTTTATTGGGTACTGCAATAAGGAAGGAAACATCCTCAACTGACATCCTGCTCACACGCCTTCACATATTCCTTTCCATTATTATAATAAGTACTCTTCCTTCATGTTCAACATTTCACTTCTATATTGTTTTGATGTCTAACATATATCTAAGAGAAGAAAGGAACATGCTACTTTCATAGAGAGAGTGTTTTACGTAGGTTGCTCCTTGACGGGAACTAAAATTTAGTTCGAATTATAGAAAGATTTGAATAATAGAAGTTCGAAATGGCGAGTGTCCCCTGTACCAAAATGCTCTCGTGACCTGCCCATACGAGAGAACCATTATACAATTAACAATTGGATATTACATTTTCTCATTCTTACTTTATTCTTCTTCACAGCTCATCAGTGCTTTCGAAGAGTCAACCTTCGTCACCATCACAACAACGTAACAACAACACTATCCAACAACACACCACCACACATACAACACACACAACACTGCACAACCATCTTAACAACAACACTAACACTCCACACAATGGTATGCTCAACAACCGCTGGCAATCATTAGACTTTACAAGCACCGCCGTCAACGCCAACGCAATCATGCCACCAAACACGATGTCAGCAAGTGGTAGCATGAGTAGTGATCTAGCAACTTCCAGTGGCTCAGATAGCGACTTGACGAGTGATGGGTAAGGCTGTTTCCAGTGTCTATTCTTCCCTCAAAATTTATTATTCTTGTAATTCTTTATACAATATATCTCTCCAATATGTCTACAATATATCTTGTTAATAAGGGTAGGTGGTTGCCACGTATCTTAACGTATAATAACTAGAAAAGCTTATTTCATTTTGTTGATTTTCGTCAAAAATATCATACAGTTTCTCTGTGTTCCCATCTCTTCAATTAAATTGTATTATCAATTTTCTCCTTAACAACTCGAGGGTTATCATAATATCTTTCCTACTTTTTTCAGCCTCTCATCAGACATCAGTCCAACGAGTACTTTGGTACCTCAATCCAGCATGATCGGATACGAAAGTGAATTTCAGTAAGTTGAATCCATTGAAATTTAAAACTTTAGGCTATCATTCAAAACACAAGATATGCTGTGGTTGTCTCACCACTACCTTTAATTGACTTTCCCCTTCATTTAAAAATTGGTCCTCTAAAAAGGCTAATCTTCTTCGTTCAAAATTTTAATGTCTTACATTTTACCCTGGAATCATTATCCATTATTGAATCATTTTTAACGTTTTTTACTTCTTCGTATCTTTCAGACCACCCATCGACCAAACAGAGAAGAATAAGCGTAAGTGAAAAGATTTTTGGTAGCAATAAAAACTAATAGAAAAATCTTTGATGAATCCTCGTTTTGAATTTTGAACGTTTTGTCTAAATTTGATTATGGTAGTTCAAGTGCTGACACGAGATCCGACAATTCCTTTCACTCATGAAGAATCCCAGTGAGATAAAATCTCGAAACACGAAGAACTGTTCTACAATGCATCTTTCGAAGGGACTGGTAATTAAGTTACAAGGAAAATTTGTTCTATACACATGGTATTTTAAGGCTGCTTCCAAAACAAACCAAGCAAACCTCTGCCAAAACTCCATTTCACATGAGAGACATTTCCATGGATCTCTGCGGTGGAGTTCAAATTATTTTTAGCATTCGAATAGCTTGACTAAATCGAGGTTAAATTATCATTTGAATGCAACGGTATCTTACATTTTCTACAAGAGCGCTCTTACACTTGTGTTTTCGATACTGGCGTTGAATTTTCCTTGCGTCTTTGTCATCATTCTCCTCGAAAACTGATTGCGCTGCTAAGGTTCGATATGTAATTCACCACACTGTACTGATTTTACAAGTATTAACCTTCGTAGTATTATGATACTATTTTTTTATCAAATTTTAATTTTTTGTATTTTTCAGTATTTTTGGAGGCTGCAAGGACAGGTTTCGCATCAAGGGTAAGTCCATTTTGTTGAAATTAAAAGTTACGATTCTTAACGGGGAATTCTTGTATTTATGTTCCTTCTTTTGGTATGTGTAAAAGGTATACTAAATATCGGTATTTGTACTTAAGAAAGTCTGCGAACACAGACGGAGACAACCCGAAGGCTCCTCTTTCGATAGCTATCAATGCGAATGTAGGGGAGGGCACCACTCTTTTCCCTGGATTGTTCCACTTAATCTTGATCCTTCTCTGGATTGCTAAGCATTAAGCAGAGGGACACCAAGTACCATTTTGTACTAAGTACGTAGTCTTCTGGTACCCAAGTCTATGCATCGTAGCCGAATGCTCTAACTTCGCTATTTGTACTTAATATTTTCGAGGATAATAATTCGAAATTGCTTTTTCTCTATAGTTCAAACAGCTACACGAGAGTGGAGCCAAGCTGACGGTTTGTGATTCTGCTGGCAGAACACCATTACATTTGGCGTCAAGGAATGGCTATAAAAATATCGTCGAGTATATCCTTGAAAGAGGTATCCAATTGTCTCTAACCATTCTTTTTTCGATACCACTCTGCTCTAGAGGTGTAGCGCGAGGCATTTAAAACCATTGGAGTCTCTTAAAAGTAACCTATTACCTGGGGATGATTGTTAGCTTGATGCTCCAGAACATTGCTTCCTGCGATGCAATTTTCGTCAAAAGTTTTGAGAAAACTAGTCTCCGACATATTTATGAGATTGTTGTCACCTTTTTACATTTGCGCAGCCTTGTTGGATGAAAATGTTTGACGTTTTCGCGCAAATGACTTATCTTTTTCACCCTTTTTTACGTGGCTTTTTCACCCTTATGAAACTTGACTTCATTTACGCCGACCTTTAAATAAAACAATATAAGTAGTAATCGCCAAAGCATCACTCAGATGGACTAGGCTTGAACCAATTAATTCTTTTTTTTCAGTACCGCTAGCAGTAGTGGACATCATGGACCAAGAAAAAGGTCAAACCGCTCTCCATATTGCTGCATCCACCAAACGAAGGACGATATGTCGTCTACTGGTTCGTAAAGGAGCTTCACTGTTCAGAGCAGACCTCGAGGTAAGCTCCCATTCGATTTCAACATTCGGCTCTTTGGTTTTGGCATTGGGTTTTTAAGTCCAATTTTGTACTTTCCCCTATAGAAACAAACTAGTTTCATTTTTTGAAAATATTTGAGGCCTGGGACCAGCCTAAACCAGACGAAAACTTCGGAGTAGCCTGGCAACTTAAAAGATGGCGAATTTGGATGAACTTTGTTGTGCATGTTCCTGGGGTGAATATCTGGGTCGATGTCTTTTTCTCATTTTCTTGAAATCTAAATTTTGGGTGTTACATGAAAAATGATTGACATTGGTAGATATAAATTGGATTTGGAAAGCATTTTTGCAAACGAAAGTCCGTTTAGTCTGTTGTTTTTTTTGTTCGAGGGTTTCATACGAGCTCTTGCCATCACTCTATAATTTGTGTATTTACAATCGGGCTTTTGAGTTGGTTGAAAAGATACTGTACTTGAGCAAAGTGCATTGCGCACATTCGACAACGAAACCATATTAAAAGAGAAAGTCTCCTGGAAGAAGTTTTTAGTATTTATTTTCATACTACTGTAATGGTTAACCACTGAACCTTCTACAATAATCGGATAACACAAAAGTCTCGAGCGTCACAAATTCGTGATGACATACTTCCATTGACACTTTATTAATACATTTCGCAATCTCATGTACTGCAGACACAAAGTAGTTTCTCGTATTTAAGTACACTATTATTATTGGAAAGCTCTGTTCAAAAACAAATGAGATGTGAATCTGCAAGCTTTTTTTAATCGATCAAATTTCAAAGCTAGCGTGTTTATTTCAGAAATTCAAATGTCAAAGACTGGCTGTTAAAGTCTTGTTCACAATTCCTGTCCATGCTTAAAAACTTTCATTATTTTCGTCAAAACGTTTGTTTTTCCTCATCAAGGCAGAACTCACTGTTATAAGTGTAGAAGAATAAATAAACTCATTCACGATTGATGAAAGGTCTTATCGTTGTTGATCCATCCTTTGAAACTGTGTGTGATGTATGCTATCCCCATGCGTTATTTGCATAGTAGTAAGAGACTTTGTGGATAGCTTCATGAAATGTTATTTTTTGTAACTTTGTGCTTGAGCTTCAAGCGGTATTTTTTAATCAGTATGGTTATATTTTAAAAAGCAACTCCTATTACATTTTTTGGACCTACCCCAGTGGAGGTCCTATAAATTAACCTGTGTTTGTTCGTCCGTCCGTCCGTCCGTTCGTTCGTTCGTTCGTTCGTTCGTTCGTTCGTTCGTTCGTTCGTCTGTTACCAACTTTTCTCAGGATTGAATCATAGGAATCTTTTGATTTTTGGTACAAAGGTGCAAAATGGTGGTGGCCAAAATGTGACGGAGCCCGGTGGAGGTCCTATAAATTAACCTGTGTTTGTTCGTCCGTCCGTCCGTCCGTTCGTTCGTTCGTTCGTTCGTGACGGAGCCCGATTTTCGAGAAAAAAAATTTTTGGGCCAATTTTTGGGCCAAAAAACAGCTAAAAAAAGGGTTTTTTATCTGAAAAAGCTAATTAAAATTCAGAAAACGCGTGTCAAACTAAAAATCAAAAACATTCAAACAGAGCGAGAAATCATTTTCACCAACTTAACGCAACAAGGACAAAAGTTGAAAACCAACAAAACAAAACAGCGACAAACCTTAAAACCAACAACAATAACAAAATAAAAACAAAGAACCAAAAAGTAACAACCCACAAAAAAACAATCTTACAATAGACAAACAATCAATATAAATCTACAAATTTAGCGGAGAGAAAACCGGTAAGTGAATTTAAAGAAAGTTGAGAAATAAATGGAAAGCGGATAGATGAAGACCAAAGTCTGGCATCAGGTGTGGCCATGAGTAAGCTTGCCCTGCTACTCTAGAGTCACCCGTCATCTAACGAAAGGTTAGAAAGTGTTGCAATCACAATCTAGAAAAGAAAAGATTTAGAAAGAAAGACGCATAATCGAAAAGTTTGAAAAGTTGGCCCAGAGCCCGGTTCGGCGTGCCGTATCCGAGTGGCCGTACGAAAGGAAAAGAAGAAGGAAATGAGGACTTCAAACAAAAAACACACAAATTTATATCAATACGCGTGAACTTCTTTAACCAAATTTTTTACTAATGTGAGTTGCTAATTCACATATCCTGCAAACAAGTGGAGCGCTACCAACCACTAGACTTTCTAATAAGTTCAAGCGAGACATTCACAATTTTCAAACTAAAAATGTTAAAATAAAACGACAAATCCGATAAATGTTTTAGATGATGATGATAATTAAATAAAACTAGAGAAGACTTTCTAAGAATAGTGTTATATTGCTAGCAAGGGGATGGAATACCTGCTGGCGTCCATATATTTTTTTCAATGTCTTTTGTAAACGAAAGACTTTTCCGCCTTGTTTCAAAGCACGGTCCATTAAAACTCTACCCGCCAAGCTAAAATTTTCCAAAGATGAACTAACCCGTGCTATCCGGATGATTTCAGCACCAAAACAAGAGTAAAACATGGTTGAAGGCAAATTACTAGTGCAAAAAGGAAGACGTACAATCTCAAAGGAAAAACTGTCCCTTTTATCAAAAAGTCTAACATCTAGACGACCGTTGATGTTTCTCAATTCAATGTCTAAAAAAGTAATTCGATCACCAGAACTTTCAAGATTTAATTTTAATTCTGGAGGATAAATTGACTCAAAATTTTCCAAGAAGAGATTGTTATCGTTGATGGTAAGAAGGTCATCTATAAAACGAAATGTGTTGCTAAATCGTCTGGCTTTTTGAAGATTTTCTTTTTTCAAGCTTTTGATCCACTTCGACTCAAAATGATAAAGGAAAAGATTAGCCATAAATGGGGCTGGGTCCGACCCCATCGGTATCCCAATGATCTGACGAAAAATATTAACCCCAAAAGTGAAATAAGAATTCCCCATAAGATATGAGAGGGCCTCCTTGAAAAGATCTTTTGAAAATTTTACACCGGCATTACTTTTCTTTGTCACCCATCTTGCACTAGTACCAGAAACAGAAATCACATCATTAGCACCTCCTTGAAAACAAAAATCAGAAAGAGTGTTCAACACATCAAGTAAACTTTCGTGTGGAATTTTGGTATAAAGGGTTGAAAAGTCAAACGTGGCCATAGATCTAAAAGAACCTCGCTTGTTCAATTTGTTAATGCATTTGATAACATCGGCATTGTTTTGAATAACCCAAAATGTTTTGACACTTGAATAGAAAAAAGATTTAGCATTATAGTTTTCTATCTGACGAAAGAATAATTTCAGAATTTTTTTAATTGCTTTAGAAAGCGGCTTAGACTTTGTGAAAAATTGGATCATTAATCTTTTCTGATTTTTGGACCTACCGGGAGGTCCTTTAATTTGACCGTTGTCCGTTCGTCTGTTACAAGCTTTTCTCGGGATTGGCTCATTAGTTTTTTTTAATTTTTTGCACAGTGATACAAAATGGCAATGCCTGAAAAGTGACGGAGCCCGATTTTTGAAAAAAATTTTTGGGGGGCAAATTTGGGCCAAAAACTACCTAAAAATAAGGTTTTTTGGACTTTGTGCAAAATTGCTTCATTAGTTTTTCCTGATTTTTGGCAGAAAGATAGAGTGCAAGGTACCCTAAAATGTGGCTGAAGTAATTTTTCTCGGAAAATTTTTTTTCGTCGTCAAATACGGATTTTCGCTTTTTTGGGGAAATTCCCTTTTACCATTTTCCTGTTAGCAGCTTTTCTCGGGATTGGCTCATTAGTTTTTTTTAATTTTTTGCACAATGATACAAAATAGCAATGCCTGAAAAGTGACGGAGCCCGATTTTTGAAAAAAATTTTGGGGGGCAAATTTGGGCCAAAAACTACCTAAAAATAAGGTTTTTTGGACTTTATGCAAAAATTGCTTCATTAGTTTTTGATTTTTGGCAGAAAGATAGAGTGCAAGGTACCCTAAAATGTGGCTGAAGTAATTTTTCTCGGAAAATTTTTTTTCGTCGTAAAAATACGGATTTTCGCTTTTTTGGGGAAATTCCCTTTTACCATTTTCCTGTTAGCAGCTTTTCTCGGGATTGGCTCATTAGTTTTTTTTAATTTTTTGCACAATGATACAAAATAGCAATGCCTGAAAAGTGACGGAGCCCGATTTTTGAAAAAAAAATTTGGGGGGGGGCAAATTTGGGCCAAAAACTACCTAAAAATAAGGTTTTTTGGACTTTATGCAAAATTGCTTCATTAGTTTTTCTTGATTTTTGGCAGAAAGATAGAGTGCAAGGTACCCTAAAATGTGGCTGAAGTAATTTTTCTCGGAAAATTTTTTTTCGTCATAAAATTTTCAAAAAAAGACGACCAAGTTACACAATGATAAAAGAAAATAAATCAGACGTTTTTGCATTCTAAAACTTATTGTGTTTAATCAATAAAAAAAGTAAAATGTAGAACACCTACTTTTATCTGATTTTGATCAACAGGTAGGTCCATTCAGCATGTTGCTTGTTTTGTATGAAAGTAGGGTACCATCATAGGTAAAAGATGGCTCAAGCAGATTTTTGCAAAAAATTTTGTTGGCTCAAAAAACGCATGTTTATCTATAAGAATCACTATTAATAAGCATACATCAATGTTCTTAGTCAAATTACTAATTTTTTTTATGAGATAGATGTCTCTTTTGCTCACAAGGGCTTACTTTTAGAGAGTATGTGTGTTTAGACATGAAATTTTGGTTGCTTAGTGTGTTTTTATAGAAAAACTGGCCAAATTCGATATTTTTTATAAGCACATCATCAATTACTTAGGTATTAGCTTTTCTCGAGATAGGCTCTTTCATTCTTTATGATTTTTTGCACAAAGATGCATAACTTTAAACCCTCAAATGTGACGGAGCCTGATTTTCGAAAATAAATGTTTTTGGGCAAATTTGGGCCAAAAAACGGCTTAAAAAAGGGTTTTTTTGGACTTTGTGAAACATTGGATTATTTTTTTTTTCTGATTTTTTACATGAAAGTAGCTAAAAGATGGCTCAAGCAAATTTTCGTAAAAAAAGAAGTTTTCAACTAAAAAACGCATCTTTATTTATAAGAATCACTATTAATAAGCATACATGTTCTTAGCCAAATTACTCAATTTTTCAATGAGAAGATATTTTTTTTTGCTCACGAAGTCTTGAATATGAAAGATTATTTCAAGAGCATGAAATTTTGGTTTCTAAACGTTTTTTTTATAAGAAACAAACGACTAATTTTGATAGATCGTCACTATTTGTGTTCTGAATGATTGTTTAACGGTCATGCTTACGTAGATATCAATTATATTTGTTAAATGCATAACCAGGTAGGTCCATAAAAGTATCACTTGTTTTCTATAAACATAACGTTTGTAAGCATATACAGGCTCAGTTTTTGGTATCAAAACAATGGCTCTCTTGTTAAGAACAATAGAATGATAAGCGTAATGCGAGCCTGATATAGGGGCAGACATTTGCTTATAAAAAAAACATGTATAGGAAGAAACGTTTAATGCTGGTATTTTACGAGACTATTTTAAAGTAGGGGCTTTAAAATCTATTGGTAAGGTCCAGTCCTACACGACGACTTTATTTTTGCTCAGGCCTTCTCTTTGGATGCATTGGATGTTTCACCAAGCTTGGTCAAAAATGTCTAGCTCGTCTTTTTAATTTCAATAGCGCCTCGTAAAACAATTTGACATGCATTTTGTAAAAAGTGAATGTGATGAAAACATCCGTTCGTCCTCTTTTGATCTCAGTGATTGTTTATTTCTATTTTTGTTTGTTTTCAGGGGAACACACCACAACAATTAGCAATGAAGTCCTCCGATAACGAGCTGGCCAAGTTCCTACAAAGTAAGACGTTATACATGCATCTTTACAGAATAATCGTTCACAGGAACAACTCTTTCGTATTCATTAGCCTTTCGTTCTTCTCGACCTTCTTTATGAGCAGCAGAAAGTTGTTTGGAAGACTTAAGGTGTCGATATTTTTTTTGAAGATTATTCTAGCATTAAAACCACTTCTCATGACATCAGTGACCTAATAAGATAATATCTTCTTGATTGGAATAACAAAAAATTTGAGAGTTTTGGAGGACGTCATGTTTTCTTTCTTTTTGCGTCAACACTTCAACAGTTATTATTTATTCTCAAAACATTACAAAACGTACCAAAAATCTTTCTAATACGTAGTCAAGGGATATTTCACCTACATTTTCACGGGCTGAGTGCTCTGGTAACATTTTTAACTTTCTTTTTGCACTTAAAACAAGTTTCATACATGTTTAACAGACCCCAAACCATACCTTGGTTTTTGAATTTCCTAGAAGTCTGTCCACGTGAAGTGCTTGTC
Source organism: Clytia hemisphaerica (assembly GCF_902728285.1). Taxonomy (NCBI): domain Eukaryota; kingdom Metazoa; phylum Cnidaria; class Hydrozoa; order Leptothecata; family Clytiidae; genus Clytia; species Clytia hemisphaerica. The sequence goes on from NW_027104356.1 coordinate 1,675,965, forward strand.
AAAAGTTGCATTAGTTGATTCGATTCGTGAACAGGCAGGCGAAAAATCACTTCTAATACAAAAACAATATTGTGGCTAGTGCTTCTACGCTAAATTACAAATTTACAATATAAACGAAAATTACCACAATGTTAGAAATTGGCGGCAAGTCATTCGACAATTCCCATTTAAGGTTTAATCAAGAAGAAAAATGTTGTGACCTCATTTTCGTATTTCCTTGCTAATGGCAGAGCTTTTTTCGGCTTTCCTTCTTGCGATCAACTTTTTTGGACATCATCATAAAAACCCATTTTGCTTACCTCGTGTACTTCCGTTAGAAATGATACTTCTCTTAATTACCGTGAGGAAGTTGAACCGCGAAACTTCGTAATTGAGCCTTAAGGTATTTTATAGGCATGAATCTATATAACTTTATTCCGAACATAATAAGCAAACGCGAACAAAACTCGAGGAACTTTCTACGTTAACGTGCCACCTAAGAATACATGGAAAATCTTCTAGAATATGCTTACCGAACAATTCGATGAGAAATTTTGAATTGGTTAGATTGAGATTGTAATAGTAGCATGTTCTTACTGAAAATTCTTTTGACCATAATTTCGTAGTCTCGTTATATGATGTTGAATTCAATCGATTTTATTGTCTTATTTAGAAGAGGAGCAGTTACAGTTAATTGCTGCTGACGACCATGAGACAGCTGTGTAATGATTGGTGGATATTCCCATTCTCACGATTTGATTGGATGACAGGTCCCCATCCCTTGCTTCTGATTGGTCCGTTTGATCACCCTCTCAATGGTGATTGGTTGACAGGAAAACTTCGCACAAATTGAAGGTGATTTCAGAAGGTAGAAAGATGATTTACCATGTTATATATGGTTTTAAAAGACAGCCTTTTGATGCCCAGACAATGACGCCCTAAATCCGCCCCATGGTGTAAATTTCTTTCAAAGGGCGTCCAAGCCAAAGTATTGTGGGGCCGCCATGGTAGCTACAACAATAATTTCATAACTCTGGAAGTACTATGAATTTTGTACGATGACAAGATAACCAGGACATACTTGTAAAAAAATTGACTAGATTTTTTTGATCCGACAGTTTTTGCAGTGCAGTGCGCGGCTAAAATGTCGTCTATTTTTGGTAGAGAAAAAGTTCTTTTAATGTGCATAAAATTAATGTTGGAAAAAAAAGTAAGATAGAAGAATATTTCAACATTTATTATTTCTACATATTTAGCTTTTAGTCATTATGTTAATTTTTTTGCAATTCTTTTCGTTTGTTTATTTTTTTTTTGTCAATGACCTTTCTATTAATTTACTTTTCTCCCTTTTACCTCATTATTTTCCTGCAAAAATCATTAGACTAATTGTTTTGGGCAAAACATTTACTAATATTAATTGGCCTTCTTGAACTCTGAACTAAATAATTTGCTAGTCCCAAAAGCTCATCGCCAGCAATTTATTATGATACCTGACTTCAATGAATTCCTTAGATTTTTTCCAAGACTGGCATGAATTTCACGTTTTTGTATTGTACTTTGCTATAATATTATTTTTTTAATTTCATATTAACTTAATTATTGTTATATTATATATATTATATGTTTGCTACGTCATTATTATTGTTATTATTATTATTATCATCGTGCTTTCTTTATAAATACAAATTACACACTATTCCTTTTGTTTTTTTCAAACAAATTTACACTCTAAATTTTCTTCCCAACGTGTCCTATTTTGGTAACTATAGAAATGTTTGTTTTCAGAAAATTAAGAAAACCAACAAAGCTGAAAAATGATCCATTCTTATTTTTGAAGAATTTGGTGCACATTTTCTCAAAGTAAATTATCTTTCTTGTTGTGACTAAGCCACGATTTGGTTAGGGTAAATTATTTGGCCAGCTTAAATGAGTGGGGCGACGATTTGCACACTTACTTCGGCGCTGCGCGTGGCTTACGCAGTTAGCGCACATATTTTACGTGTGCAAGCTTTTCGCGTGTGATGGGGGCTATTCTAAGTCTGAAATGACCTTCGCGACTTCGGCGCAGCGGCGAAGGATGTTGCGCAGCGCGAGTCTTTCGCATATGGTATAAGTTATTTTATGTCTGGAACAGCTTTCGTGACTTCGCATATGGTATAAGTTATTTTATGTCTGGAACAGCCTTCGCGACTTCGGCGCAGCGACGAAACATATTGCACAGCGCGAGTCTTTCGCATATGGTATAAGTTATTTTATGTCTGGAACAGCCTTCGCGACTTCGGCGCAGCGACGAAACATATTGCGCAGCGCGAGTCTTTCACATATGGTATAAGTTATTTTATGTCCGGAACAGCCTTCGCGGCTTCGGCGCAGCGAAGAAACATATCGCGCAGCGCGAGTCTTTCACATATGGTATGAGTTATTTTATGTCTGGAACAGCCTTCGCGGCTTCGGCGCAGCGGCGAAACATATTGCGCAGCGCAAGTCTTTCGCATATGTTATGATTTATTTTATATCCAGTTCAAATGTTGTCACAGGAAGTGTAATCATGCAAAAACTTGCGCTGCACAATATATTTCGCCGCTGCGCCGAAGTCGCGAAGCAGTATTATCCATGCTAAAATATCATTTTATATGATTAGTTTTACATCAGAAATGGCCTTCACAACTTCGGCGCTGCGGCGAAAGATATTGCGCAGCGCAAGTCTTTCGCGTTTATAAAGAGTTATTTTGTGTCCTGAAATGACCTTCGCGGATTCGGCGCAGCGGCGAAACTATCGCGCAGCGCAAATCTTTGTTAACAGCAAATGAAGCTCATACAGAGTTTCTGAGAATGAAAGTGACGTCAGATCAAATGTCGTCAGAAAAGAAAGTGTAATCAAGCGAAAGGTTGCGCTGCGTAATATGTTTCGCCGTTGCGCCGAAGCCGCGAAGGTAGACATTTTAAAGAATAAATAGGTTTATGTCATGCGAAAGGGTGCGCTGCGCGTTGGGTTTTGCCGCTGCGCCGAAGTCGCGAAAGTAAAAATTTTGAATAAGAAAAAACTATATCTTGCGAAAGGCTGCGCAGCGGCGAAGTAATTGTGCAAATCGCCGGCCCTTTGGCTTAAATCTACAAAGCTTTTGAACAAGGAGTGTTAACCATTCGAACCACGCTATAAGGGTGTGATTTGTTTTTCCTTGTTCTTTGTGTGAAATAATTTCTTTACTTTGAAAACAAAGGGACTTGTACTTATTCCCTTCGTGAGAAAAACTCCATCTATAAATGATTTTGAAAATATAAAAATGATTTTGAAAATAATTTTAGCGACTAATCGACAATTTGTAAATGAATTAGTCCTTCCTAAAATTAACACGACCATATTTTTCAGTTATGAAGGTTCACCTGCTCAAAGATTTTTGTTCATAAGTTAATACTGTATGCAAATATTAGATTCCTTTGATTTTCATTCATTCTTAAGGTTCTGTTAATTTTCCTACGAAATCCTCTAAAATCCGCCATAATAAATTTTTCTTCTGATCTCTCTATATCCGCTTAAATACCATCAATGGGCAATAAAATGAGTTATGATGGCATGACAATCTCTTAATGAGAGTTTGTTAATGAATCTTTAATTGTGCCCATCCTTTTTACTTCCTTTATTAGAGCAATAATGAAAGTTATATTTTAACTTCGTCTTCAAATCATTTGTATCTGACGTCAAAAAGAACCAGGGAAATCGCATGTTTTGATGTGATCAATTTATTTTAATTACCTCTACAATCCAGTAGGTATTTTTCTCATGAGGGGCGATATGGGGTCGTTGAGGGTTATTATATTACTTATCCGATAACCCACCACCTTACCTCGACTGGGCAAGAATTCGGGCTTTAAACTTGATGTGTCGCACAGACGGCACTGTATGATTCAGGTACCTTATCGGATACGGAATAACTCTCCTCTCGACTCCCATGGAAATCTCAGTAAATCTCTCAAGTTTATCAGTTATTTAAAACATAAGCTGTCATACTTAGTTTTAGAAAGATACATTGCACATTAAAATTTGATTATAAAGAATCAAAACTTTTTTTAAAGGAGGAAGTTTCGTTTTTCGTTGGTTTGCAAGCAAGTACTTCCCGGAAGGAAAGCATAGAAACTGCTTTATCGTTCAAAAATACCTCATCACGTTTTATATACCAAGAAAGTGACACTTGTAAACGCCCCCTATGATATTCTCAGTATTACTTCCTTGTACATTTGTACCACAATCCAACACTTAAACAATGAAGCAAATGTTCAGCAGATGGAATTCATTAATAGATGCATACAAAGTGGTTTAGAAATGTATTTGCTAAATCATATCTCAGTGAAATAAACTACTCTGCCAGCCCCAAATTCATAAAGATGGATGAAACATGTCGTTTGCAACCGTTCCTAAAAAACTCTGTGCAAAGGCTCTGATATTAAATAACTCGAAAATTTAAAGGAAAAAGAATCAACTGAGAAACGTTCTTGTAGATGGAAAGTATTTTTCCAAATTGCTGTAATCGTTCTAAAGAAAGTGATGGATTCAACCAGGGTTTAAAACAGCCTAACCAACTCTGAAACATGTTTTTGATCAAAAACACTTTAATTTGGAACCTGTCTAACTAACGTTTAGGTGGTCAAACAATATTTACAAAACTGAAAATATTTATGTTTTAAATTTTCCCGCCAAAATAGAACAATAGATTTAATTATGCAGATGGTGAAATTATGTTCAATGTGTCCGTTCTTTCCGTAAAACTTCAAGTTTACAATGCTCGGGTAAGTTATGGCATGTCTTAAATTTACCATAATTTTTAGATCACATTAGTCGACAGAAAATGACCAAACAAATGACTGAACATGAAGGGTACTATGATGTAGTTTCTAACCTGATGTGTAACCTAATTGTTTTTTCGCTGATTTTAGCGAAAAACCGCAAAAACTGATTATTACGTAATAATCGATGACGTCATCAAAACTAAAAATTAAATTTCTCAAGAATGGTTTATCCAATTGTCTTCAAACTTTCACCAAAGATGTATCTTACTAAAGTCCATCATTTGAAAAAAGATTTTTCCGAATTTTTGATGACGTCTGCAGAAAAAAGGATTTTTCGTTTTTCACTAATTTCTGCTGACGTCATCAAAATTTCGAAAAAAATTTTTTTTCAAATGATCGACTTTAGTAAGATACATCTTTGGTGAAAGTTTGAAGACAATTGGATAAACCATTCTTGAGAAATTCAATTTTTAGTTTTGATGACGTCATCGATTATTACGTAATAATCAGTTTTTGCGGTTTTTCGCTAAAATCAGCGAAAAAACAATTAGGTTACACATCAGGTTAGAAACTACATCATAGTACCCTTCATGTTCAGTCATTTGTTTGGTCATTTTCTGTCGACTAATGCGATCTAAAAATTATGGTAATTTTCAGTTTTTGAGACATGCCATAACTTACCCGAGTGTTATTAGACCTCATAGAATTTTCACAAATTTTAGTAGCTAGCAAATATCATGTGAGGTCTTTCATACAAAAATACGCTCGGTTTCTCATGTATCATCAAATTTCATAAAAGAAAAATATTTAACAATTTTTTTCCTTGTCACAAAATGTTGATATATTATCAGCTGACTTGAAAATGTACCAATTTTCATGAACAAATAATTGAACTTTTCGTTATTGAAACAGACAAATATTGAAGTGAAAATACTTAGATGATTAGATTAATTTTGTCGAGCGTGTTTGAAAAGCAATATCGAATCCCGCCTCTCATAACAAGGTAGGTCTCTTTGTTTTGATGTCAGTACACCAGAGCAATTTATGTAGGAAGTGAAAGATATAACTCATTAACATCAATCTGTTGATGTTGTGATTAAAACCACGCATCATTTGCTCTTTCATAACTTCATGATAGAAGGGAAATAAGACAAAATGTTTCATTGGCTCCATCATAAAAAATATACATAATCACGGAGTTTGGTTTAGCACTCTATAAAAAGGGAGATGTGCATTTCTTATTACTTTTTTCATATAATCATTTAAACCAGTTGTCCTATAGAATCTTTTCCATCAGAGTATTAAAAGTTCTATTCATCCCAAGTTTAAATCTAATGTACGTAGGGGGTCTTACTCAATGAATCACTTTACATCCCTCATGGAATTAATCAAGATGAATTGTTGACTAACAGCAAAAGAGATGGAGAGTGGGTTTTTTTCAGTTTTGAACATTTTTTTGTTGTATTTATGCCCTTTTGTTTCAATGAAGTTAAATATATACAAAATAATAATATTACTCCTAATAAATGATAATAATTCTGACGTTGTTTCATGAGATTTTTAAGCAACACAAGGTAGGAAAATATTTCCAAAATAGTAAAAAAAACTTATAAATTAAAAATAAAAACGCCAGTCAGAGAAAAGAGGAAAGAGATAAAAATCTAAAACTTGCTGTTCATAAATAACAGACTTTTCGGATATAAAAAATAAATGGATGGATTTCAAATTCAAATAAATTTAATATGTAAAGCTAAGATAAAATTAATTCACTATGATACATACAAAATGAATCAATAGAATTTAGTCCCAGGAAGATCAAGAAAACTGCAATAAGAACTAAACACTATCGAGGTCAGACAATAACTCAAACACTCAGCAACGTTGGAAATAACTCAGAAAAAGGATCATCTACATCAGTAATATTGCATTCATCATTTAACTCATCATTGGTGGCGCACGAGGACAACAAAAACTCATCATCAATAAAAGAGCCACCTTGTATCATCCCGTATCCATCATCGGCTGGTTTGCCCACCACGCTACTTTCAGCCGTGGCGTTGTGCATCTGGAAACTACTATCGATCTCAACGATTGTTGAATCAGATGGTGATACTGGCTCAGAGTCAGGGCTTGACGGGCAAGCAAAGTCATTAGTCTCATTTGACAAAAACTCATCAACATCGAATTCTTCACATTTGATTTCGTTGTTGTTATCGTTTTGTCCTCTAATTGTTGGACAATGGCTAATTGGCTTGTTTTCGATAATTGTATATCTGGTGGGATTTGAGGCCTCACTGATTTTGGATTCTTCCATCTTGACTGGTTCGTTATCACCAACAATATCGAGAAATAATTCAGCCTGGGGAAAATGAAAAACAGATTAAACATGGTGCTTACAAAGGGGATTTCACCCTAGAAAATTCTATAGAGAACTAGTTCAATCAATTGTTGATTTTTAAATTTAAAGGAAATTTACAAACACATGCAAATAAAAAGAGGGAAAAGCAAGTAAAAAATTTCTTTAATCTTTGCTTTTTAAATTTGAACTTTTTATTTACTTTTATTTTAGAAGTAAGGGCAGCTGTTCAATGAAATTCAATTCTACTCTAATTTCAATCTGATGAAAGGAGATATTGAGACAGCTGCACATATTGAACATTATGATCAGTTGAGAAAACAAAACAATTCAAACAAAAGGTTTATTGCTCACTTTCAACACAATTCTGGTACCAGTGCTCAAAAAAGCTTAAAAGCATCAGTCAATTAAAGTGACACTGCATATTTCAAAAATCACACGAAGAATTAAAAATTAACCCCCTTAAGTATAAAACCTTTATCCAAAAACCCTACCTGGGACTCATCTTGCACGCCGTGATCATCAAAACAAGAGTCGTCATCAGGATATTCCACAGCAGGGAAAGCCCAAAAAGCAATGCATGCTCCGGTGACATTTCTTCTTTTTTGATCACAATGTGGTCATGGTCACACACTGAAGGTGTAATGATATTTTCTTTTTGTTTGGGGACAATAACACAGGTATAATCTTGAGATGGTGAAGCAGGTGGGGTTAAGCCAAGCTTTGATCTGAGCTGTGCATTATTTTCCATTAATTGATGAACTTGTGATCTTAATTCCTCATTGCTTTTCTTCAAAAATTTGTTCTAATAATTAGAAACAAGGAAAAATATGATTAGACTGAAATTGCACAAGTAAGTAAAATAATGTTAAAAAGAACCATTTAAAAAGTAAATTTTTGAAATTGTCAGTACCTAGATTAATGCATAATATGAATAAAATAAGTTTTCTGGAAAAATAACTTTTAAGGTCTTCAAAATCAAACCTCTTTTTCAACTCGCATAAGTGTAATTTCAAGTTGGTCCATGTGTGCTTTCTTTCGGTCTCGTGCACTTTGGGCAGCAACTCTGTTTTTCAATTTCCTGAAATTGAAATATAAAGTAAAGGTAAAAAGTAAGGTTAAATAAATCACTCTACCTACTTTGCAGACCAGGTATGTCGGCATTACACAAATTCTCTAAAAATAAACCATTTTCAAATAACTTGTTTCTCCAAAAACAAAGATATTATATTGTAATTTTTATCTCACTAGTTTTTCTTACCATCCAGGAAGATTGGTTAAGCAGACCGTTCTCAATGAAAGATACAACCAACTGAAGTGTAAAGAAATTACCTCCTGAGTATTCTTTCTTCTACATTCAGGTTGTCAAGTCTCCTTCTTTTACGGTTAGGATTTCGTTCATCATCTTCAATGGTTGCTAAAACTTTTTTTGCGTCAACTGTAGGGATTCGTGATATTTCAAAATAATTGATCTTCATCATTATTTTTAAATTATATAGCAAGTTGTAATGATGCTATAAGTCAATATTTTTGTCACTAAAATGAAATATAAATTACATTAGATACATCGTGGGAAAATAATGACATTCCATTTTTCTTTTCACGCACAACAACAAAGCAAGTAAAATCAAACATATAAGTTTACCTCAACAGACAGTTATCTTATTTTATACTACTATGAATACACTAATAAACCAAATCAATTTGAGAAGATAATCATCAATACATTTTAAAATCCGAACTAAAGTATATTTTACCATTTTACAAAGGATTTAGCATTTATATCGACTCCACGTTACACCAGCGGAAGTAATAATGATAGTGATCAAAAGACTTTCTTCTACCCGAGCAAATTATATTGAACTACGCTGGCACCGCATACTAATAATAAAAAGAATACTGCTTCCTTCTAATTAAACAGTTTCTGTATAATGTACAACTTGGAAAGATTATCGAACAAAAGATTGCGGGGGATTTTTTATAACGGTGGTTTTGAACCATTACATTTAGTGAACAATATCACGCGGGAAAATATGGGGCATGTGTTTTTGAAGAGATGTTTTGGTTTTGGTGATTTTTCTCTGGTGATTTGGCGTTTTGGACCTTTACCTTGATTCATCTTGGTTTATAGTTTCAGCGTCTCAGCTATTTCTTTACTCACCCAACCCAAGGTTTCGTGCTTGATCATTTCAACACGATTGAGTTAAAATCAGCTAGCCGAAAAAAGGGGCTGGTCCAGAACTTCATTGAGAAATTTGGTTAAGTTTTTCTGCATCTGAGTAAGTCACGTCACATTTATATCACTTGGTAATGTATTGAACAGCCTTGGGTCATTGGTATCTCACTCCCCTTCTCTAGTGACTAATACAAGTCAAAATGCTTGACCTTTTTCAATACCGTCAACTGCTCTAACTTGTTGGGGCGATTGGTCGAAACATGGGACTGTTGATATCTGGCCTGTATTTTCACTTACTGTACTGTTAAATCTTTTGACAACAAATTTGTTTTGATAAATCCACCAAGTTTAGCAATCATACTTTCTGTCATAACATGCAACATGTCACAATAACTTTTACTGATAGCGCGCCCTTTTCCAGACGTAATTAATCGAACCAATCGAACGGTATTTTTAATCGAACTTTGTCGAACTTAATCGAACTTTGTTGGTCGATTAATGTTCGACTAAGTTCGGTTGTCGAACTTTAATCGAATACTCACAAATTTCTCAAAATACAAAGTTCGATTAAGTTCGATTTACTGAAATTGAACTTAATCAAACTTTTTTTAAAGAGACCTTGATAGTTCGATTAGTTTGATTACATTAATCAAACTCAGTACAGTCAAGTATCAATATTTGAGGTATTACGAAAATCGCTACTTTTTGCCGTAATCGCTTTCGTTTTTAACATAAGGTCTTAGCAACGGGTACCCCGGGCATAGTTACGGGGCATTGAGAAAAAATCCTGACATAGAATTTCGAAAAGATTCACGCTATCATATTCTACATCACAAAATACACCTGTTCTATGCTGGGTTTTTTTCTCGGTGTTTTGTAGGCTTAATTATCGTCATGCAAAGTAAATAAAACCCCCTGGAAATCTTTAGGTTTTGATAAGCAAAATACTTACATACTATTGTTTACTTTTCAGGTATTCATCCAATCAGAATTCACGCTGAGAAACTTTCAACCAATCAAAATTCAACCGTGACGCGGGAAATGATCCAATCAGAATCCCGAAGCTAAAGAGTTACAGCCAATCAGAATTTGTTAGCGAGCGGTATTCATCCAATTGGAATCGCGTAACACGAAAGCGAAAGTGAAAGTAAAGGCGGAAATATATTCTTTTTTCGACGTGATTTGCATATATTAGAACAGAAAGAAACGCCAATTTGTCAAAGATTTGTTTAAAACCACCTTATTTTTTGTTGAGTATCGCCTAAATTTATCGAAAAAATATGCTTTTCAACATTAATCTTAAAATCTCTTTTATTGTTAAGTATCCCCAGGGCGCTCAACGCCGAAAGAAAAATAAGCGGGCGGAACCGCCCTTGTAGTTTAATCCCGGGATTGAAAAAACCTGGAGAAAACCTTTTCCCTACATATAATGTAGCTAAGGAATTTTAAAACACTGCATTTAAAGTGAAACAAGATGGCGGGGAAGTAGTGATTTGAGGTTTTTGTAATTAGACAGCATGACAAAGGTTTGTTATATTTTAGCATAACAAAGACAAACTCAGGAGGTAAGGTAAATTGCGTTTTGACTGCTTTTAACTGCTTTTAACTGTTTTTCTAATAAAGAATATATTCAAACTTGACTTCGCTGAAACTTAATCGAACTAATTGATTGAACTTTGTCAAGTTTAATCGAACAAAAATTTGAGAAAACCCGAGCAACTGAAGGCCGCTCCACTTGCGCGTAATTTGATCGCACTTTATGCCGGCCTTTGACAACACTTTGAGGAACTTTAAAGCACCCCCGCTGGTGCAGGCGTGTACCCTCACACCCCCTGACCAGTGGACACCAATCGGATCCCTCGGGACCCCCAAGGGCCGTCCACGGTGGTACCCAAAGGAGATCATGTTTTGTTGTCGAACTTTTTCGAACAGAGTTTTTTGTCGAATTTGTCGAACATTTCTCGTTGTTGAACTTTGTCGAACTTAATATATTTTGTCGAACTTAATCGAATACTCACAATTTTAGCAACTTTTGAAAAGTTCAATTAAAGAATTTAATCAAACTTTTGTCGTTCGATTAAGTTCGACAAAGTTCAATTAGTTCGGTAATCGAACTGTTCGATTAATTACGTCTGGCCTTTTTAACTTTTTTGTTTTCATTCAAAACAGCCTAGCGCCCGATGATGGCGATGGGATTAACAAATACCGTAGCTAAGTTGGTCTAATATCAACATCCCTTGTCTAATTCCGACACCCTTCTTTAGAGACAAGAAAAATATGAAAGCTTGAATCACTGATTGAAAAATGATTATTGCTCTCTGACCACTTAAAAGCAAAGACTAACAGTGTCAACTTTTCTATCAATTTCAGCTGATAAAAATGTCCGAATTAGAGGAGGGATGTCCACACCACAGTAACGAGTGTGTAACTTTCCGCGCGAGTGACGTCAAACCCTGTTTAAAACCACCTTATTTTTTGTTGAGTATCTCCTAAATTTATTGAAAAAATAAACATTTAAAAACATTAATCTTAAAATCTCTTTTCCTGTTGAAAGGAAAATAAGCGAGCAGAACCGCCCTCGTAGTTTAATCTTGGGATTAAAGAACCTGGAGAAAACCTTTTCTGTATATACATATAATTGTAGCTGAGGAATTTTAAAACGCGGCATTTAAAGTGAAACAAGATGGTGGAGAAGTTTTGATTGGAGGTTTTTGTAATTAGACAGCATGACAAAGGTTTGTTTTATATATTAGCATAACAAAGGTAAACTCAGGAGGTAAGGTAAATTGCATTTTGACTGCTTTTAACCATTTTTCTAATACAGAATAATTTCAAACTTGACTTCGCTGACAGCGAGCAATGGGAGAAGGGCTGAATATTTTGAGATCAAGTTTTTTATTGCCACGGCTGACGTTATTTGAAGGGGGTACCATGAAGTCAGGTAACTTGCATCAGTGGGGGGAAACTTGCATAGCCATCAAATGACTGACCAATCAAAGCAGCAAAATTTCAAAACAATTACAAATCTCTGCTCCCAGCTCTACTCTACCATTTTTGTTTTGATTTAACTTTGTACCTGGGGGCTAGATTCTATGTTTGGTGATTGAATTATAAGCAGCCTACCAGACCATAGGTTGGCACTTTCTCATCTTATATTTTAATCTAAGCAATACTCAAAAACTGACAATTTGGTATCTAATATATTATCTGCAGTGCCGTAGCAACTGGGGGAGGGGGCAAGGGAGGCTATGCCCCCCAATAATTTTTTTCAAAAATGGTTATTTTGCAAAATGCAAAGTTTTTCTTTTTTAATTTGTCATAATTGTCTTATAAGTGCATGTTTTGAGTGCATTTTCAAGCAATCTAGAGCTCAAATTTTCAAAATTTTCCCCCTCGGGCCAAACCATGGTTCAACTTCAGCCCCCTAATATGAAAATGCTTCCTATGGCACTGATCTGTAAAAATTCTTTAATCCTGTTGCATTTACTTAGATAAAAAATCTGTCTGGCAAGGGATTTGCACCCTGACTTACAAAACTTTGATAATCTGGCATGAACCTTCTGTACTTAGCTGATCTCTTATTTCTTAGGGCATTTATTCTATTTAGCAATAAGCTAAACTAACTGTTGTATTTGTTTGATTGTTTGAAAAGGATTTTCGAAAGAATTTGACGTGTCATTGGCTTAGGGGTCACCTAAAATATTTGCCAACCAGGGGTTACCTAAATCTTAGGGGTCACCTGAATTCTTAGGGGGCACCTAAAACCTGCTGCCAAGCCATGCTTACCCAACATTTAATTTCAATTATATTATTATATTATATAATATTATATCATTTTTTCTAAAGTAAAAAGAAAATGGATGAATCAAAGAATATACATTTGGTTAAAAAAGGTGAATTTTATGGTGTCTACATATTGCTTTGTAAGGGTCCTGAACGAAAAGGTGATGTTTACATTGGATTTACAGTCAACCCACGGAGACGTATTCGACAACACAATCGTGAGTTAAAAGGAGGTGCATGGAAAACCAAGAAAAATAAAGGAAACTGGTAATCGTACATTCTCTTTCTGATAACAACTTTCTTTATGTATTTACTATATGCTATGGATTTGTAATTTAATTTTGTGTGTATAGCTTTCCTTACTGAGTTGGTACAGTATATGTTTTAGCAATTATTTTTTCAGAAACATACTTTGCAATTGATACTTAAAGTCTGGCACTTTTTTGTGTACTAAATTTTGTCATTCACATATTTCAACAAGACAGAATATGACAGAAGAGCGAGGAAACATGTAGATTTTACTTGACTAAATTATTATTAAAAATCAACCTTTAGCCAAATCTGTTTATGAGGGCAATATTATGGTCGGGGTCAAAAAGTACTGTTCCAAGGCAAGGGGCATCGCATTTGGCAGAGGTCATTATTTACTGTACTCAACTATAACAATAACTATAACAGTCTCTAGAAGAAAAAAATCATCTTTTTTATTTTTCAGGGAAATGGTACTGATTATCCATGGTTTTCGATCACAAGTTTCAGCATTACAAGTAAGAACATTAAATTCTTTTAAGACAATATTTTTCGGATTTGACTTTAAATAACTTTGCTGTATTTGCGCGAAAAGTTTCGATAGAACTTGTTATCTAGGCCAGCAATATAACAATGTTGTAATCCGACTTCAATTTTGTTCTCTTGTTGTTACTCACAATGATCTCTTTATTTGTTTGTGAACAATGTTTAACATTTTTTTATTCAAAACATACATTTTCTTTCTTGTTAGAATTAATCAGCATGCCAAATCGAATTAACCAACCACCACAAAAATTCTTGATTTAAAAAAATGAGATATTGTATCATACATAGTTGGGAAGTATCGCTTACGTCATTCCTTATATTGACGTATTAAATTGAAATTTTTTTTAGTTCGAATGGGCATGGCAAAACCCTCTGAAATCAAAGCGCTTAAATCATATGAAGAAACTGAGAGGGGAAAAGAAATTTGATTTGAAATTGAGAGCATTAAGTGAAATGTTGAACACCGGACCTTGGAATCGTTTACCCCTCACCATCCAATGGTTGAAACAAGAATATCAACAGAATTTCCCTGTCAATAAACCACCACCTATTCACATGCCCATTGCTTATGGACCCCTACGTTTTGCAAAAGAGACCTCACAAAATACACATGAAAACGTGCAAAAAGAGACATCAAAACTTTGTTATTTTTGTAATAACGAGAAAGAAGGAACTAAGGTAAATTGAATATCTTTCTGAATTTTGTAGTGAGAAAAAATGAACAAGCTTAGTTTTTTTTTGCAAAAGCATTGACTGGCGTCATTCTGTCTACAAGAGGATAATAGCCATATTAAAATTCTACCCCAAATCTCGAACAGAACTTCATAGATTATACAAACTGAATAAACATTACTATACAAGAAAAAAAGTTGTGAACTTCTTGTATGGGCTGAATATTTTGTTGCCCTCAAATAAATATAGATAATATATACCTTGAGCAAAACTTACTGTAAATTTGAAAAACGATTCAAAACTGATAATTAAATGAATTTTCCTTTTAGGAAGAGAAGTATCTTTCTTGTATCGTCAAAAGTTGTGAATATGTTGGCCATATCACGTGCTACGCTCAACACTTCCTGACAACTGATAAATCAGATGATACATGTCCTAATCTTCTACCTGTTTCTGGTGTATGTCCTGGATGTAAACAAGAGATATTATGGGGTGATTTAGTACGTCAGAGGCAGTACACTCTGGAGGAAGCTGACGAGGGTAGTGGAGATGGCAGTGAAACTGAAGATGGTATGTTTTCAGCACCACCAAGCCAAGATGATGACTCCGAAAATGAGTTTGATCAATTTCAATAAATGTGAGTTGATTTTACTTTTCATTTCTTTCAGTTTTTGCTTTTTTGGACAATGCCAATGTTTTATCATAGTGTCAGCCTTGGTTTAGGTCCCAGGCAAAAATGTTTGTTTTTTTGGTAGCCTCCATGACTTTCGACCCTTCGACACTGGAGTAATTCAAATGTAGATTGCGTTGCAGTTCCAAGCTACAGACAAAATATTTCGCAAGTTTTATATAAAAAATTGCACAGGACAGGAGGGGCGCAAAATTTGTGCAGGAGAGCAGATTTTTATGACATGTAATTTTCTATATATACCATGAATAGATAATTACAGTGTCATAAAAATCTGCTCTCCTACACAAATTTTGCGCCCCTCTTGGCTACGCTCTGCAAACATCACGATGAAGCATTCAGTCCCTATACTTAGCGATGAGATTTTAGCTATCCCAAGTACATTAGGTTCCCCCCAAAAAAGGTGGATGACTTTCCGCCTCCTCTTTATTTTGGAATATTTTATAGTGTAACCCCGGATCAAAAGATTCTTAAGAATTACACAAAAAGTCTGGAGTAAAAATAATCTTTGTTGCATTGGCCATCATTGGTGAAAATTCATGAAGTTTTGTCGACTAGTTGAGATATTTATACCAGATTCTTAAAGGAGACCAAACAATAGTATCTCTTTTGGCTCTTGTTTTATTCTAGAGCGTGGCATTGGTCTTACAGGAGACCAAAGTTTAAGTGACTCCTAGTTTCATTTCTGCATCCAAATACACTTCTTTTTATGTATAATTCATTATGCTACCAGATAATATTGGGTGAATAATTACTTAAAATTTGTGTGTATAATGAATTTACTAGAGAAAGGGTCTCAAATATGTATTGGGAGGCCTAAATTTTCTGCTTACATCTCGTGAAAAATAAGCTATCAATAATATTATGCATGATATTTCAATGTAAATCAAAGATAAAAGAAATTTATGCCCTAAATAATGAAACGAAAAATCAATAGGTATTCTATTATTAATGTCTATCTTTCTTGGAAAAGGTGACAGTAACTACAAAAGCCTTCGTTTTTCTCTTGTTATTTACATTAAGTTAGTGTCTCTTGATGCTCACTGATAAACATATTTCATTCAGATACCAAACACCTTCGAAATTTCTCATACCATAATGGAGAGAATAAATTCTTTAAAACTTTAGCAGCTTGCAATGTATGGTTGATAAAGTCGATATTTGGAACGTCGTAAATATAAACAACAGCTCGTATTCCATTGATAAACAAATGAAGGGACAAACAAAACCATGAAACTGAATCCAATCGTTTCAAAATGTACATCGAACGTTTTTAAGGATTCATTCGAAAATGAAAATATGCCAACGAAACAAAGACGGAGGCCATGTATAAAATACGATAGATTGGGTTTGTCAGAAATACTGCAACACCGGAAACAATTAATCGTTCAAAAAGTCGCCATGATTCCCACCAAAAGAACTGCTCTTTGTAGGGTTCCTCAAATATTTCTGAAAGTCTCTGGTCATTAAAATCATTCCTGTTAGATTCAGCTCCAATCCACTTTGAATAAAAAGTTTTCCAAATGCTCAATAAAGGGAAAGTCCAAAACATTAGATATGTAGTCATTGAAATATTTTTGTTTTTAAATAAATGGTAACCTATAACGACTGCAAACGGGAACGGAACAACCCAACATATCAAGAATAAAATCAAGAATAAAATATTCACAATTTGCCATGATGTAAAGCATTCAACAGTACCATCGATTTACAGATCCGTTCATCGTTTTACAGTTCAGTAACCTAAAGACTGTTCTACAAATATTTTTGTATCAAAATGCAATGCTAATACAAGAAGCCCGTTGGGCGTGAAGGCCCAGCAAAAGTGAAATTTTCGCGATTTTCGCGAATTTCGGAATTTCCAAAAATTCCGAAAAAGACACGGGAAAACTTTAATTGATCACATTAGTAGTAATATCTCAACCAAAATCATCCATACTGATGTAATTCACACTGACGAAGTAAGTGATCATGATATGCCATACGTTATTGTTAACATAAAAAAAGAACGCTTTCAACCGAGATATAAATACATTCGAGACGAAAAGAATTTTGACATCAATTCTTTCACATCCGACTTTCAACAACTTCCGTTATCCCTTGTATTTAGCTTCGACGACCCCAATGATCAGATATCGATTCTCAATAAACTTGTATATGACTGTATCGAATCACACGCTCCATTGAAAAGAGTACGGATAACCAGGCCGATTGCACCGTGGATGAAAGATCCAAAAATTATTCAAGAACGTCAATTACTCGAAGATGCACGTGCGAACAAAAACGTTAACAATGATCATCATGCACGCTATAAAGAGATTCTTAAATCATACAAAAAAACTGTAAAGAGCTTAAAAAACGAATTTCTTCGGAAAGCTCTATCTTCGAAAAATCCATCGATAGTCTGGAGAACAATTGACCGAATTCTAACCAAGCAGAACACTAAAATAAACCACGAACCCTCCGACATGAACAATTACTATTGTAATCTTGCTTCTAACCTCACAAAAAAACCTAATAAACCTGCAAATTATGATAATTTACTGGGTAACCCATCCATCGAAAATGATGAGAATGTTTTTACAATCAAGCATACGAATTATGAAGAGGTCTTGAGTATACTTAAAAAACTGAAAAATGATTGCTCAAGCGGGTATGACAATATACCGGTACGATACCTGAAGCCAGTCAATGAGTATCTTGTGTCTCCTCTTGTTAACATTATTAACAATTCAATCGATAAGCATTTATTCCCAGATAAGTGGAAGATTGCTCGAGTCAGCCCAGTCCCAAAAATTGACCATCCAACGAAATTAAAAGACTACAGACCAATATCAATCCTACCGGTTTTATCGAAAGTCTACGAACGTGTTATTTTAACACAATTATGCGATTTCATTGAAAGGAATTCACTTTACCGTCCAAATCAATCTGGATTTCGGAAAGGGCACACCACAACAACGCTACTCTTAAAACTACGTGATGATATAATCAAAGCTATGAATAAAAGTGAAATTACACTATCAATTCTTATCGACTACTCCAAGGCATTCGATACGATCGACCATTTTACCCTCATTGATAAACTTAAAAAGTTAAACTTTAGTTCCATGTCATTGCAAATCATTATAAGCTATCTCACAAACCGTCAGCAATTTGTGCAAGTGAACGATAAAAGATCACCCGTTCAACCCATTCACTTTGGTGTCCCTCAAGGCAGTATTTTGGGTCCAGTTTTATTTAACCTATATGTTACCGAATTATCTGACCAAATCTCCTCTCTCAGTATCCAATATGCTGATGACACAACGCTTTATCGTCACTCAAAAATTCGTGATATACTTCAATGCATCCGGGAAATCGAGACTGATATCGAATCACTTTCCACCTGGTCAGCTGATCATAATCTCTTGTTCAATGCTGATAAACTGCAATACATCATCTTTTCAACCAAACGTCTAGCGTCATATCACAAATTATGTAGTGACTATTCGTATCTTATTTCTTGTTCAAAAAAATCAATTGAACAAAAATATGTCGTCAAGCTTCTTGGTCTTCATTTTGATAAAAGTCTATCCTGGTCCGACCATATCAACCAAATTATAAAATCCAGTCATGGTACCATTCGAGCTCTTCGTAATTTCCAACGTTTCACACCATTTAAAGTTCGGAAGTCACTCGCTGAAGCTATAGTGCTATCGAAAATAGCGTACTCCATAGTCGTATTCGGACAGATCCCCGATTACTTATTAAATCGTCTGCAACGTATACAGAACATTGCTGCAGGATATGTCCTAAACCGATATGCCACACTGAAAGATGTTGTCGATCTGCAATGGTTACCAATAAAAGAGCTTATTGATTTTAATGTTTCCAAACTTGTTTACAAGGCCCTTAATGATAAAAAATGGCCTTCATATCTTTCTTTGGTGAAAGTAACTCAGCCTCGGAAGCTTCGCTCGCAGGATGATGGTATTAAAATTGATTTTGGCTTATCTAAGACATTTCAGGACCAAGCTCAAATTTTTAACGAACTCCCGAAAAATATCAGGGAAATCAAAGACCTGAAAGAATTTATTAAAGAATCAAAATTGTTTTTTAAATCTAGGGCACATACTCGTGCAACACAACAATAAAATTATAAATTTAAGATCTATTTTTACTTTATTACTTACTAAATATTTCCACTACTATTATCCACTATCCTTTTGCTAGTCCCTATTTGATACAATCTACATTCAGCCTTTGTGTCTTAGTTATCCAATTCCATCTCATGTCTATCTAGTGGTCTAGTTTTAATAAAATTTTATTCAGAAAATTTGTAAAAATATTTATATTTATTAATACTATTTATTCTTTAGTGCTTTTTATTTTGATATTTATGTTTAGGGGGAAGAACAATTTTGTATGAAATTGAACCTAATAAATGATAATAATAATAATAATAATAATAATAATAATAATATAATAATAATAATAATAATAATAATAATAATAATAAAATTGTTTAACAAGAATTCAAATTTCCCCCAGGAAAGGGATGGCCAAAGGATTTTAAATTTTACTGCGTCGAGCAAAACAAAATGAAAAACAAGCCGACAATTATAATTCTCCCTTTCTTCATTTCTTAGAACAGGGAAAAGAAAAAATAAACGAAACATAATGTAGTCAATCAAAAATGAATTGAATGTTGAAAGCTCGAAACTTTCTGCCCGAAGGTAAACAATCAAATTCAAAATATCATTAAATTCAGCTTCCATAACAAACAACATCAAAAAATGGTGCCACAGCGATTTATTGAGCTTCTTCGTTGTATTGAGCTTGTTCGTTGTATTGTCTTTGTTCATCTTCTCCCTCTTTCCTCCAACAAGGTCAATTCGACTTGAAAACAATTATGTGAGTCGAGTTTGAATAATCCAAGCCATCGACCGTTAAACGACAGCTCCAGAAATGACCATTTCATTTAATGTGTAGCATCACGAAAAAAGTTCCAATCTTGTTCAAATTTACACATGAGCTGCATTTTAGTCTCCATTTACTAAAATTAGTATTTGAAATAATTCTGTGTCGAGTTTGTAAAGTCAAGCCACCAATTCGTTAAACGAGACAGATCCAGAAACAACAAAATCGGGTGTTTGAGAGGGCCCCTCCCCCCCCCTTAGAGTCCGCAAAGCCTTGAAATGTTCTTTTAACTTGTTCTTAATATTTTGGCCATCAAAACCTTATGTTCTTTTATAGTTTGTTCTTATAAAAAACGTGTATTAAATGTAACAGAAAATTCCATAATTTGTTGGATACAGTGTGTCCCAAAAAGACGGACAAATCTTTACATAAAGTGAATTCCTCAAAACATACCGGGTGCGCCACAAAAAAGTTTCTCTCCTTAAAACTAACTTTCTAGAAATCCAAAAATTTTGAAAGAACCATTCCTATTTCATTGGAAAGAAGAAAGATAAACTTAAATTTGGATGGGTCATTTATTAAATTCGTTTCATTAGATCAAAAGTTATGCTTAGTTGAATAAAAAAGTTACTTTCAGAAAGTGCTCGAAAACGTTGAAAATCGACCTATCAAATTTTTATATTAAAATTGTCAAGCGCAATAGCCTTTACATGATTAAAAGTATTTAAATAAATTTCGAAACTGAAAGCCCGAAAGGGTTTAAAATCTTCATCAAAATCACTTTAATTTACTTTTACCGAAATTTTCCTCCGATTTTTGGTTTTAAATTGGATAAAGCCTATGTAAGGCTGGATTTATCTCGAAACCCATATTTGATATAGATAATGATGTATCATGTAATTATGCTTCTGTTTAATTTGATAGGTCGATTTTTAACGTTTTTGAGCACTTTCAGAAAGTAACTTTTTTATTTAATTGAGCATAACTTTTGATGTAATGGATCGAATTTAATAAATGACCCATTAAAATTTAAGTTTATCTTTCTTCTTTCCAATGAAATAGGAACGGTTTTTAAAAAAATTTTATATTTCGAGAAAATTAGTTTCAAAGAGAGAAACTTTTTTGTGGCGCAACCGGTAGAAAATTCCAATAAGAGTTATAAAATTCACAAAATCTTCCAATTTTTCCTCCTTTTATTAAGCCCCACTAAGGGTAATAGGGTCGAAAGTCGGGCGGTACATATCCGTCCGCTCGCAACGCTAGTACCACCCCCCCCCGGATTTGTCCGTTTTTTTCGGTACACGCTGTAGTTGAGACAGAACTTTTGTATGGTATATGGCAAATAATGGAAATTCACTCTTAGGTTAAAGACCTTTAAAGAAACTAATTGGAATTCAGTTGGTAGGTAAATCAGAAAAATAACTTTATCCTAGTATAAAAAACTTGTTCTGATTTCTCTTAACAACAACTGGAGAATTCACTCTAATTAAAAGGTCTCAAATTAGTTTCAAGGCCTAAAACTATAAACGGGCTAAAAAAATGAATGATTCTGAAGATTATAAGATTTGTATTAATTATTTAGAAGCAGTTTTTGAAAAGATAAATTGATGTACAACGCAGACATGTCTAGACAGGGAAAACGTGATGTACTCTGAAAGATTAACAAATTAAAGGTTTAAAAAAGTTAAAAGAAATATTAAGTTACTGAAATCTCTTCCAAAGAGAAAATTCACAGCACGTACATTTTTAATCATCGCTTTTAAATGGTGAAAAATGAGAAATTTCTACTTATCCCTCGGGGGGGGGGGCGCTGACCTTGACGGCCAACGGGGAGTGCAGCTGGAGTGCGAAATATGGACCCTGTCAGATATGAATATTTGGTAAATTTGGGACCCCGTGAGAAAGAAAATTCGACAAATTTTCCCATTTTCACCCTGAAAAGTGGCTAAATTGATTAAAAGTCGACCAAAAGATGAAAATTTTCTAACTTACCTAACTTTCTAAATTACCAAAAGTCGACCCTGTCAGATGCACATCTTGAAAATTAGTGAATTTTGGACCTATAGTCAGATATCTTCAGAGGCTAAAAAAGGGACCCTGACCCTGTTTTGCATAGGTGTCCCCCCCCGGTATTTAACCAAATATTTTCAATTTTCACTTTATTAAGTTACTGAAACTAACTTTTAACTTCGCTAATTTCGAATATGAATTTAGAATTATCCTATATTTTTTTTCGGGCAAAAAAATATAGCAAAAAGGTCAAAAGCTACTAATTGCTTAACAATGACGGGGGTTTAGACTAAACATATGTTCAATATCTAACCTATTTTGCCACTTTTTTTGTTACCAGCGGAAAACACCCCTGTCTCCAGTGACCTGGAGACATCTTTTAAGACAGCGGGAAATGTAAAATGTAAAATACCAATAGTAAAGTCTGAGTTGCTGGTCGTATACTTCATCACTCCCCAAACTTGTCCCAGTCTCCTAGTTCAAGTTTGCTTCTAATGTTTCTAATAGCACTCTAGGTTTTCGTGATACTATTCGTGTTCACGATTGGCCCCATCAGTAAAATCAAAAAGTAGTGTTAGTAGGGCTAGGTACGCGATTAATCACTTTCACCACGATTTTTCTCCACAGCCGTAAACGACTTTAATATCCGCACCACATATTTCTTTTTTGCAATGATATTATGGAATTGGTATTTGTTTTTAATCGTTGGAGATTCAAATGATTTCTTTTTCATCTAAAATCAATGAATCTTCCAGAATACTGTTATTGTGATAGTTCGATGGAGATGGTCTTGATAATAATAGTTTGTACATAAAACGTTTCTTTTTTTTCTCGCTTAAATTCTGTTACAGTCTTTATAAAAGTTTCCTCTCTCTAAAAAGTTATATTTTGATATTTATATTTTGCTCTGGTGATCTTTGCCAGGAAAGCTCACCCAACCAACGGACCACCGAAAACAATCTCATTGTTGTCCAGGTTAGATTCTGGTTGATTGGTGTCTGAAAGAAAAGCTAAAAGGTATGAATATGATGCTTATAGATTCGGGGAGCCTTTAAATGATTTAAGATGACCACGCCTATTTCATACGGGTTTATAATGCATTGTCCAGTGAAGGGATTACAGTATAGGACTAGAAAATTTGTTTAAAGGAGACATTCGAGTTGTAGAGGTATGTGGAACTCCACTGTACTGGTTAGTATAGGGGATGAGAATATTCCACTCACCGACAGGTACACATTTCCTTGTGGCATAACTGTAAGTTGTGTATTCTCTACAGAAACGACATCTGTTGGTACTTGTGTCTAAAACCATGGGCTCAATGCATGCGTCGCATATATCCGCTCGATTGCATATTTTACAAAATGGAATTTTACATTCTACAAGAGAGAAATTGAGTGAGAAAATCGTAGGATTGTTGTAAATTATCCTCAAACTTGTTATTAAAGGTTTTGTTTTTAAATAAGAGTGATATCGTTTGCTTACTCATCAATTTTAATTTACAAGCTTTTACACATTGAATTGACACGGATGTGGAGCAAGATTGGTTAGAAAGAGTAAAACTGCCCTTATATGAAACATGTGTCTGATATGAAACGGGATCACTTTTGTAAAACTAAAACCTTCAAAATCATGGATTTTTTACAATATCTTCTTCCACACTTTAGTATTCCGTTCCTCCCTATTGTTTTCCCGTTGGAGTCTTTCTAAACTTTATCTCATAGTAAACTCTGAAATACATCTGGATTATCTACAAAGATCAAATCATAACAACTTACTTTCACAGATTGCTGATTTGGTTTTCGGTTCAGTGATTTCGTTATGTCCTGGTGGACACACAGTGTAACAATGGTCACTTAATGACCCTCTGAACAATGTAAAGCCCTTTTTACACTTCAAGCATCCACGGTTGAGAGGAACAAGGGAATCGCCTATACATTGATCACAGTTGGCCACTGGACATTCTAAAACAAAATTTCATCAGATTATTTATTCGTTAAATGTGATATATATGACATTATGTTTGGTACGGTAACATCCTCATGTTATAGACCCCGTTGGAACTAGATGGAACTTTCTCTAAGGAAGGGTAGAATACCCTGAAGTTTCGTACTTATTTGGAAATTCGAAAATAAATTTATCAGCATTTAAAATTGTCGAGCTCCACCGGTAGACAGCCAGGCAGGGACGTATTAAAAGACTATAAAAAGACTTCCCATACTGTGTATTGTTTAACACTCGAAATTGATCGCAAGCATTTAGTTTTCTAGTTGAGAAACTTTCTTAATTAACAATTGAAACATAGGCAGGGTTAAAAGTGGGCCGTCTAAACCAGAGCTTAGCTCTTTTGGTGGACTTCTCCCACATCCTACATTCAAGAGTACTTTTGATTATGTTTATCTGCGAGGATTCTAGTACTGATAGGTTCTGGTTCTGTTGAAGGATCATCAGGTCTCGTATCAATCAATAATTTATGAAGACATTGAGCTGTAGAATCTTTGAAAAATCGTCCTAGATAGAATGAAACTGTCATATGGAACTGTGACGTGCTACCTGATAATCCGCCGCATAAAAAATAAACATTTTTACCTCTTTCTTCTTCCTTGGTACATACTTGTGCTCCATTGATTGTTTCTGTGGTGTAGCCTTTCGGACAGTATCGAACGCATTCAGTCGAAATATTTTTCGCATCCAACATTAAAGAGAAACCGGGTCGACAACGTTCACATTCCGAAATTGAAGCCTCACATGATCCGCATCTGGCATCAGAGCAAGCTGTATTGAAATATAATTTATGATAATTACTCCAAACTGTCATTTCATAAAGGATTAAAAAAAAAAAACAATTAGAAATTCTTCGTTCAAAGTTTCAATGTTTTTTGGACACATTACTAAAACCATGCGTGTTATTCTAGGTCAAAAATCATTGTGTGTACTTAGATAAGGGATATTGTAATATATAATTATGTTTTCCTTTTCAATATCAGGTAACATTCAACGATTCGCTGACGCCAGATGAGATCGGAAAAATATTCTTACCTAAACACACAACTCCTTGTGCTGCAAATCCAACGGGACACCGCTCGACGCACGTGCTGTTACCAAAAGGTAAGACAAGTTTCCGGTAACCTTCTGAACACATTGTGCAAAAAGTATCCTCGCAACCTTTTGGTGGTGGTTTTGCTAAAAAAAAGATTTGATTTGCAATTTTTCAATTTTCTAAAAATATTACCGAAAAAAATTCCCCTACTTTTGAAAATACCGTAAATTTCGAGACAAAAATGCGTGAAAGCTTGCAATTTCAGAAAAAATATCAAATACTGGGATGAGTAAAGCCTAATAAATATTATTATTTTTCTATACGGAAACTGCTGAGGGCAAGTATGTCAATTATTTTCAAAGGAGATACCTGTTGTAGTTGTGGTAGGCTGTGGTGTTGTTGTGGTAGGCTGTGGTGTTGTTGTAGTAGTCGTTGCTGTTGTAGTGGTTGTCGTCTGTGTCGTCGGTGTTTCTGAGCTTGTAATTATGTTTGTTGTATCAGGTTGTTGTGTCGGAACATCTGTTGTTGATGTCTCTTCTGTTGTCGACATGTCGGTCGTTATGTCGGTTGTGGGGAGAGGTGGTGTCGGTACAATAGGTCTCGAGCATCGCACTACCCCATCTACGTTTTTCTTCTCAAAACCCCGACTACATCTTCGTAGACAGAGTGTAGATCCCATGTATGTCCTTTGTAATGCAAGACCCCATTTACACTTGCTACATCTCCACAAATCGTTTTCGCAGCGTTGGCAATTATTGACCAAGCATTCTAAGAATTAGATCAAACTCAAGTAGTTATTTGAGGGGAGGTAGTATTGTGACTATCGACCTTTAGCCCTTCAAAGAAAAGTGTAAGGTTTTCTCTTAAGATTTACTCAAACCTTTATAACCCATGCTGTCTTTAGATCGCAAACTATCCAACAACTATATACTATAGACTCCTAGTTACTTACTCTCGCATCTAGGCATGCGTTCTCGATAACCACTCGGACATTTCCGGACACATTTTGAACGATATCGGGTAGCATCGAATATCCATTTATATGATGCGATGCATGTGTTGCAATATTGATCTGAACAACCCTTTGGAATCACTGTAAGGAAAAATGAATAGTAAATCAGCTTACTTTCACTAGGCGAACGGTCTAGACCTTATTGTTTTACTAAAAGATCTTCGGGTAGCATTGGGAGGCTTAAGCTTCTAGAAAGATCTGAAGATATCCTGCTTTTCATATAAACTGTGGTTCTGTTAAAAGGGATGTCATTTTAGCTATGGGAAGGCTTGAGCTCGATTCAAGCTTTAATGTGTTAACGGCAGTAATTATCAATAATGATGAAATTTATAAAATCAGTTTAAGTATGAGACACGCTCCCGGCGTATTATTAGCTTTTGGCTGTATACTGATGATGTTCATCAACGTAAATAAAACCTCGCATAAGTGTTCTTTCAAAAGTGAATTGTTGGCAACTGACCGACAGGTTTACAGTAATGTCCCCATCGAACGGAATATAGTTCTTGGTATCCAGTACTTGGGCAACTGCGTACACATTTCACATAACGATTGTTCTCATCCACTATCGTTCGATGATGGCGCATGCGACATAAACTTCCTATAAGACAAGTAAATTTTTAAGAAATCACAAATTTGAAGGTTCAGAAATCCAATGATTGTATTTTCCTAGAGCCATTCAAAATTTTGATTCAGATTTAATGAAATTTAGAGAGATCTCATATACAAACGAAGGGATGCGTGTAGCCTAGAAGGGAGGTGCCGTAAAAATGGTTTAATCGTTGGAATAGGAATACCGAATCGAAGAAGAAAGGAACGGTCAGCTCGACCTAGGAGGAGAAGGTTATAAGTTAAGATATGGATTCCCATTCTCCTTTATTCTTTTAGGTCAAAGCAAGGGAGATGGATATGATACAAGGCATTACTTACCACGCACGAAGGGAACTTTCGGCCGGATGCGGATCTTACGCTTGATGTTTCGAAACCAATGAGCATCGACCTCGTTTTGGTGCAATTCCAAAAATATAAAACAGGCGATTAAAACCCATGAAAAGTGCATTTTGACTGTGTATAAATTTTCTTGACTCTATCACTATCAAATACTTATGTAAGAATGAAAGCCAAAAATGACAGTGCGAGCTTTTATTTAAAGTTCTATTTTCCTGTGAACTTTATATTTGTGTGATTTTTGTCAATATGACGTCAAGACTCAGTCTGTTTTTGTAGAGCTAATGAAAATTTGTTACTTTTTATAAGAATCAGAACAAACTTAGGATATATTTAACATCGAAGTTAAAATTTGTAATATGAAGAAAATTTTAAGAATTTAAATATTCAAGGATTATACGTAAGCTGATACTAAATTATACTAAATATCCATGTCTTCATTGTCAAAAAAATATTTTACTACGGTAATCTTTCGTGTCAAAATTCTTGATTTTCCTTTATTAGTGTTTGAAGGAAACGTTCTTAGCAACATCAACAAACTTAAAGTGAAGTGATGATATCATCATGACTGATGAGTTACGAAAGGGTGTGGACTGGTTTAACGATTGATTTGAAAACTCTCTTTAAAATAGTCTCAACACCCGGATGATATTTCACAATCGTTGTGTAGAGTTACTTTGGTTTTTATTGACGTTTTTAACACTGATTTATTCGTAGGTTCAAACCACATGATCTGGACACCACCTTATATGTTATGGTCAGTGGAATCTTAAACTGGTTCTTTTAGGGATAAAACTTAATGTAAAATTGAATAACTTCCGCCGCAAGGAAAATCAATACCGTATTTCTTCGAATAAACGCCCCTCCCTTGAGGAAAATCTTTTAAAGAACGCCCCTCTCAAATAAACGCCCCCTGAAACAAGGAGCTGTGAGTGAGTATGATATAAAGGAAAACTTAGAAATACTTCCATAATTGTATTTTTTAGAATTCGAACTGATTTTGACCCGTTTCTACATCCATAAAAAATGGAAATATTTTTTAACGCCCCAACTAAAAATTGTCAATTTTCCTCATATGGCGTTTGTCGGAAATTTATCCCCACCCCTTAGTGTCTTAAATTTGGCGGCTTTTGGGATGTAAATATCAACCAAAATTTAACAAAAACTACTTATTTGAAATTTAATGAGAATCAGCATTATCGACCGCCGGAGGCGGTTTCTTTCATAGTGGTACGCTAATCTCGTTTTGCCTTGGCTCATTACTTTGTCTGCCATTTACTTTCGGTTTTTTTAACTAGATTACCCAGGTGTTTCTCTTTTTTTTCCCTGAATGTCTTTTATTCGGAATTGAATAATCGAGACATGAAAAATGACTATATTGTAATCTGTTTTCAATGAATAATCTAAAATGTACTGGAGATGACATGTAGGCGTTAATAATGTGCGTGCGCTCTAGTTAATTTCGCTTAGCGAAAGTATTACGATAGCCTTTCGCGGTGTCCTCGGAAAAAAAATTAGAAAACGAAAGTACTCGATACGGTGGATGAACTCACTAAATTTAATTTGTTTTTCTACCTTTCCTCGGCCACACTCACCATGTATAAATATTGTGGTCGTTTTTTTTTTCAAAAAGAAAAATAATAAATATAAAACGTACAATTTTGAAACAATTCAAATATCATTAATATTATTTGCTCATCTTCATTGGAATGTTCTACTTTAATGGGATAAATTTTCGCGGGGATTAATTTTCGCGGATTTCGCGGATTTGGGTGTCATCCGCGAAAATAAGTCCCATTGGAAATTTGAGAAAGGCCCATCCGCGAAATATTTCTAAACAAAACTCAAAATATGTCAAATAAATACTATTTGAATGGTTACTTGCATCAAAGAGGCGCAAATAATGTGTATTTCAACAACCAATATGCATGATTTGACAGTAAAAGTCACAAAATCGAGAAAATAATGCCCCCCAATAGTGCCATCCGCGAAAATTAATCCCCGCGAAATCTTAAAATTTCGCGGATGAGCTCAACCGCGAAATTTAATCCCCGCGAAAATTTATCCCATTAAAGTACTTGACATGCGTAAATGAAAAACAGAGAGTGGTTATTATGCGTTTAAAATAAAGAGGATTTGGTTGAATAGCGTTGTCAAATGATTACCTTATAAGAATCTAATCAATAACTCTTGAAACACGGTGATATACCCTTCGGTAATTAGTTGTAGCAGTTTTAATATAGCTCAGCCTCGCTTATTCATCATAAAAAATGACCGTATCCGAATCATTTCTCATGACTCTTTTTTTCTAATCCACCTCGTAATTTTCTTAACAGTTTTTTCAGAGCCAGCATTTTAGCATACTTTTTGCAAATATTTGGCGAAATTTTCGACTTCAAGTCGTCTTGTTTTAACTTGATCACAGCGTAAATTTTCGTTCGCCAGTGAACTTTCAAAGTAAAACCCATAAATCCCTAAACTTTACAACTTTGGAAAAATCAGAAATCAGATGGCACCCGTCCCCGTCAGCTCGCAACCCTAGAACTAGACCTATAGGTAATAAACTTGAGCAACGCCCTTTCGAACTAAGTGAAGAATCCCCGCCAAAATTTATCCACTTAAGGTACAATGCCCCGAAATCAAACTCAAAATTTATTTCGTGAAGCAAGCTTTAAACTTTTCAACTTTTTCAAAGAATGCTATTTATCAAAAGTAGTGTAAATATGATAGTTCTACTCCAGCATGCTCAAAGTGAGTGACTCAAGCTGTGAAAAACGACTCAATGTGTGAAAAATGACTCAATGTGTGAAAAACGACTCAATGTGTGAAAAACGACTCAATGTGTGAAAAACGACTCAATGTGTGAAAAACGACTCAATATGTGAAAAACGACTCAATGTGTGAAAAACGACTCAATGCGTGAAAAACGACTCAATGTGTGAAAAACGACTCAATGTGTGAAAAACGACTCAATGCGTGAAAAACGACTCAATGTGTGAGAAAATAATGCTGAAAATGTGTGAAATCAAATATTCCAAACAAGACAAGTGTGAAAAACGACTCAATGTGTGAAAAATAATGCTGAAATTTTGCTCCCACAAACCTAATTTAAGCTATGGGTAAATATTCTGTCCTTTTCATTAACGAGAAAAATGAGCTTCGTTCGAGTTTGTTCTAAGATCTGGAATACTTGGTTCACTACTAGAGGATTTCTTTACTCCCTTGGATTTATATTTTTTACGCTATCTCTCTGTTAAACAATGGCAACACCAAATCAAAAAAGAAGTTTATCCTGTTCAGATGCTCCAAAGAAGAAACGGTGTTTCAAGAGCAGAATTTCAAGTTGGAAGAATGACCGAACCTTAAATTTCAATGTCGAAAACTACTTTGATCAAGAAGAGGAATTCTTTATCATAACTCAAAAACTTAGTGGGCAACATACCAACTCGATCATTTTCTCTCCTGACAAAGCTGATCTTCTCATCGCTAATGTCACTGGTTATCTTTTGGAATGGAAACGAAAGAAGTTCAAAATGAAATGCAAAACGTGTTTTTTAAGATCATGCGAGAAAAAGTCTTGCAAGTGCGGCGAGAAATGTGTGAAGGATGTTTGGAGGACTACCCAAGTCAACTTCATCACTACTGTCTCACAACGGAGACTAAGCAATTTGTAGAAGATGCATTTTCGAATCTCCTTAAAGTGGTCGATGAAGAGGAAGCCAACGAAATTTGCAACAAGACGCTACAGATGAATGGTGAAATCAAATATTCCAAACAAGAACTCTTAGTTGATGAACAATGGGTCAGAAATTTGAAACAATTAATTTTAAAATATTTAATTGTTAAATTATTTTATTACTCATAATATACCGTTACATAAAATTAGAAAATAAATAAATAAAGCTATAAATGAAATAATCAAATTGTTGTCTTTACATCTGTATTGATCTCTTATAGAAAAATGAATGTCATCAATATAATAAATCAGCGTGTTAATATAATCCACGTGTTCGATTTTCTTTTGTTGGGTACAGTTCTTTACACCTTTTGCTTTCTTTGATTGAATTGAGACCAGTCTCTTTTTATCTTTGTAGTGAGCGTGATGGTACATTGAGTACATCTTCGCTTTTAACTTGATAATACTCTCATTCAGCAAAGCCTTAAAAATAACTCACTTTCGTCTTACTTACATTAAGGCAGCTGAGCTTGACGAAACCTCAAATAACTTCAATAAAATACCTTGAAGACTTTCAAAAAGCGAACGTTCCCAAATTCATTCTTTACAATTAAAAATAAGACGTCATTGTTTTCTTTAATCTGAATTACTGATGCCTTGGTCATTTTTTTATTACAATACTCCATTTCATTATATTTATACATTTCTTCTAGCTTTTGTTAGTGCTAACATCCTTGTCCTGTTACTTTTATTCTTAAACAACGTAGCTGAAACTTAAAGCATCATATATATTATCATGATGTTTCAGTAACCCTACCTTACGCTAAATGCTTGACCTCGGGTGAAATGATTGACCCAAAGAATAAAAGAAATAAAATACAAGTATAATCTAATCAGAGAGCAATATATTCAGAGCTTTAATGAAAATACAAGTGTCCATTACAGAGATCGATTCGTTTCATTCTTTCATTCATCATTTGAAAATTGAATTATTTGTCGATGAATCAAAAACCGACGTTTTTCAATGGCAAAATCCAATGCTTCCTCAAAGTCCATATCTTCTTCGTCTCTAACTCTTTGCAAAGTTTGCATGATGGCTTTATGAGTTATATTCTTTTTCATTGCCCGGAGAAAAAGGATCTTGTATTTATAAATTTCATTAATTGATAAACCAGTCTCTTCGCATTCGTTGAACATGGTCTCCCAGATATTTATCGTCTCTTCATCACCTTGAGATTGTTCACTGTCATCAGAATCTTCATCATTGGACATTGACTCACTGTCTGGATGATCCTCATCTTCTTCATCTTCAGATGCTTCAGGGTGGGCTTTTGCAACATGGCGATTGTAGTTGCTTTTTGTGGAAAAGGTCTTTTCGCAATCGTCACATTCGTACATCGTCGCCCTTGGTTTTAAACATTATGAAGAAATGGAATCTTTTCTTGCCAATTTATAGGTCAAATGCAAGAGGAATCCGATAAAGGGTTTCTCTTTAGGATCTTGGATTCTTCTTCTTCAATTGAATACGCTCATGTCTTTTTTTTCTTTTCTTTACAATCGATTTTGGGACTAAGCTAGCTTGATCGTATTCTACATTTCCTAGTCTATTTTATTAATTATTTTGGGATTATTACCTAGTTTTTGTTTGGGATTACCTTATCCCTATTAAAGATTACCTAATCCCTCTTTGGGATTACCTAATCTATGGCAATCCTTTTTGAGATCACCTAATCCATGTTTAAGATTACCTAATCTTTGATTGGGATTATACTGAATCCATGTTAATATGTTTTGGAGATCACCTAATCCCTGTTTAAGATTACCTAATCCTTCACTTAATCTCTGTTTGGGATTACCTAATCTCTGTTTGGGTTTACCTAATTCAAGCTAATCCTTATCTCAGATCACCTAACCCCTATCATAAGATTTCCTAACCCCTCTTTGTAATTACCTGATTCAAGTAAATCTTTTAGAGATCACCCAATCCCTTTATTACTAGATTACCTAATCCCTCTTTGGGACCAACTAATCCTCATTTGAGATTATATAATCCCTTGGATTTTTTCTTCCAATTCACATCAATAACTGAAATCGCTGGGCGGGGAACGCCTCCGGCGTTCCCTGTACCACCACTTACCAAAGGTTTTCCTTTTGTTAAAAAGGAACGCCGGAGGCGTTCCCCGCCCAGCGATTTCAGTTATTGATGTGAATTGGAAGAAAAAAACCAAGGGATTATATAATCTCAAATGAGGATTAGTTGGTCCCAAAGAGGGATTAGGTAATCTAGTAATAAAGGGATTGGGTGATCTCTAAAAGATTTACTTGAATCAGGTAATTACAAAGAGGGGTTAGGAAATCTTATGATAGGGGTTAGGTGATCTGAGATAAGGATTAGCTTGAATTAGGTAAACCCAAACAGAGATTAGGTAATCCCAAACAGAGATTAAGTGAAGGATTAGGTAATCTTAAACAGGGATTAGGTGATCTCCAAAACATATTAACATGGATTCAGTATAATCCCAATTAAAGATTAGGTAATCTTAAACATGGATTAGGTGATCTCAAAAAGGATTGCCATAGATTAGGTAATCCCAAAGAGGGATTAGGTAATCTTTAATAGGGATAAGGTAATCCCAAACAAAAACTAGGTAATAATCCCAAAATAATTAATAAAATAGACTAGGAAATGTAGAATACGATCAAGCTAGCTTAGTCCCAAAATCGATTGTAAAGAAAAGAAAAAAAAGACATGAGCGTATTCAATTGAAGAAGAAGAATCCAAGATCCTAAAGAGAAACCCTTTATCGGATTCCTCTTGCATTTGACCTATAAATTGGCAAGAAAAGATTCCATTTCTTCATAATGTTTAAAACCAAGGGCGACGATGTACGAATGTGACGATTGCGAAAAGACCTTTTCCACAAAAAGCAACTACAATCGCCATGTTGCAAAAGCCCACCCTGAAGAATCTGAAGATGAAGAAGATGAGGATCATCCAGACAGTGAGTCAATGTCCAATGATGAAGATTCTGATGACAGTGAACAATCTCAAGGTGATGAAGAGACGATAAATATCTGGGAGACCATGTTCAACGAATGCGAAGAGACTGGTTTATCAATTAATGAAATTTATAAATACAAGATCCTTTTTCTCCGGGCAATGAAAAAGAATATAACTCATAAAGCCATCATGCAAACTTTGCAAAGAGTTAGAGACGAAGAAGATATGGACTTTGAGGAAGCATTGGATTTTGCCATTGAAAAACGTCGGTTTTTGATTCATCGACAAATAATTCAATTTTCAAATGATGAAATGAAAGAATGAAACGAATCGATCTCTGTAATGGACACTTGTATTTTCATTAAAGCTCTGAATATATTGCTCTCTGATTAGATTATACTTGTATTTTATTTCTTTTATTCTTTGGGTCAATCATTTCACCCGAGGTCAAGCATTTAGCGTAAGGTAGGGTTACTGAAACATCATGATAATATATATGATGCTTTAAGTTTCAGCTACGTTGTTTAAGAATAAAAGTAACAGGACAAGGATGTTAGCACTAACAAAAGCTAGAAGAAATGTATAAATATAAATGAAATGGAGTATTGTAATAAAAAAATGACCAAGGCATCAGTAATTCAGATTAAAGAAAACAATGACGTCTTATTTTTAATTGTAAAGAATGAATTTGGGAACGTTCGCTTTTTGAAAGTCTTCAAGGTATTTTATTGAAGTTATTTGAGGTTTTCGTCAAGCTCAGCTGCCTTAATGTAAGTAAGACGAAAGTGAGTTATTTTAAGGCTTTGCTGAATGAGAGTATTATCAAGTTAAAAGCGAAGATGTACTCAATGTACCATCACGCTCACTACAAAGATAAAAAGAGACTGGTCTCAATTCAATCAAAGAAAGCAAAAGGTGTAAAGAACTGTACCCAACAAAAGAAAATCGAACACGTGGATTATATTAACACGCTGATTTATTATATTGATGACATTCATTTTTCTATAAGAGATCAATACAGATGTAAAGACAACAATTTGATTATTTCATTTATAGCTTTATTTATTTCTTTTCTAATTTTATGTAACGGTATATTATGAGTAATAAAATAATTTAACAATTTAAATATTTTAAAATTAATTGTTTCAAATTTCTGACCCATTGTTCATCAACTAAGAGTTCTTGTTTGGAATATTTGATTTCACCATTCATCTGTAGCGTCTTGTTGCAAATTTCGTTGGCTTCCTCTTCATCGACCACTTTAAGGAGATTCGAAAATGCATCTTCTACAAATTGCTTAGTCTCCGTTGTGAGACAGTAGTGATGAAGTTGACTTGGGTAGTCCTCCAAACATCCTTCACACATTTCTCGCCGCACTTGCAAGACTTTTTCTCGCATGATCTTAAAAAACACGTTTTGCATTTCATTTTTGAACTTCTTTCGTTTCCATTCCAAAAGATAACCAGTGACATTAGCGATGAGAAGATCAGCTTTGTCAGGAGAGAAAATGATCGAGTTGGTATGTTGCCCACTAAGTTTTTGAGTTATGATAAAGAATTCCTCTTCTTGATCAAAGTAGTTTTCGACATTGAAATTTAAGGTTCGGTCATTCTTCCAACTTGAAATTCTGCTCTTGAAACACCGTTTCTTCTTTGGAGCATCTGAACAGGATAAACTTCTTTTTTGATTTGGTGTTGCCATTGTTTAACAGAGAGATAGCGTAAAAAATATAAATCCAAGGGAGTAAAGAAATCCTCTAGTAGTGAACCAAGTATTCCAGATCTTAGAACAAACTCGAACGAAGCTCATTTTTCTCGTTAATGAAAAGGACAGAATATTTACCCATAGCTTAAATTAGGTTTGTGGGAGCAAAATTTCAGCATTATTTTTCACACATTGAGTCGTTTTTCACACTTGTCTTGTTTGGAATATTTGATTTCACACATTTTCAGCATTATTTTCTCACACATTGAGTCGTTTTTCACGCATTGAGTCGTTTTTCACACATTGAGTCGTTTTTCACACATTGAGTCGTTTTTCACGCATTGAGTCGTTTTTCACACATTGAGTCGTTTTTCACATAT
Organism: Clytia hemisphaerica; assembly: GCF_902728285.1. Classification (NCBI taxonomy): domain Eukaryota; kingdom Metazoa; phylum Cnidaria; class Hydrozoa; order Leptothecata; family Clytiidae; genus Clytia; species Clytia hemisphaerica. The sequence continues at coordinate 1,711,866 of NW_027104356.1, forward strand.
TGAGTCGTTTTTCACACATTGAGTCGTTTTTCACCGTTGTTACTAAAAGAGGTAACGAGTGGTAACGAGTGGTAACGAGTGGTAACGATGTGGTAACGAGTGGTAACGAGGTGGTAACGAGGTGGTAACGAGTGGTAACGATGTGGTAACGAGGTAACGAGTGGTAACCAGTTGAAAACGGTGGCCCTAAGTCTCCAAATTTGAATTTCTCGATTCTGGTGGTTTTGCAACAGATGCTTATGGCTCTTGAGGTTCTGCAGCAGGACCTGGCAGATCTGGTGAATGTGCAGTAGGAATTGGAGATTTAGGCGAATGCTATAGTGGAGTTGATGGATCTGGTGAATGTGATGGTAAACTTGGTTGTTTGGGTGAATGAAATGGTGGAATTGATGGTTCTGGTGAATGTGAATCAAAGATTGATGGTTCTGGAGGTTCTGCATTAGGAGTTGGCGATTCTGGGGAATGTGCATCAGGAGTTGGTGATTCTGGTGAATGTGCAGCAGGAGTTATTGGTTCTGGTGAATGCAATGGTGGAGTTGGTGGTTCTGGCGAATGCAATGGTGGAGTTGGTGGTTCTGGTGAATGTACACCAGGAGTTGGTGGTTCTGATGAATGTACAGCAGGAGTTGATGGTTCTGGTGAATGCAATGGTGGAGTTGGTGGTTCTGGTGAATGTGCAGCAGGAGTTGGTGGTTCTGGTGAATGCAATGGTGGAGTTGGTGGTTCTGGTGAATGTAATGGTGGAGTGGTGGTGGTTCTGGTGAATGTACACCAGGAGTTGGTGGTTCTGGTGAATGTACAGCAGGAGTTGGTGGTTCTGGTGAATGTAAAGCAGGAGTTGGTGCTTCTGGTGAATGTACAGCAGGAGTTGGTGCTTCTGGTGAATGTACAGCAGGAGTTGGTGCTTCTGGTGAATGCAATGGTGGAGTTGGTGGTTTTGGTGAATGTGCAGCAGGAGTTGGTGGTTCTGGTGAATGCAATGGTGGAGTTGGTGGTTCTGGTGAATGCAATGGTGGAGTTGGTGGTTCTGGTGAATGTACAGCAGGAGTTGGTGGTTCTGGTGAATGTACAGCAGGAGTTGGTGCTTCTGGTGAATGTACAGCAGGAGTTGGTGCTTCTGGTGAATGTACAGCAGGAGTTGGTGCTTCTGGTGAATGTACAGCAGGAGTTGGTGGTTCTGGTGAATGCAATGGTTGAGTTGGTGGTTTTGGTGAATGTGCAGCAGGAGTTGGTGGTTCTGGTGAATGCAATGGTGGAGTTGGTGGTTCTGGTGAATGTACAGCAGGAGTTGGTGCTTCTGGTGAATATACAGCAGGAGTTGGTGGTTCTGGTGAATGTAAAGCAGGAGTTGGTGGTTCTGTTGAATGTACAGCAGGAGTTGGTGATTCTGGTGAATGTGCAGCAGGAGTTGGTGGTTCTGGCGAATGCAATGGTGGAGTTGGTTGTTTTGGTGAATGTGCAGCAGGAGTTGGTGGTTCTGGTGAATGTGCAGCAGGAGTTGGTGGTTCTGGTGAATGCAATGGTTGAGTTGGTGGTTCTGGTGAATGTGCAGCAGGAGTTGGTGGTTCTGGTGAATGCAATGGTGGAGTTGGTGGTTCTGGTTAATGTACACCAGTAGTTGGTGGTTCTGGTGAATGTACAGCAGGAGTTGGTGGTTCTGGTGAATGCAATGGTGGAGTTGGTGGTTTTGGTGAATGTGCAGCAGGAGTTGGTGGTTCTGGTGAATGCAATGGTGGAGTTGGTGGTTCTGGTGAATGTGATAGCGGAGTTAATCGTTTAGGCGAATACAATGACGGTGTTGATGGATCTGGTGAATGCAATGGTGGAGTTGGTGGTTCTGATGAATGTGATATTGGAGTTGATGGTTCTGGTGAATGGGATGGTGGAATTGATGGTTCTGGTGAATGTGATAGTGGAGTTGATGGTTGTGGTGAATTCGCAGCAGGAGTTCATATTCTGATAAATTGTTATTGAGATGTTATTCATGAAATGAAAATACATTTATGGTTAATCTGATATTTTTTGCTAGTTAATGATCGCTCAATGTGAAACTATCTAGATTAAATGAGCTCTAATGGCGATTACATAACGATTATAAGTACTGTTCAATGCTTTGCGTGAAGTTGCGTTTTTTAACATCAATTCAACAACATTCTTTAAACCAACTACAGCGTTTTGATTAGATGTTTGAATACAGTGACAAAAAATTTTAACACAAGTAAAATATCTTTCAGGTTTCTTTTTAAACAAAATATAAAAATATAAGCATATCTTTGAGAGAATTACCGCAATATTCAATTTTGAAATGAAAATTTCTATCAATAAAAATCGAAATTTGCAAAGCTAGAATTCGAGGAAACTTTTTCACCCTAAAAATAACGTAGTTAAGAAAACTTCAGAAAATAAAACATATGTTATCGTATAAAATATCTAACAAAATAAATATGTATAAAAAAAGGCCATAGCCTCCTGAACATTTTTTGTAGGGAAGCAACAACAATGCCTTAACCATATCATATCGTACTTGAATTCCGGAGAATTTCATATTATCAGTTAATCATATTTTTCATGTTTCCACGTAAACTGAACATAAAATTTTATTCAAAAGCCATTTTTCAGTAACTAGGAAAAGGGAATATGAAGGGTACGGTAGAGATGAAATAATTATTTGAAATAAACTGAATAAAAAGTTTATCCAAAAGATTATTGGGTCACTGCAATTTGAAATTCTCATATCCTCTAAAAGAACTCTTAATGAACACACCTAATGACTCAGAAGGAAAATGTTGAAACAAGAAGAAACATCAAAGTAAAAACAATACCAAGGAAAGCTTTAAAAAAATCTAAAAAAGTTTAATGTTTCAAATGGGATTGGGATTGAAAGAGCATCCAATTTTTCAATGGTTTGACCATTTTGCCAAATGACGTCAATCAAATGGGACTTTGTTTTAGGAATATTTCCACTAGAGTGAGGGATGGGAAAGATTCTTGGTCAAATGGACAAAAGTGTATAAAATAACAAAGAGGTCATGCAGTGTCAGACAATTTTCGGAAAATTAACGAGGGGGCGTTTATTTGGAACCTAAGAGTAAGCTCAAGGTCATCAATTAATAATGTACATTTACCAGAACCATTAACTTCACCATCACATTCTCCAGAACCATTAACTCCACCATTGCATTCACCAGATCCATTAACTCCTAATGCACATTCACCAGAATCATAAACTCCATCACATTCACTGTCCCCATCCTCCCCACCATTGCATTTACGAGAATGACCATCCCCACCATTGCATTCACCAGATCCATCAACATCAGCATTATATTCACCAGAATCATCAACTCCACTATCCCATTCACCAGAACCACTAACTCCTGCTGTACATTCACCAGAACAATCGACTCCTGATGCATATTCACCAAAATCAACAACTCCACCATTGGATTCATCAGAACCACCAACTCCTGCTGCACATTCACCAGAACCACCAACTCCTGGTGTACATTCACCAGAACCACCAACTCCACCATTGCATTCACCAGAACCACCAACTCCTGCTGCACATTCACCAGAACCACCAACTCCTGCTGCACATTCACCAGAACCACCAACTCCTGCTGCACATTCACCAGAACCACCAACTCCACCATTGCATTCACCAGAACCACCAACTCCACCATTGCATTCACCAGAACCACCAACTCCTGCTGCACATTCAACAGAATCACCAACTCCTGATGCACATTCACCAGAACCACCAACTCCACCATTGCATTCACCAGATCCATCAACACCGGCATTGTATTCGCCTAAACGATTAACGCCACTATCACATTCACCAGAACCATCAACGCCAGCATTAAATTAACCAGCACCACCAACTCCTGCTGTACATTTACCAGAACAATCAACTCCCTTATCACATTCACCAGAACCACCAACTCCTGCTGCACATTCACCAGAACCACCAATTCCACCATTGACTTCACCAGAACCACCAACTCCTGCTGTACGTTCACCAGAAGCACCAACTCCTGCTGTACATTCACCAGAAGCACCAACTCCTGCTGTACATTCACCAGAACCACCAACTCCTGCTGTACATTCACCAGAACCACCAACTCCACCATTGCATTCACCAGAACCACCAACTCCACCATTGCATTCACCAGAACCACCAACTCCTGCTGCACATTCACCAAAACCACCAACTCCACCATTGCATTCACCAGAAGCACCAACTCCTGCTGTACATTCACCAGAAGCACCAACTCCTGCTGTACATTCACCAGAAGCACCAACTCCTGCTTTACATTCACCAGAACCACCAACTCCTGCTGTACATTCACCAGAACCACCAACTCCTGGTGTACATTCACCAGAACCACCAACTCCACCATTGCATTCACCAGAACCACCAACTCCACCATTGCATTCACCAGAACCACCAACTCCTGCTGCACATTCACCAGAACCACCAACTCCACCATTGCATTCACCAGAACCATCAACTCCTGCTGTACATTCATCAGAACCACCAACTCCTGGTGTACATTCACCAGAACCACCAACTCCACCATTGCATTCGCCAGAACCACCAACTCCACCATTGCATTCACCAGAACCAATAACTCCTGCTGCACATTCACCAGAATCACCAACTCCTGATGCACATTCCCCAGAATCGCCAACTCCTAATGCAGAACCTCCAGAACCATCAATCTTTGATTCACATTCACCAGAACCATCAATTCCACCATTTCATTCACCCAAACAACCAAGTTTACCATCACATTCACCAGATCCATCAACTCCACTATAGCATTCGCCTAAATCTCCAATTCCTACTGCACATTCACCAGATCTGCCAGGTCCTGCTGCAGAACCTCAAGAGCCATCAGCATCTGTTGCAAAACCACCAGAATCGAGAAATTCAAATTTGGAGACTTAGGGCCACCGTTTTCAACTGGTTACCACTCGTTACCTCGTTACCACATCGTTACCACTCGTTACCACCTCGTTACCACCTCGTTACCACTCGTTACCACATCGTTACCACTCGTTACCACTCGTTACCACTCGTTACCTCTTTTAGTAACAACGGTTTTTCACACATTGAGTCGTTTTTCACACATTGAGTCGTTTTTCACACATTGAGTCATTTTTCACACATTGAGTCGTTTTTCACAGCATGAGTCACTCACTTTGAGCATGCTGGAGTAGAACTATCATATTTACACTACTATCAAAAATCAAGATTATTAGTACCCTGATATTTTTACTTTCCAAACCTGAACCTATGAAAACTATACATTGTATTCAATTTGTATTCAATATTCGTGAGGCTGAGGAGCACGTCGATCTGAAAATCACCGTTTATGCGGATAAAAATTTAGGTCTTCGAAAAAACCTTTACATTTAAAGTGTAGGGATATAGCCATATTTATTTGAGTACATGACCTTTTTATTATCGCTCATGTCTCAATTAACTTGTACGTGGACAAATTCAAGAACAAATCGAATCATATAAAGTTCTTTTTTGTGTATTTACTGTATAAATTATAAAATTAATTATATGACATAAAAATACCATTTTTATTACTTTTAAAAAAATTGGTAAAACTAAAATGAACAAAAAATAATAATTTAAATAACATTTAATATCCTGAACACGCTAGAAAAGTTTTTGATATCTTTATTTGGGCATTCCCAATAATCTCTAAAAATCCATCAATTGAATTTAAAATTGTTTTGATGATTGAATTTTTAAATTTGCCCAGTACTCACTCACAGGGGGAGTCATAATGAAAATTTGAAAATAAAAATATTACTGAACGAAATCTATAAAAAGAGAACCCATTAATTAATTGCTTTATTTTACACTACTAGTCTAAAAATGTATATAAAATTAAAGTTAAAAGAAATTTAATATTGCAAGAGTTTCACGAGTCATGAGGACTTAAATTGATGCAAGAATTTTAACAAAAATATATATATTCTGAGACTTCAGCTCTTCAACTTTTAAACTTGATTCGTCGTTTCTTAATTAGTAAAACAAAACAAAAAAACCTTGAAGGTTTCCTGCATGAGACAGTTTCAAGTTGCTAAATATAAAAGTGAACGGAATAACAAAGTGTCAAAAAAAACTGCTGAAAATCACTCTTCATTGTTTAGGTAAGGAATAGAAACCATAACATCAAAAACAAGCAATTATAATTTAAGCAAAATATTTATTAGCCGTGACCAGGATGAATTTTTCAAGGAACAGTTCAGAGTCCAACATAGCTATATGGGCGGCACGACCGATAAAAGTATTGGCGGAAGACGCCATTGGGTGGTAGACGCTGTATTTGACGATGTTGATTTCTTCTTGTATCATAAGTGTACCCATGATGTTGTCCAGCATCTCTTTGTATACTCGACCTATTGATCATTAGAAAATATACTTTCAGACATTTAACATAGTAACGGAAGTTGTTGAGGTTTAAGAAGAGTTTCACTCTTGTAAATAAAATATCATTTTCAACCTTTTCCCCTTTCCTCTCAAAGGGACACACCAGCGAGTTTAAGTATTTACGATTTTGAGGTTGGATGAGTAACTGAAACGATATGAAATAAACCGTAGTTTCGATATACAAAATCAAAGACAGTGAAGGCCTAATTAACCGTCGTTCTTTGTCAGTCAGGATCATAGTCCAGACAGTATATGGCATGAGGTATAACCACCTTGACGGTGAAAAAGGGTTGAAACTGTTTTTGGGTTCAAACATATCTATATTTTGAGAAATGCGATGGTTTTCAGGCTAACCAATCAAGACAAATAAAGAACTAGCCCTCTCCACTACAAAAGACACGGCACACACTAACAAAGTCGCTACTAACAAGTGATACTTTTATGGACCTACCTGGTTATGCATTTAACAAATATAATTGATATCTATGTGAGCATGACCGTTAAACAATCATTCAGAACACAAATAGTGACGATCTATTAAAATTAGTCGTTTGTTTCATATAAAAAAACGTTTCGAAACCAAAATTTCATGCTCTTGAAATAATCTTTCATATTCAAGACTTCGTGAGCAAAAAAAACATCTATCTCATCAAAAAATTTAGTACTTTGGCTAAGAACATTGATGTATGCTTATTAATAGTGATTCTTATTCTTATAAATAAAGATGCGTTTTTTGAGCTGAAAATTATTGTTTTACAAAAATCTGCTTGAACCATCTTTTACCTACTTTCATGCAAAAAAACCAGAAAAAAACAATGATCCAACATTTCACAAAGTCCAATAAACCCTTTTTTTAGCCGTTTTTTTGGGCCAAATTTGCCCAAAAACATTTTTTTTCGAAAATCGGGCTCCGTCACATTCGAGGGTTTATACCGGGTGACCCACGAAAAAGTTCGGACAGTTTTCGGCGTCTCGAGGCCGAACAAATGTCTCAAAGTGCTTGAAATTTTAATATGTAGAAAGTAGATATTCTAACTTAAAGTTTGAGCTATTATTTTAAAATGACCCACGTTCCTACTTTAGAGCTTTTAAAGTCAAATTCACTTTTCGGAAAGAGCGAAATTACGTCAAAAAAGGTATCAAATGTTTTATTATCATCAATCAAGCAAGGTCGTTAAATCGTTATAAACAGTTATTTCAGAAAAAGAAACCACCAATACATTTCTAGCATATTCCAGGCAACCCCACTCTCTGTTCTTTCATAAGACGCGACATTTTCATAAAGATGCAAATTTTGCCTATTTGCAAAATATTTTTGATAAAAATATTTAGAATAAATTTATATAAATCTACTTCGTTGTTAATTTATTATTTTACAGACTTTAATTAACTACAACACTAATCAACGAGGTCTTAAAACATCAGCACACTCGAAAAACACAATGTTAAAGATAAAAAAAACAATTATAATTTGATATCTCATTTTTGACGTGTTTTTGCACTTTCCGATAATTGAATTTTGACTTTAAAAGCTCACAAATGAAGAACCGCTGAACCAAATTTAAAAAGTAATAGCTCAAAGTTTAAGTTAGAGCATCCTCTATCTATAAAAAAAAGATTAAGTTTATATTACTTTTATTTCAGACCCTAGCCAACGAAAACCGTCCGAACTTTTTCGTGGGTCACCCGGTAGTTATGCATCTTTGTGCAAAAAATCATAAAGAATGAAAGAGCCAATCTCGAGAAAAACTAATACCTAAGTAATTGATAATGTGCTTATAAACATATCGAATTTGGCCAGTTTTTCTATAAGAATACGCTAAGCAACCAAAATTTCATGTCTAAACACACATACTCTCTAAAAGTAAGCCCTCATGAGGTAAAAAAACATCTATCTCATAAAAAAATTGGGTAATTTGACTAAGAACATTGATGTATGCTTTTATAGTGATTCTTATAGATAACATGCTTTTTTTTGAGCCAACAAAATTTTTTTGCAAAAATCTGCTTGAGCCATCTTTTACCTATGATGGTACCCTACTTTCATGCAAAAAATCAGAAAAATTAATGATCCAATTTTTCACAAAGTCCAAAAAACCCGTTTTTTAGCCGTTTTTGGCCCAAATTTGCCCAAAAAAAATTATTTTCGAAAATCGGGCTCCGTCACATTTTGGCCACCACCATTTTGCACCTTTGTACCAAAAATCAGAAGATTCCTATGATTCAATCCTGAGAAAAGTTGGTAACAGACGAACGGACGAACAAACACAGGTTAATTTATAGGACCTCCACCGGGGTAGGTCCAAAAAACGGGGAATCCTAAAATCCTTCACTCTAAAAAATTTGGATTGGACAAGAATAGACCTTTTCATAAAGAGTCTTCCAGTGTTAATTTCATAAATAGAGCAAACTTCTTATGAACTCCTCTAAACTTCTTATGAACTCCTCTAAACTTCTTTAAACTTCCCTTCCAATCTTTAGCATTAAAACAAAGGTTTAAGCTTAATAACAGAAGAACAATGTATAGAACGCAAAAATTTCTTACCACCCTCTGAATTATCTTTGACCGCCTGTTTGCTCATCTCCACACGTGCTGAGTGGAAGGGTACGTAGTGGTCTTGTACTGAGCTCACTAGAAGCACGTTCTTGAAATATTGAAATCCTAAAGAATAATAGAACAACATTTTGTAAAGATAGTTCCGATGACAAGGTCAAGCCAGGCAGAAAGCTTCACCCATCCGAAAGAACTTTAAAATGCTTTCGACTTAATCACCAATCATCTTTCTTTCAGATGGAGACTTTACATGTATGCTATCAATCCAACAAAGATAATAAGAAGCCATTTCTAACACATTTTTATTATTGGAAAGAGCTTAGTTATAAAGCTGTTGTCAATCTGTTGAAGATAAAACAGTCTCCTTTGATGGGCTTACTTACCATTAGTTAAGCTTAGTCTGTACATGAAAGTTTCTCTAGGATCAGTGGAATCGTTTAACGCTAATTGGACCAAGGAGCCAGCCTTCTTCCATTTTTGTATCAACCACATACCTAAAAGATAAAAATCACAATTTCGACTTTATGGTGATAAAAATACAACTATTCTTGAGCAAATATCGTTTGTTAGAAGCCTCAACCGTTTGAAATTTGGCCTACACAGCTTTCTTGAATTGATAAAATCAGAAGATCTAGAGGTTACACGTTTGCTTTCTATTAAAAAGCTAGGAAGAGAAGATACAAAAAATTAATGAAATGGAAATAAAGTTCAATGAAATGAATGAAATGGAAGAACAAACGCTGGATAAAGCCTCGAACGCTAAATTAGCCGTAAATCAAGTCTTCGTCCGCCAACGTCAACGAAAAAAAACTGCGGAAGCGCCACACTTCCACAAACCCCTTTAGTAAGGATAATAGGAAGGACGTACATACCTGTGCTCACCAAATTACTTGTATGGAACTGCATACCCAGGTGAGGTCCAGACAATGAAAGAAACGTGTGTAATTTGTTACGATATTGAAAAAGTGAAGAATGAACTACAGCGTTCCGAATGATGATATTGCCAAGGGAGTGACCAACAAAGCTACAAAAGATTGAACCAGTTTTTTAACTGATGGGGCGAAAGTGGACAAACTGGATCAAACAAACGAGCTTCGGACGAATTCGGAGAATAGTAGGTTTTGTCCAACTAGTCAATCAGAAATTATAAAGAAAGATGTATATATATTTTTTTAATTGCTAATTCCAAATCAATAAATTTAGTAGTGTCTGGGTACTTTTTAAATTCTTGTCATACTTAGCCTGAGGAGGTATATTATTGATATTTGATGGTTACCTGATTCTAGCGACATCTAGACGTTGGTCTTGTATGTAACTTAATATTTCACGAACTAAGCGACCAGTCATTTCATCTATATCATTGAATGTATCCTCCTGAGATGAAGAAAATGAGTGAATCAATTCTTCATAAGACGCTCAGTGTTATGAATGTAAGAAAGATTGAAAAAGAAGTACTTTACAGTTTAAACTAGAGCTGAGTCAGTACAGTACTAGAAAAATAATCGATCCACTTAACTTTGGTTTTTTCGTATTATTTGATTATATTTGATAGCAACCTTGCTATTTGATAAAGATTCGACACTATTAGAATCAAGTTGTTAGAAAACGGTACCTGGTTGACTTCAGACATCAAGAAATCCAAATTCGCTCTCGGAAGAGCCATTTCTAAATAACATTTCACAAGACGCAGATCACCACTGTTTCCTAAAAAATAAAAATTAGTTTATAATAGACCTTACGTCACAAACAAAAACTGCCTCGTTTTCAGAAAATTGCCATGATAGTTATATCTCGCGAAGAATAAAAGTGAAACGTTTTTCAATAAAGTCAAGTTTTGATTTTCCTTTGGCATTCAATTATGAAAAGGCCTATAAACGTAGAGAGTAAAAAGAATGAACGAAAACGAGGCAGTGCATGAAGTAATAAATTTAGAGCTAATATTTCCTGTCTCCTAGAGAAAAAGTCCTCTACAATTGCTAATAGTAGAAGAGTTTGAGAGCTTTTTTGAACGATATGGGGTAGTACATGGAAGATGTATTAGAGGATTGAATACTGTATTGCTTACCATCCAATCCGTGAACACAAACAATAAGATGAACATTTTCGGTGGTAGCCACAATCCGCTCACTGAAGTACGGTGTCACACTCGCTACCTCCGAAAACAAACTAAAGGAGAAGAGGTTTAAGAAATGGTTGTTCTTTAAAGTCATGCGAATTGATGTGGCTATTATTATGGGACAAAAGATACCTATACCATTTCTTTACAAGCGGTCAGGAAGAATGAAACGATTCGATTCTAAAAGTACCAGTTAAGGTTGAAACTAATTCTTTTCTTTCTAGTAAAAAATTCATGCATGCAGAAATGTCACTCTAAATAGTTGGGTGGATTTCAATGCAGAATGAGAATGAGAAACATTTTGATAGCGAACCCATTACATGTTAAGGGGGTAGTCATATGAGAAATTTGAAATGTCATTTTTTAAACTTTTTGTTATATCTTGTGAAGTAGTAAATATTTTTCAATGAAACTTTCCACAATTGTAGCACAACTATAAAGGATATGAAAAATTAAAAAAAAATTCTAAAAATAGCAAAGACGGGGGTAATATCGTCCAGGGGGTAAAAGCTATAAAAATATTGTGTCACCTTTTTAGGAAAAGCTAAGAAAGCTATTCAAAAATTTTTTTCTGGTGAAGGTTAATATTATGAAAGTCTCCAGAATGAGTGGAAAAATTTTTCAAAATTTCAAGCCAGGGGGTCTGGAACCTAAAATTTGTACTTTTTCAGTTTAAAAGTCAAAAAATGATTTTTTTGAAAAAACTGCTTCATTCATCCTGAGGCTTACCATAATGGAAAACTACCCTGAAAATTTCAAGTCAATAGCTTTTCTCAATCCTGAGAAAGGCTGACAAGGTGCGCGAAAACCCCTAAAACGTGTTTTGAGAAAACGGCGCAGAAAGTTGAAAATAGAGGTTTTTTCTCAATTTTTTCTGCGATACATAGACCGTTTTACAAAATTTTTACTGTGGTTGACCAAAATGGATTGACACATAACTTTTAATGTTGAAAAGGTACTGGAAATACTAAAATAGTCCAAGTTTTTTGAAAAAAATGGCCTTCCACGTGCTCCGGGAATCTCCAAGTATTTTGCGTCAACTCTGCGTACAACGCGTAAACATGGCTTTAAGTCAATAAAAGTGCATTTTCTCATCAAAAAACATATTGCCAACAAAATATATCATCCTTGTGCTCTCTCAAATCTGTTTATATCATTTAAAGTTGAATTTCAGTGTTGATCTTAGGGAAACGTGTCTTCAGGTTGAACGTCAATCATGCATAGTTTTACTCAATTTTCCAGGATCGCCTCTGGCGCCATGAGTGCCATGATTCATCAAAGACTAGATTTCCACTGGATTTAAGACTCATAATGGATACATCATTGAATGTGTTTGGTTCCTTGCTTCAAACTTTATTGAAAGTCTATAGTCCATCACTTTGAAAAGTTTTTTTCGATGTACAAGTTTTACTGTTCGAAAACATCAGTTCGCAGAATCAAATTGTTGCTTTCACTCAAAATATAGGCTTCCAAAGCTTTCCCAGATGTGAGAAATGAAATGAAACATTCAATAATATCATAATTCAATCCAAAACTACATAAGCTCAGTTTCCATGTCAAAAACACAGCTGACTGCCTCCAAAATGTGAATGTTTTTGAAAATACCACTTCTTCGGTTACCATCTTTAATTACGTCATATTAAGAAATCCCGGGGAAAAAAGGCGGTATTGACTTAGACGCCCAAAAAGGGCGTAAAAAGAGCTTTCATTTGGTATGTCATGATGCTATGTTTAGAACAGCCATACGGAAATGAGGCCCTAGCAACGGATGCGATTTCCCGTTGCTAAGGAGAAAATTGTATAGCAGGGCTCATAAGAAACCCAATATATCGGCAGATATTTATGCTACGGTCTTGAAATTTTCAGGGTATGTTCAGGAAGGATAAAGGATCCTAAAAAGCCCTAAATCCCGAAATTGATAAATTTTTCACCAATTTTCAAAATCTCATATGACTACCCCCTTAAGTGTAAACATACCCGTATTTGTGTCCGTGGAAGTTAAAAGAATTGAGTAAACTTTCTCTGGCACGCTGAAATCTGGATGTGAAATGAAATTTAATGTGTTAGGTGCAAATGAAATGGAGATTCGAGTGCAATTTGATTTCTAGCGAACCTATGCTTTAACAGATTATGAGCCATGCAATCAATGCACTCGTAAATACTTATTGAAAAGCTCATGAAAGATGAAAGATGATTCAACTAATGTGTAATAAGTTAATTCTGAGTTAGTATAAAATGAATCATTTCCAAAACCTTTAAAACAAAAGGCCACAATGACTACAGCCTGTGAAATGATGCTTCTCAAAACAAATCAAAACTATCAACAAACCTTGAAGTATTTTCCCTGGAGACCGGCATGTAGGGTGGCGACTGTGTCACCATTTTGTAAGAGTTTCTCTTAGAGCCTGTCTTTATAGCTGGGAAACAACTCCACAATTTAGGTTTGTGTTGATCCGAGGGTGAAGGAGGGCCGTTGATGACTGTTCCGTTATTTTGAGCAGCGCTAGCTCCTTGTGTCGTTTCATCGGGCACTTCAAGATCTTCCAAAACGACTGGATCATTTGATCCTTGAGAAGCCGTCAAATTCTTTTCCGCGCCATCAATTCTAGTATAGAACACGGCTGTCTCTTTGTTCTTTGATTTGGTTGGAGTCCTAGGAGGATCAAGGAGAAGTTTTTGTTTTTGAGATGGACTGTTATCTGCACTGCTGGAGGGTGTTTTCCGTCGTACGCTGTTTAGTTTCGGATTTTTTAGCGGTTCATCTTTGGATGGATTTGGTTCCTCTTTGACAGTCTTTTCTGGTTGTTGTTGGTTATCTTTCTCGTCAGGGGCTGCGGGTGTTTCACAGTAATCAGGACCAGTGAGATCTGTCTCAGGTGATAAATGTAGAGATTTGCGTATCTTATCTTTAGACATATCCCATTCTTCACTGATACTATTGGAATATTTTTTGAGCATGGTGCTTCTTCGTATGTTGAAATCTTCTTCGGAAATGACTGGTGATTGTATGTCTTCACTTTCACTTTCATCATCGGAAGAAGATGATGTTGATGAAGTTTCGATGACCGACAAGTTGTTCATGTTCTCTGAAAGTGGAAAAAGTGACAAAATGTGTGAAGGTAGAGAGTCTATCACCAATGTTTCCCTAACACTCTGCCTCGGAGTAATTGGGATTCAAACACAGTCCATTGCGGTGCAAGTCTGTGGATCGAAACCTTCACACTACCAATCGACAGACAAAAAGTTGAAAGAAAACAATGCAACATTGCAAAAGTAAAAAAAACACCCTACCTTCAACACTGACAGTCATATCAACAAAATCGTCACCCACAATGGCTTCTTGTACCGTCATTGAGCTCTTCTCTTTCTCAACATCTAAGCAAAAACATAAAAGAAAGATTTTATAAATTTGAAAATGCGAGACCCAGCGAGACCCTATGTCATTTCACGTTCGAAATGATAAGTAATCAGGAAAACGTTTGAAGTTTGAAGGCTTTTGTGTCCAACCAATGGGAAGCACAATTAGTCCTGATTGACGATATGAACCCTCCTCATTAGGGAACGGATCCTACTATAGGACAATTTAATATTACGAAACGTAGTATCCCTGTGAGAATTGATCTCGGACCTCCCGCACTGAAGGTAAGGAACATGAAATGGCCTATAGACATAAGCATTTTGAAATAATGATAAGCATTCGAAACTTTTCGAAACCATTTCAAGAAGCTTTACCAACCTTCTTCTGACTTTCCAGGGATATATTTATCTTCGAATATGATAGGCATTGTCGTGTTGTCTCCATCAAGGGTTGCGCATGCTAGATCTAGTGGTGGTATCAGTTGGAAATATAGAGAGTTCTTCAATAAATTACCCATCCGAGTCTGTTGAGTTGCGCTTAATTCGTGCGAGGTACACAATGAAAGCCAAGCGTGATCTTCAGTGAAGAATGCTTCTCGCATATGTTGCACGCGACCTTCATGGTGCTCGGCTGCTAGTCTTTGTCTTAAAAGTCGTCAAATGTGAACTGTTCGAGAAATTGCATCCACAATAAAGACAATTCCGTGCTTAATAAATACATATCATCTCCCATTCGTAAATATAGTTCGTCAGCTCTAGATAAGCGGTCAAACTCGTTGTTCAAAACATCTAGCTTGGCCTGTATGTCTACTTTGCTCAATCTCATTTGTGCGTAGTCCGGTAAAAAGTAAATACATTTGTGATAAAAAGCTAAAAGTTGTTCATATAAGCGTAATAGCTGTAAGCAGATTTTCCGATGCAGAAAAGAAGCGGTTCCTTTCTGGCGAATATCTACCTCATGGTTAGGATTCAGCCCGTTACTTTTTCCAAACAAAGCATTATAACTGAAGCTTCGAACGTTTCCGGTTTTTCCACTCCAGATAGGATGTTGTGCTTTCAACGAAGCTAGCCATGGTTGGCGTACGGAAGTAATGCATGAATGAGTGGTGACGTTCAGAGCACCCAAATGAAAATAATCAAACAAAATAGGGCGTGAGGAGTGGAACGATTTTCCGAAAGTTAAATTGATGTCCAATACTTGCGAGCTTACTTTCTCGAGTGATTTTGGCGTTGCGGGACTGAAAAAGAAATCGAAAATGAGATCAGAACTTTACTGCCTGCAATATTTTTGCATATTGAATCAATAAATTTAATTGACTGTATAATCGTTATGCTTGACAACAAAACATGTGAAGAGAACTTACTATCTTCGCGAGCATTCGGTGAAATACAAATCGATGTTCAGCTCCAACTTTTGCGGTAACAAGGATTCAAGCTATTAAGAAGATTGGCGTGTTTTTATAACAATTTGGTCGTTTTATTAATTTTTTTAACTCTCCTAACAAATTTTCTAAAGTATGGTATAAAAATCTTACTTTATTAGAATTCGCACCGGCCATATATGTATAACAACAAGATCAAACAAAGGTAGTAGTTATTTAAATCTGTAAAGCGCTGAATTTATAAAGAGTGAGTAACGCAGGTCTCAAAAGACATACAGCCTGTCTATATCAAAGATAAAAGCTAAAGAGACCAAAGAGATCAATTATACCATAACAGTGTTCTCACTTTAAAGTGAGAAATGAGTTAATCATTGTAATATGTATGTCTAACAGGAGAATCTATTATTAAATCCATTATGAAGACTAACCTTGCTTCCGTCAAGGAGGAGATGAACTTTGAAGATGAAATTATCTTTGATGAGGACATCTTCATGTTTGTAATATACTTCAAAAGTACGAGAAATACCAATTGGAGAATGTTTATCAACAAAAGCTTTGAAGAGACAGGGTGCTTGTTTGGAACCTGAAATTTACAAAAATTATTATAGTCAGGTACCTGTGCTAACACTAAAAAATATAGATTTCAAGTTGCTATTGGTAACAAAACTGGAGAAAAGAGAACTTAAACATGCTACTATTTCAGTACTACCAATTCTCAGAATCAGTGAAAATGGTGTGGGCATAATAACAGAAAAGCCTGAATTTGAAAATGAAATCAAAAAGATGAAAAATGAAACTAGAAGAAATCCATTAAAAACTGTTTTACCTTCTTTCTCTTCTTTGAGCTCGCATTCAACGAATTTTGTTAATTTTTGTGGAACTGACACATGACAACGTACTTGATAGTACCTAAAACAAAATAATACATCTTTTATATATTAGAAGTTACTGTGTGCTTCAACCTTACCTGATTCACAAGTGCTCTTGAATTATGACTAAAAGTGTCCAGTATTGAAAAGAGCCAAGTTGCCTAAAGCACGTTTCCACAATACATTACTACGCAAAATATTAGCAGATATTGATTTTAGGATTCTTACAGCTACAAGCAATATTTGGGAATGAATAGATGGAAAACAGAGATGGGAAAACTTACCCTCTTTGAAACAAGTCAACATTGTAAAAGTTATTAAGCTCAACAGCAACCTCGTGTGTGACTTGGGTGTCAGCCATTCAAGGACACAAGCAGGACTACCTGATATAGACACTACTCTCCTTTCCTACAACAAGTTTTTGTATCTTCAACTTCAAGCCATAATTGTTATTCTTTTTTTAGAGTATTCTGAGTATACCTTTTATTTTTATATGATTCTAAATACAGTAAAAAAAGGGTTATATATAATTTTCTTCTCTCCCACGTTTTTATCAATTTCACATCTTCCTTTTCGAAAAGATGAGAAGGGAGATAATGGTGTTAAGAATAGATAAAAATAGTTTTGAAAATATAAAGAAAATTTTTTAAAGTAAACAGGTGTACTTTCATCAATAATGGTTTAACTCCAATTATTACTCATGAATTTATACTGTAAAAGAGCTATGAGCTATATTACATTCAAGCAAAAACGTTTAACAGCAGAATAGCAATGGCTATGGTTACAACATTATCGGGAACAAGACATTTTTTATTTTGGCCTTAACAGCTTGAAAGAGGCCATAAAAGATCAAGGTTAGCCTATAATAAGATCACAAAAGCTTAACCAAAGCCCAAAGAATTAAAAGCAAAATTTGCACCTGAATTTAAAAACATTTTTTTGCGCATGAATACATGAATTGGCAAAACTTTGTTCATGAACATGTGAATTGAGGGTCAACTGAGAAGGCCTCTTTAATATTTTTCAATCTTTATCCACAAACCACGGAGTCATGATTGAGGATAGCAGAGTGTCTATAGGGTATCTTGAAAACCTAGAAATTGTGTCAATCGACCTTGAAAAGTTTCGATGAATATCTTCAAATTCTTAGTATACCTTGAGAAAACAATATCAACCTTGCAAACGCTTGAATTTTATAGCACCTTTCACCAGGGGTGGGGTCGGTACTAAAATCTCAGACATAAAATATGAGTTATTGAGAATTTTTTGCATACCACCACCCCATTTTAGAGAAGTGGTATTTTAGTACCCATGTACTAAAATTCTCAGGGATATTGAGAGTCAGAGACCACCCAATTTTGGTCTTTTTCAGGACAGATGTTGTCTTCTCGGAACCATTTTTCTCAAATATGCTGATTTTGCAACATTATTCATCTTTTGCAAAAATTGATACTTTTAAACAATTCTGCTTTATAAACTGATTAAAGTTTGAAGACATTTGACTGAATGCAAAAATAATTGAACTTGGGAAAATTTCTAAAAAAATTCTGAAAGAAAATCAAGAACAATTCTGATAAAGATTCAAAAAATGATAAAAATCACTAATTTTAGTACCAATTTACTATAAAAATTTTAAATTCTCAAAAAAACCACCTTTATGATATTTTAGTACCCCATGGTACTAAAACGATTTTAAGTTTATTGGGCATGTCACCACGTCACTAAACATCATGATGTCCTAGCTTTTAGTACTGACCCCCGAATTGAGTTTAAAGCCCAAAAGGCTAGAGTAGAATCTCTATCTAACCTTTCCATGGCAACAAAAAGTTAAGCCACTTATTTCCCATCCAGAACGAGCCTCCTTCTAGGCTTGCTGTAATCATGACGAGGGATTGAATCTAGTGGTTCCTTTATTTTTGGAATTGCATTTTTTTTAATCTAGCTAAATCTAAATTTTAGTTTCAATCTTTATCAAAACGACA
Organism: Clytia hemisphaerica; assembly: GCF_902728285.1. Taxonomy (NCBI): domain Eukaryota; kingdom Metazoa; phylum Cnidaria; class Hydrozoa; order Leptothecata; family Clytiidae; genus Clytia; species Clytia hemisphaerica. Next base: position 1,730,583 of record NW_027104356.1, read on the forward strand.
TCATCTATTTGAAACTTATTTCAAATCAACTTTTTGGAAAAAGCAATTCAGCGTTCAACATTTTACTCAAGTCTTATCTATCTACCTATACCTCATAAATCATAATGAATTATGTTTGAATCCAATTGCTTTTAAATTAAAGCAATAACCTGATTTTCATCAATTTGTTTAACTAGCCTGCATATAAACTTCAAAGCCACGTGAAAGAGGATATATTTGAAACTTTTTGATAGGAAATGAAGCCACTTATTTCCAATCCAAAAACGTGTGACCGTGTAGTCTTCACACACATTTATAGATTAATTAAAGTAAAACCCATCACTAAACTTTGAATAATATTTATCATTCTACATGCTGCGCAAATCTTTTTTTCTTGCTTTAGAAAGATTAAGGATTGCCCACAAGCTCTCGCACAGGTGAAAAACTTTAATCTGTCAATCATTTTCTCAAGCGAAGAGTATGCGAAGCGATTATAGCTTTAGGATAGTGCTGCGGATCATCAGTGAATAGTATTCAACTAGCCGTCACCCGGCGTCGCACCCGCAGAGTAGAGTGTTGTTGAACACATCAAAAGCCCTTTGGATGGTGGGGGAGGGTAAAAATTGTATATTGTAAGCCCAAAGAACGAAATATTACCACTTTTCACTGATCAAAACTCGGAAAACCGCATATTTCATATTTGGTGACGTCATTTTGGCCCTAAGTGACGTCATCGAAAGGGCAATAAACTTTTCACTTCACTGAAATCAATTTGTCATTTATCCAAAAGATTCTCTTGATGATTTCCGATCCAATGAGGGGTCAACCATTGCTTAAATCCTACTCAAACTCAAGATATTGTATTGTTTTTTTTCCGTTTTTGTTGATGACGTCATCGGACCCATAAAGCCACAATTTGAATATATTTATTTTTGAAAGTCTCTATATACCCACTCTAACCCCTCCCAGCTAATTCCACGTAAAATTTTCGATCAAATGAGGGGTTAGCCATTTCCTAACTCCTATCCAATCTTGAGATATCGCATTTTTCCTGTTTTGATGACGTCATCAACTGAAAACGCCTAAAAATTCAGCCAAATTTCAAAGTCACACTCAAGCCTCATAACCCATCCCATCTTATGCTCCATAAAATTCTCGATCCAATGAGGGGTCACCGACCTCCCAACTCCTTTTCAAACTCGAGATAACGCATTTTGAAGTTTTTCCCAAATCTGTGACGTCATTGGGTCCCTTTACCCCTAATGTTGTCAATGATCAATTCGAGAATTTTGAAATTTTTGCGGTCATCGGGTACCTTGTGCCCCAAGGGTCCCAAAAAAACAAAAAACATCAATTATTTCCACGGGAAAGTGGTTTTTTAAATTTGCGAAAGATTTGCACTGCAACGACTTCTTCACAAAAACGCTAATTTTCACACTCTTCCCCTGACCACTTTCGCTTTCGTTTTCAACCAAATACCCACCCATCCAACCAAACAATCGGTCACGTAACTCTCGAACCCCCATCTCAAAAATCCATAATGGCTCCCCCACAGCTCAATACGAATTCTACGTTTAGTAATATAGATTATCATTATCCCTTTATTATCGTAGAAAAGTTTTTACCGCTCTATTCACATACTGAATTTGAATGATCTTCTATGTGGCGTTTTTTTTGCAAACTTTAAAAAACTGATTTTTGTCTCGCTTTTGCGCTACCTTCAGTGCTTGCGTGCAGCATTGGGTACAAAGTTCAAATATGCGTAAATTCCCATGCAAATTTTATATGAAGAGTTAGGGCTATACTGACCAGACACTTGGTAACTATGTCAAAAAATCACAATTTTTGAATCAATAGGAGTATATACAATTAGTTTGGTCAGCAAAAAGCTTGCTTAGTTCGATGATATCCAATCCTCACCTCTTTTCTTTATCGTTATCGGTCTACATTATGCAAATCGAACCTTTTGTCTCACTGAACGGGCACATTCACTCTCCCCTGTGTGTCACACATTTTCAAATATTTGTTAGCTATACACTTGGTAACTATCAGACACCCTCTAACTCACCCCAGACATTTGATTTTTGTTCGCAATTGTTCAATTGATACTGTCTGGCATTTAGTCACACTAGGAAATCAAGCTTTCAGAAAAAACAACATCAATCATCTACAGGATGTATTTGCAACAACAAGGATGAGATTTACCTGAATCAAGTCCAAGTTTTCAAGACAATAATTAAAACTTGAAAACTTAAAATGAGACAAAATGACCGATTTCCATCTCCCCCGTAGATCTTTTTCTTGGGAAGTTGATCTTCAAATTAGTTTTCAAGGTTAGCCTGGCTCAAATTTTTTCATCTATGGCTCAAATTTTATACAATTTCTCATAGTTTTTGAAAATGTTAATTTCATTAAGCGCCGGGTTATTTTTTCATGAATATCCCTTTAGAAGTTTTGTGGCGCATTTTTTTTGCTTGCGAGTCAAGTAAAAGATATAGTGCTTTCGCAGCATAATCTTTGATACAAATTTTGGCAGGACGCTATTGTGACTACCGTCAACTACTCTAACTTGGGACGATTGGTTGAAACATGGGACTGTTGATATTCTGGCCTGTATTTTCACTTACTGTTAAATCTCTTTGACAACAAATTTGTTTTGATAACTCCACCAAGTTTATCAATCATACTTTCTGTCATAACATGTCACGATAAGTTTCACTGATAAGCGCGCCCTTTTCAACTTTTTGTTTTCATTCAAAATGACCAGACGCTGATTGGAGAATTAGAGAACGCCCGCCGTCTAACCGCCTATTGCCCGGTGGCATTAACAAATAACGAATGTGTAACTTGCCGCGCGAGTCACTCAAACGCTCCGTTGTTTTGCCACTAATTTGGTCTTCTTCGTTCCAGACATATTCACGTGTGTTCCACTACAGATTTTTTTCTAATTTAAAAGCCTACTCGGTGCAAAAAGAGAAATCGTGTATTTTTTTAATACACCGTTCATTAACTCAAACCAAATGACTTTGGAGGTTCTGTCAGATAGTCCCAAGTTAGAGCAGTTGACGGTAACTGGCAATTGACCTCTTTTCCCGCTGCACACCCACATATTCTCATCTGTGTGTCACACATTTTCAATTATATATTCATTAGATATTCACTTGGTAATGAGACATGCCCTAACTCAACCGCCTAGACATTCTAGACATTTGGTTTGATCGCAATTTTTTTTCAAACTTGTTCAATTGACAGATGGACACTGTCTGGCAATAGACCTTATTTTTTTAAATCAATGATGTTTGGTATATATTCAGAAGCAGTTGACGTGCCTGTTTCCCCTTCCAGGAGATAGCTTTTACTCAAAGAATACACCGTTTAGTAGTGTTGACTGCGCACACGTCCAAACAGTTTTCCATTGTTTTGATTTTAGTTTTTAGCAACCGCTCTTTCCCGTAAAAAAAACGGTAGGTAAAATTCCAGTTCTCGTGAGGAAACCTAGGAAAGAAAAGGTAGGTAAAGAACTCCTTTTAATCATAACTTCTTTTCCTCTTGATGAATTTTTGTGAAATATTTCAGGAGAGATCCATAAAATTATCATTGATATCATGTTCAAATATCTAAATCATTCTCTTTAAAGGAAAGAAAAAAATTGACAATGTTTACATTCCTCTAACATGGCATGAACCCCCCCAGCCCGCAGGGGGGGGCTACAACCAAAATCTTCCTGAAAAAGGCTGGGGGCTGGATTTTTTTTCAATTTCAGGGGGTACCTATGATCTCTGGGGGTATCTAACTTTTATGCAGTAAGGTCTGGGGGCTTGGGAACTATATTTTATCTTGCTTTTAACTAACTATCATTATTCTTTTTAATTGTAATAAACCAGCCGAGGCTGGAAGGTCAGCCAATAGAGCTTAGCTAGATAGCTTTAATAAGTGGGTTAACAGATGTAAGAGATGTACTGAAACAGAGTAGACTAAAAATGTTGAATAATGTACAAAATGTGAAACATTTGATAACTTGATTTAAAATTATTTAAAACAAGCCTGAGAGCTCCTCCAACCCCCCCCCCCCACGAGAAGATCAAAGTATACTTCTCTTTAGCATTGTAGCACTTTTTCTACGACATCAAACAATTAAGCTATAGTTCATTGCTATAAAATAAAAGAGAAACATAGTGCAATTAAAACTTTTTGTTAATTTCATTCCAGTCAGATACATTTTTTCTGTTGGATGTAGACAATATCCATATCTGACCAAAGTGTTATCTAGAAATAAATTAGAAAATTGCCAAAACGTCAGAACCAAAATAAAGATATCCATCAAATTTACATAGAAACTGTACTTTTTGTTTTACTTGATAAAACTCCAATAACACTTTAAACTAACAAGCTACAAACTTTAAGTCACAAAGCGCAAACTCCAGAAAAACACAATTTGCATCAAAATCTTTGCAAAACGTAGTTCATATTTATAACATTTCAACAGGAACTGTATTTTGGTAGACTTGGTCAAATTACAGAAACCATTTGTCAGTTGTCTGCAAGGCCAATGAGGTACGTAAAAACTGACTACTATTCAGTCAAAGCCAAAATTTGGCAAGGTCAGAAAAACATAATTTACATCCAGTCTTCGTAAATAAATTTTGTAGTTTAGTACCGTCAAGTTACACAACATGCACACAACCATCTTGAAGACTTCGCTGGTCGCAAATGATAATCGAAAGCAAAACTTAAAATTCATAACTATGCAGGGAAGCTCATTTTTCCCCCATTTTGCTTTAAACTCCCTTTTGATTGGTCTATGAATTTGGGTGATCGCTTTACCGCCTTGGCGGAATAAACACACGACCATAATAAATAAATTCAACAGGGCAGCGGAGTAGCAATTAATTTCAACTGGGAGTCCTCTCTTCTGTGCCAAGCACTGGCAGTGTTTTTTAAACTTTAAAACAATGTTAAATGAAGACCAGATGGATCTGTTTGTTATGACTGTGCAAGTTGTGACGAGAGTGTGCATGTTGTGTAACGGTATAATTCATTAAATTCTATTTTTCATAACTTTCTGCAGTCCGCTTTCTGCAAGTCTGATAAGAGATATGTATAAACTGTTATCGCCATAGACCTTTTTTTAAAGAGGCAGCCATGTTGAATAATTATGTACTCCAGCATAAAAACAATGATACAGCCATGCATAATTTTTAAAATATACATGATACAGTAATTGTGCATGGCTGTATCATTGTTTTTATGCTGGAGTACATAATTATTCAACATGGCTGCCTCTTTAAAAAAAGGTCTATTCATTCCATTCCATCATTCAGTCAAAACGTGCGCCAAGGTTAGAAAAGGTTAGAAAAACACAATCTGCATCCGGAACTGCGTGAAAAATAGTTAGATCAATTTCAACAAGAACTGTATACATTAATATTAATATAATTGATCAAATTTCAAAGACCATTTGCCATAATTTTGCAAGTCCAATAATAGGAGATGTGATGTCATCATTTGGTTCCCGTCATCTGACCGACCCTGATTTACGGTCAGCAGGTAGAGTGGGAGAGTCGGAAAGCTTTTCCGCTGCTTTGCTGGATTTCCACTGTCGACCTCTGCACGCTCTGTGTTTACAAGTTTTCAAAACGAAGTAGCGAGCCGCATGCTAATGGAGAGTAAACCGAAAACCAGTTTATCCACGGTTTCTCAATTTCTTACTTCGGATCAGTCCACACGGATTCCCTTTCAACAAGATGTAGCTGCTTCTTAAAAGAAAAATATTTTCAACCAACCGACCGACCGACCGAATGACCCCCACTTTTTAAAGTAGAAATGACGGGAACCAAACAATTTTTTGCGATTCGCCTTATCAAACACGTCCAAACCAACAAGTCCAAAAAAGCACGATTGCATCCAGGCTTTATCAAATTTAGACAGTAGCTGTACTTTTGTAAACTTTATCAAATTCCAATAACATTAAAACACCATCAATCCCACCTAGAGGCAAACAAGAAAAATATGTTTCTATTGCAAAAACTAATAAAAAGCAGCAATAAAAAGTATCAGAAAATTGAACATAAACAAAAACTTGAGCAAACGGCTTTAAACCCTCAAAAGATGTAGAAAAAGAATCCCCTTGATGAAAATCATGTGTTTGATTTGCCGAGTTAAAAAAATAAATGACAGAAATTGAAGCTTGCAACAGATTTACACTGGAAATACTTTGGTACAACACTGACTTAAAGTATCACATCTGACTTATCGCTTGAGCCGCCATCTTGAAACACCACATTATGATCTGTAAGAACAACGCACGCTAAAAGTACCCAAAAAGTTAACCCGATCGGAAGAAAGTTTAGAAATCAAAGTGAGATCGATCGGGAAATCGGATTTTTTTTTTGCCGTCTTATGATGATGGAACTGGAAAATTTTACCTATTTGAATGCTCAGCTTAGGCTGACCAAAAATATACATTTTTTTTCATTTCTTGACATATACTCAAGTCACAGGGGGTGCCAATCACAGGGGGTACCTACTAATGTCTGTTGTTTGGGGGTACCTAAAATTCAGGGGGTACCTATTTTCTTAGGGGGTACCTAAACCCCTGGTCCATGCCATGTCTAACCTGTACACAGTACTAAAGTGCGCATTTTTACCTACCGTTTTTACGGTGGAACACAATGGAGATAGCGAGACTCCTAAACGATGTATTGGTTGGGACAGGTTGGGAAACAGATCAGAATTTCTAGGAAAGACGATTCTCTTACGTGTTACAATATCATCTATTCCCCCTCCCTGGCTGCAGCTGATTCGACTTATTTTTGGGAAACAAATTTAAATATTCCTAAACAAATAAATATTCCTAAGAAGATGACATAATAGCTACCTTATTGGAACTAATTTTTGAGGGAATTAATTTTAGTTTTTCGCAGTTTTTCGTCAAAATCGCGAAAATTTGAGCCCACAAAAAATTTTGAGAGTTAAAAGCCGCGAAAATTAATTCCCGCGAAACACAATTTTTTCCAATTTTATCGAAAAATTCGAAAAATCCCTAGGATTAGGAAAATGAAAGAAATTTGTCCAAAAAAGGGCAAAACCGCGAAAATTAAATCCCGCGAAATGCAATTTTTTGGATATTTTCTTTAGACCGCGAAAATTAGTTCCCAATCTGGAAAGTAAGGCATGTACGCCCGATATCTCCGGCGCAGACTTTGGATTTCATAGGTTTACACAAAGGCTACGCCAAGAAATCTCTGGCGTAAATATTCTCTTCTTTCCAGACTGGATTAGTTCCCGGCGAACATTAGTTTCCAATAAGGTAAATGGGGAGCAGATATCTCTTTCCAAAAATATGACAATTGGAAACAAAGTATAGAGAAACAGATATCAAATTCCTTTGAAAAACAGATCAAAAATTTAACTCATTTTGGAAACAAATCAAATTTTCTAGTCTATGGAGGACCCTGCCGACGCACCGGACTTAACGAACACCGGACACACGAAAGTCCGGTGTAAAATGAGAATTTTTTTTACCACCGGATAATTTCTACACCGGACTTAAGAAAGTCGGATGTCCGGTGTCGGAGAAGGAAAGTTTTTCCCACCGGAAAATCAAAACACCGGACATGACCAGTCCGGTGGCGTCCGGTGTTTCTTAATTTTTTGTTTCATAAATGTCCGGCGTCCAAGATTCCCTGTATGCAACACCGGACTGACACTGGACTTATTGCGTCCGGTGTAGCGAAAGGATACTTTTTGCCACCGAAAAAATACACCGGACAGTCCGCCGGTGCGTCGACAGGGTCCTGTCTATGGAAGACAGTTTAAGTTTAAGATCAAAATTTTGGGCTTTTTGTTTTTGAGGAAAAATAGATCGTAATTATTTCCAGGAATAAACAGCTCAAATTTTCCAGGAAGCCTTTAATTTATGTCTGATTCGTATTTATCCCCATGATGCCATGGCATGGTCTGGACCCACCTCTTAAAGCTACTTCATATACATTTCTTTCCACATAATAAATATACCTTTAATGAGCTTTGTTATCACTGATCACTGTATTTTGATGGTGGTACAGTACGGCGTACGGAGGTCGAGAGGTTGTTTGACACTGATATGACTGTGTGAACAGTCTTCCTATGATGTATGATGACCAGTCAGGCGTCAGTCAGACAGTTGACGCACAAAACTCGATAGAGCACGTCGAGCCAGGCTACGTTGTTTGAGGAGAGGGCACTTTAAATCGGTTAAGCGGTTCTAAGTTCAAGTACAGGTTGATCAAGCTACGGTGGATCTAACTGGATTAATCACAGTGGCGGGGCCAGCAAACAGAATGGCGTTTAGAAAATTTACACCCTCCATACGAGTTATCCCGAGTTATGACGTCATTTTTGGAATTTAGTGAAGTCATTTTACATTTCATAACTCGGAATAACTCGGTTTTTTCTTAACTCGGTTTTTTTAACTCGCAAAAAATAACTCGGGAATTCCGGGCCTCTCCATACCTCAGGGTTGGCCCTCCACATCGTCTCGCAGGGTCCAGTGTCCAGAAGTCAGGAGCCGACTCAGTCGGGTTCAGCTTTATTTCAAAAAATCTGGTATTTGCACAAAAATTCCCACAGTTGAACCCTACTATACTGGTGTATACACAGCAGTCCAGACTGCTGACCTCAAACAGACAGTCACGTAATATTATTTTTCTTTATTCCTATTGTATATAGATTTCCTTTTTTTAGCTATTTAGTAAGTTTCTTTTAAGCCTATAGACATGCTAGGCCCGGGGGCACTCAAGGTAAATGACCTACCAGACGTTCGGCCCTTAAGGGTAGGTTTTTCATAGTTCAGTTAGTGCACTGTAAGGGTAGGAAATTACAAGACTGCACTGAACTGCACTGTAAGGGTAGGAAATTTTGGTAAAAGGCCAATTTTTTGGTAAAATTATCACAAAATTGGTCAATTTTGGAGGAAAAATTCCACATTTTCTTGGAAAATTGCAAAAATAATTTCGCCCTTACGGGCGAGAAATTTTGAAAAAGTGCACTGTAAGGGTCAGCTTGGTAAAACCCGTGTGTTTTCATCATGAGAAATATCTCGCAAGTCATCAATGACGTAAGCAATTAACAAAAGAAAAAAAAGAAAGATCAAAGAGATTTTTTTTAACTAAGATTTAAGATACCTTCGCCAATCTTGGGAATCTCCATTTTTCGATATTTTATTAGCGCTTTTCGTGACGATTACTCTCATATAAATCTTATCACCACCAGGATTGGCGAAGTTTGTGAAGTTGAAGCACACGAAGAATTGACTTTTTCAATCATCTGCGGTGGATCTCAAGTTATCTGAAATTGGAATCGTCTAAAACACGATGTGTAATGAATTGTAACGAACGATGATTGTTGATTTTAAAGTCGTTAAAAGTGCGAAGTAATTATCTTGGGAATAAACGAACTGAAAATCAATTAAAACAATGTAACAAAAAAGTTACAGAATTATGTCAATTATGAACGACAGGTGAGACTTTTATTTATGGCTTTTATTCGCCAATTCGATGACATAGTTTTTGGCTAATTTTACGAAAAGAAACACACCCCTGTCTCACATGTCCCTCGTATCTGTTGAAGAGTTTTTATGAATACGGGCGAAGAGTGGGCAAACGGTACATCATATTATCTCAGTGACGCTTATTACCACCGGGACAAGGGGTGAAACTTTCCACCTCTTAGCGAGTTTAGTTCGATTTTCCTTTGAGTTCAAGCTGCAAAAATATCTTGTTTCGATGTTTTTCCATTCGATGTAATTTTTACTTAAAAAGGACGTGAGAATTTCGGTACGGTTTTCTTTTTAACTACCTTAAATTTCCATTTGATGAGATAGGGATATGAAGGCCAAGTAGAAATAAAGAGCATTGAGAAATGGGAACTTTCATCGGGTAAAATTTTGACAGGCTCGGAGATGCTTCGGTCGAGGTCCTGAAAAGGCTGAAAGATGCTTATAACGATACTAACGGTGTATTTTACCTTTTTCATAGTCCACCTGGATTTCAAAACTTCACCGAGACAGGGGTGTATAAATCTTACATTTTACTTTAAAAAGACGGGGGTGTATAAATTTTAATTTTTATTCCCAGTTTTACAGATGTTTTTTTCTGTCTATAAACTTTCGCGAATGGCCCTTTTAAAAGAATTTTCAAAAAATGCTGTGGCAAAGGAATTTGTCCGCGCGGTCATACTTTCGATTTTTGGATGGGGAACATACGAAATTTAGAATACGGGCATTGTGAGATAACGATGTTTCAGAACCCTGATCTTGCCACTCCCTGCTCATTACTAGGTCTCCAGTGGTCTAGATTAGATGAATCACAACAATTCTTCTCTCGTGTATTTTCTTTTTTTCTTTTTCATTTTAGTCATTTTCATTTTTTATGGGAACACAATTGCAATATCATTTATCCAGATGACACGTGTATTTTCCACATTTCCACTGTCGTAATATCATAATGATACACATTCATTGGCGAACGCAAGAATCTGGAAACCTTCCGGAGAATACCTGTGTCAGAGATCCGGTGGAGCCCTGCAAAACCATCCCCATTGTAAATTTCGAGCTGGAATATAGATTTTCTATCCCAATCGGGACAATACGATTAGATAGAAATTTTCATCCACACTGAATAAGCAAAAAGCTCCACCGGGGCGGCATTTAGACAGTGGTGCGGGTGGTGAGAGAATGAAAAGAACGCCCAGAAAGAAAAGAAAGACCAACGAAGTTACAGTCTATTTTCTATTATAACTTGATTGTAATAATCAGTGACCTCATTTTTGATTTTCGCGCCACTTTTTTAATGTTTTATGTATTTCGTAACGTATATTATTTTATGAATTGTTAAATTTAATAAAAAAGGTGGTTCTTATTTTCTTCTTCACGACTCTCAAGCAGCACGCTCTCCCTGAACAGCTCATAATGGTAACAATCGGTAACTAAATAAAGAAGAAAAATTAAAAATACTATCATTCATATGACCGTTAGAAGATCAGTACTGTAGGTTTATTAAGCTTCAAACTTTAGACAAATTGACAGTCGCTCAAACTCAAAAAGGTCGGTAGATAAACTGCCGAAGTTACGGTGACAAGAAACAACGCACACTAATTGATGAGAAGCACAAAAAACAATCTAGATCCCAATATAGATGAGATAATTGTTTCATACATATAACAATGTAACTTACGTTGTCTCGGACACTTCTTGAGTGAAAGCAGTCCGCAATGATTGTGATATTGACAAAACGTCTCGCTTCATTTGATCCGTTTTTCCTGAATAAAAAGAAAGTAAAAACATTATTTGAACTTGAACTTTCAAAGTATTGAAATCAACGGATCATCAGTCGCTTTTGTTAGCAGTGAAGTAAGTAAGTCTATAATCTTTGGGAAGAGAATACGGATATTAATTTGATGCAGGGGTGTATTTAGGATTGTTAGGCACCGCTGAATAGTATTCTATATGATATAAAAAAGATTGAATGGGTCGGAAATTCTTTCAATGGGCACAATACCTTATTAAATTTAAAGAATGAATCTTGTAAAGAAAAAATGAAAGCCCCGTTCATCTTCATTTTACCCCGTTTTCACTTTAAAGTTGAAATTGGTGTATGCCTGACGCGTTCTAGCTCATTTGCACAGGGTAGGGAAAAACCCAGGGGGTACTTAGGCAAATGGAAGTACGGTATGTGCCACCCTTAAGAGTACCTTTTTTGGATAAAGTCCCGGTAAGGGTCGGAAAATTCACAAAATTTTCCTTTGTTTTCTCCTTTTTAGTCTCGTGGCGTTAAGGGTCCGAGGGTCGAATGTCGGGCGGCACCCCCCTCGTCAGATCGCAACCCTAGGATCCCCCCCCCCGGGGGACAACCCGTTGCAAATGCACACCCCGTGCAAATGCCCAAGGATTTGTCTGACTGCCAAATATAGTCCATCTAAAATCGATGCAAATTTATGCCAAATTCATTCCATAAGTCATTTATGACATTAAGTTTTTCGAATATAGTCGCCTGGTATTCAACTTTTATAGCTTAAAAAGTCACTCACGCATTAAATGTAATGTGCCGTTTTTAATTTTCCTTTGGGAAAACGAAAGCTGTTATGCCAGTTACGATTGATTCGTTTTTTTATACTACTTAATTGACAAGGAATTTACGATGTTCTCTACCGTTTTGACTTTCTCGACGTCACAACTATGTATAAGTACTTTCGTTTACATAATGAAAACACACGGGTTTTACCAAGCTGAGGGTATGATTTTTCATGGAAATTCACTGCACTGTAAGGGTCCGATTTTAGAAGCCAAATTTTGGGCCGAACGTATGGTCGATTTCAGATCGAGTGCCCCCCCCCCGGGATGCTAGGTCAAGGTGTAAGTCAGTTATGTTTCAAACACACAGTCAATCAAGACAGTTAGTCACACTAGCGTCCCATCAAAATGCGTATCAAAGATTAATGCTACGAAAGCGCTATATCGTTTACTTGACTCTCAAGCAAAAACATGCGCCGCAAAACTTCTAAAGGGATTCATGAAAAAATAACCCTGCGCTTTTTAATGAAATTAACATTTTCAAAAACTTTGAGAAATTGCCTAAAATTTGAGCCATGGATGAAAAAATTTGAGCCAAGCCAACCTTGAAAACTAATTTGAAGATCAACTTCCCAAGAAAAAGATCTACGGGGGAGGCGGAACCCACCTAAATCCGCGCACCGCCGGATAGGCTATCTCCCGGAAATTTTGCCGGACCTCAAACAATGACCCATTTACATGTGCAGAATTGTTTTTACTTTAGCGTATAAACAAGGCCTTAAAAATCAAAGCGCTGTCTCGGGAATTGAATGACAAATTTTGGTTGGTTGATTTTGGCTGCTGCACGTTTTATTTTGTTTCCAACTTTCAAGTTTTAATTAATATTGTCTTGCAAACTTGATTCAGGTAACTCACATCCTTGTTGTTGAAATGTATCCTGTAGATGACTGATGTTGTTTTTTCTGAAGGCTTTAATTTCCTAGTGTGACTAACTGCAAGAAAACCATATGACCATATGGCGCAGGACCCTGCCGACGCACCGGACTTAACGAACACCGGACACACAAAAGTCCGGTGTAAAATGAGAATTTTTTTTTACCACCTGACAATTTCTACACCGGACTTAAGGAAGTCGGATGTCCGGTGTCGGAGAAGGATATATTTTCCCGCCGGACAATCAAAACACCGGACATGACCAGTCCGGTGGCGTCCGGTGTTTCTTAATTTTTTGTTTCATAAATGTCCGGCGTCCAAAATTCCCTGTATGCAACACCGGACTGACACCGGACTTATTGCGTCCGGTGTAGCGAAAGGGGTATCAAATTTGGTATTTTTAGACGTTTTTGATACACAGTTTTTGAAAAAAATCTGAAAAATCTACAAAAGCGCAAATTTTTATAAAAACTAGTCGTGTGGTAAACAAAAATTACTTTTAAAGGTGTTTTTATTAATTATTAATGTCATAAAACTTGTTAAATAAGTCAATTTGTAAGTGATTAATTCTAATTGATTGATTTTCCATAAATTTAATACCTCTTTTTTACTTGTTTTTTACACTTTCCGAAAAGTGAATTTTGACTTTAAAAGCTCATAAGTAGAGAACAAGTTGGTCAAATTTAAAAAGTGATAGCTCAAATTTTAAGTTAGGATATCTACTTTTTAAATATCAAAACTCCAAGCACTTTGGGACATTTGTTCGGCCTCAAGGTGTCGGGAAACGTCTGAACTTTTTCGTGGGTCACCCGGTATAATATTAATACTATCTTTTTTTGAAATTTATTACTTTCTTTTCTTTAACTTATTGCTATCTTTTCGAGGGCTCAGAAAAGTCGAGTTAAAAAAGTAGAGTTACGAAAAAGTCAAGTTGAGAGCAGTGCCGTAGCAACCGGGGGGCAAGGGGGGGGGGCAATGTCCCCCCAATAATTTTTTCAAAAGTGGTTTTCTGGAAAAACCGAATTTAATAATATTTTTTCTTCCTATATCACAACTATTAAGCTATTTTGATGCGTTTTTAGACCATCTAGAGGCTCCAATTTTCAAAATCGCCCCGACAATCAACTGACGTTACGCGCGTTTTATTCTTTTGTTTAATGATATAAAACACTGCAAACGTTTTGCAACGTCAAAATACATTTTTGACACGGCAGTCAGACCTCCTTTTTAACCCGTCAATTTTTCTTTAACTTACATTTTCGAGTTGGGAAATTGTAAGATGACGTTAAAATGGTATGCAGCTTATAACTCGCACTCAAGTTTTTCAACTCAAACTTATTAACTCGACTTTTACGAGTATTATATATTTGAAAAGATAGTATTATTTATTAGAAGAAGATAGTATTATATTAGAAAAGATAGTATTACACTAGAAAAGATAGTATTATAAAAACGATAGTATTTTATAGCGCTTTCGTGCGCCATATGACCATATTACTGTGTTGTGAAGTCGATAAATGCTCTAACTTGTGGGACGATTGGTCGAAACATGGGACTGGTTAATATATGGCCTGTATTTACACTTATTATTAAATCTCTTTGACAACAAATTTGTCTTGATAACTCCACCAAGTTTATCAATCATACTTCTTCGTTCCTCTTTGACGTTATGAGGGGGTGGGGGGTTTTCAAAAGTTAGGTTTGACGTTATAAGAAATCAAAGGTGTACCTTTTTGTGAAAATCGCGGATACTTGTAACCACCAACCATACTAACCGTAAGTTGGTCTAATATCGACATCCCTCGTCTAATTCCGACACCTTTTTTTAGAGACAGGAATAATATGAAAGCTTGAATCAGTGATTGAAAAAGATTAATTCCTCTCTGACCATAGACATTTTTTCAAAGAGGACGTCCTGTTGAATAATTATGTAGTACAAAAACAATGATAGAGCCATGCATAATTATTACTGTATCATGCATATTGTAATAATTATGCATGGTTTTATCATTGTTTTTCTGCTGGACTACATAATTATTCAACAGGGTGGTGGCCTCTTTGAAAAAAGGTCTATTAAGCAAAGAAAAACAGTTTCAACCTTTCTATCAATTTCAGCTGATAAAAAGGGTGTCGAAATTAGAGGAGGGATGTCGACATTAGACCAAGTTACGGTATACTTTATAAGCTTTCGCAAAACATATTCGTCATTAGTTAAAAGAACACATACACGCACGGGTACAACCGAGTGTACACAGAATTTGCGACGGAACGGGAAAACTTTGATGAAAAATGGCTACAACTTTTGGTATACATCAGTACATTGCTTGACGTTATCTGTGGGGGGTGGGGGGTGTTCAGGGGATAACGTCAATTTGACGTTTTGCGTTGTCAAATGAATATGGACGGGTCCCCTTAGTGCTTAGCTAGCTAGGCATAATAGCAGTGTGTCACAAAGAGCGATATTTCGATCGCACGGAAGCGCTTCAAAACACCAGCTTTTTTCGAGTTAGATTGGTTCGATTACGATTGTGTTCGATGAGTTTGATTGTGATTGAAACAAATTGGATCACTCCGTTAGAGCTTTTTAGCGTGGGCGGCCAAGCGCTTAAGTATCGTACGAAAGCGAATAAAATCTAAATCAATTGAACGTAATCAAACATAATCGAATACAATCAAGCGTAATCAAAGCAATCGAACGGCAAATCCTGGGTAATATTCGATTGTGATTCGATTGGGCTCTTCCAGTTAAAGTCTGTTATAGAGGGGTGGACAAGAGCTGAATTCCGAGGCAAAATGTTTTTTTGAAATTCCTGGATTTCCAATACAAAAGCAATTGAAACTCCTGGATTTCCGATACAAAATCAATTTTTTGGTGGAAAAATCTGGAATTTCCGATACCTTTTTCAAAACTTTGACAAATTATGTGGAATTTCCAAGGGTTGAAATAAAAAATTGAGCAGAATTTCCGAAGCACTTTGAAAAATTGACTGGATTTCCGAGTGCTTTTTTTATCTGAAAATTCCCGTCATCCACCCCCTATATCAAATTTTTTCTGGTAGAGCCCATTGCGTTCATCAATCGAATTGCAATTATTCGATTGTGTTCAATTGCGTTCGATTGATTCAGTGTTCGATTCGTTCGATTGACACCGTATGGGAAAAAAAATCTTCATCATCAATTAATTTTGTTTATAATTGTCAGAATCGTTACTCACTGGAAATACACAACTTTCTGAAGTTGCATTTTTTCGGTTGTACTTCATTTTAAAAATGACGAAGATGAAAAGTTACCATCAATCTCGAGAGTAAAAGAAGGTATTCCGACTTGTCTACGAAAAGTGCGCTCACGGTCGCGCAGCGAATAGAATATCTCGCAAATTAATATATGCATAAAACTGACAAAATCCTTTCTTTTTTATATTTAGGTGACGTCACCATCAACCCTGACTTGACAGTGGAGAACCAAATTTGGCAATGTATAATTATTACAAGCGGCCGAGAAAGTCTGTGCAACGTAAAAATTGAGATCGAAAATCAGACGAGAGTAAAAGACGGGGGCGTTTTAGTATGTAATTAGTAATCCTTTTTTCTATTTGTATTTTTCGCAAATGAAGAATAAATTTTTGATTTTTAAATTAAGGAAACATAATGTAATATATTATATTTGATTGTCAATGCCAAAAGATGTTTCTTTACTTTGCGAATAATTTGCTGTGTTGCTTCGCCACTTACCCCCAATTGTTTTAGTAGTAGGCACTTTGGTCACGTAAATAAAAACACGCGTATATGTTGAACTGTAGACTGACCGAAATTGCAATTACATAAAATGTTGTGAAAGTGAACGCCTCCATGTTTGGGAAATCAGCAACGGATTCAGAATAATAGAGGTAGTTATTTTTACAACTCACACTTTTTTGATCACATTAATTGACATCTTGAAATTATAGTCATCTTGTTAGATATGTTGTTTTGAGAGTTCTTGCAATAGTTTATTGTTCAACTTGGAGAGGTAATGTTTGTAAACATAGAATTTTTGTTCATAGCAGTTATTTGGGGGGTCGGATTTAGGCAGGGCTGTCGAATTTAGGACCACTCACGGTACATATATGATGGTCGACAAAAATAAACAAACATAAGTTGTAAAAAATTGTACGAGAAGAAAGCTTAAATCTTTATTAAAAGAATCTTATCTATGGAAAAAATATTTTGTCTGTGCGTTAAAAAGATAACATTTGGTCAATAGTGTACAAAAATTGCCTGTTTTCTCCTTGAATCTTGAATTCTGTTTCTTGAAAATACTGTAATTGCAATAAAAAACTACTACCACGATTGAGGGATTTTCCTGGCTGGCTATGCTTCTTCTTGCTGGAAAACAAGTATTGATGCAAGCTTATGAGGAAAGAACCCCCTGGCAGTGTAGACCTAACTCTTCATACAAAAATTACGGGAAACACATATTTGGACTTTGTACCCTATGCTGCACGCCAGCACTTAAGCTGAAGTCCCGGAAAAGCAGGATGAAAATCATTTTTTTGTAGTTTGCAAAAAAACGCCATAGAAGATCTTTCAATTTCAGTATGTGAATAGAGCAGTAAAAAATACAACTTTTCTATTTTACCTTTTTTTTGCAAAAGTTCCAGGAATGAAAATAAAAGGATAATGATAATTGAATACTATCCACTGATGATCCGAGGCGCCATCATAAAGCTAGAATCGCTTCGCGTACTCTTCACTTGAGAAAATGATCAACAGATTAAATTTTTCATCCGCGCGGGAGTTTGTAGGCGTTCTGCGAGCAGTCTGCGAGCGGTCTGCAAGCATTCTCGGCTCAATCCTCGGACCGTGAGACAGATCATTTCGATGGAAGTTGTTGAAATGTTTACAAGACTCTTGACAGAAAATCTTTTGTTTTATTGTCAATGATGACAGTGCCGTTATTAATTTTGTTAGATCTGATATATTGATGTTTGTAAGTGCACTTTATAGTTTTGATTCCTATTGAAGAATCATATTCTGGTTTTCATGTTATTAGATGCTGTAAAAAAATTTTAAGTTAGGATATCTACTTTCTAAATATCAAAACTCCAAGCACTTTGGGACGTCGGGAAACGTCTGAACTTTTTCGTGGGTCACCCGGACGGAATATGAAAATGAAAATCAACAGTCTGTTTACATTTAGGTAATTTTGAATGGAAAGAGTTCTAGCAGGGAATTCACGATTCTTATGCTTGAGACAGACAAGATACAAGTTTTGATTTCATTGGAAATTTTTTATTTAAAATGGCAATAAATTTTTTTGGGTCGGCAAACCAACATTTTTTAAAGTCCAGCCTTAAAAATAATATTTGTTGGGGCCAATCTAGACCAACTGAAGTATATTAACATGCAAACCTTTGCAGGTTTTGAAAGACTTAAAGTGTAGTGTTGATTCCATTAAACTAGATTACATTAACTAGAAAATCAACAATCTGTGGAAAGCTTCTCTGTACCTCTTTGCAGCTTTTGTTCTATCATCTGACCCTTAAGAATGTTAAAGTTAGCTGCAGTGGCAGGGCTCAAAATAAGGGTTGGACATCGGACATTGTCCGACCCAAATAACTTCATGTCCGATTGAATAATGATATTTTTCAAGCTAAAGTAACCCTGATCGGACATTTTGTCCGACCCACTTAAAATCGTTATTTCAAGTCTTGAGTGGTTTGTCTGGTGATACTCTCCTGGTATTAATTAATGAGGGGTTGGAATAAACAGTGATGCTCAAAATAAAGAGTTCTTCAATCCCAATAGTTCTTCAGATTACCCAAAAACCTGGTGAACAGGTTCACACTAATTAGGCTTTTTAGAACAATTTTAAGCCTGTAGGACCTTTTCAAAAGTCCTTATATTATCTTTGAAAACATGCCTTAATTCTACCACAGACCAAAAGAACCGCCATTATTTATAGGGCTATTGTAGAATAGGGCAATAAATTAATTAAAATATTATTTTATTCCTTTAGAGAAATTAATTAAAAGATGGCAATAAACTATCCCGGTTCAGGATTTCCAAATGATTTTGATCAGCATCAATTCATAACACCATTAGGATCCAGTCAACCACGAATAAGGTATTTTTTAATAGTTTGTTCAGAGTGGATAAGGTTGAATTTCCTAGTTGAATTTTAAATCGATTGTATTCGAAAATATGGATACTTTAATGATTTCTTATTTTCTAAATATTTAGTGTCTATGAAAGGTAATTAAAAATGTATTATAAAAAGGAAATCTCGTTTGAAAAATTACTTTTGTTGGGCCAAAATAACAAAATATATTTTATCAAATTTTAAGTTTTTACAACCATTCAAAGTTTACTGGTCAAACTTTATCTAACTTTATATATCTAGGATCAAGTTCATAGGTGGAAACTCAATTTTCTTGAAAAATAAAAGAGAAACAAAAATTTTTTTTCAGACACAAATATAAAAATACAGTTTTCCTTGAAATGTTCAGAAATATTTATGCCTAAATTATTCAATTTCTCAGTTTTGAAAATATCCATTGACTTGAAACTTTAACTAGTGCAAAGTTTAGTCTCTATTACAACTTTTTTAAAGGTATATCTGTATTAATTTTTTTTCTTGTTTAGTCCTGTCTTCAATCCAGAAGAGAAAGGGCCTGAAAATCCCCCACCTCTTCCTCAAAGAAACACTCAGCCACCATATACAAATTTTGCACCATACGGTATGTGCCATTCCTGTTTGTTTTAATTTCATACATATACTTTTATTAAGATGCTTGCTTGTTCTATATTTTAATAACAGTTGAAAACTTAAAATAAAAGGACAGGTATTATTTCGAGGAAGTGGATCAATATATTAGACTTTTAATTTCTATAGATTTTTCATTTCACTCTTGAAAGTGCCACAAAGAAATTTGTTTAGACACTAAATTTTTACCGGTATTCTTATAAAGGAGGAGGTTACAATAGTTACTATGGTGGAGGAAACCCATATCAGAATTATCTACATGGCAATACAGGAGGTACGATATTTTTTGTTCTTTTGAATTTTATCTGAGATTAGTTCTTTCAGTGTGGTTCTTGAGAAGCTGATCGTCAGTTTATGGAAGATTACTGGACTATATGATATTAAAGAGCCCCCTCCCCAGTGCGTTTTGTGATGGCGTAATTCCATTTTTTTTAGCGTGAGTACGTGATTTAGATTATTTCTGTGGGTTTAGGGGGTGCCACTTATTATGAGGGCCATATTATGATTTATTACTTCTTTTAAGTCGAAAAATTCTTATACCTTAAGGGAACTTATTTTGGCGGGAACTAATTTTGGCGTTCAGCAAAAATCTTAAAGACTTTTAATTTTGACGGGAACTTATTTTGGCGAATGATAAAATTTTTTAATTTTGGTGGGAACTAATTTTGGCGAATGACGGCGTAAGTTTGTTCTATTTTGTCTTATTTTGAGCAATTTTGATGAATTTCAGGGGTTATTCAAGCAAGAAAACAAAAACTTAAATTTTGGCGGGAACTTATTTTGACGAGTGAGCAAAATATTTAATTTAAGCGGGAACTAATTTTGGCGAATCTTGTCTAAATTCGCCAAATTTGCCAAAATTAGTTCCCGCCGAAATAAGTTCCATTAAGGTACTTGTAATCGTTTTGATTTTGCAGGTATGTTCCAAAACTTTGGATCACCCATGTATCAGAACAATCGTATAACAAATGGTTTGGAGAATGTCTCACAAAATGCATTTCAATCAGCACAGTCATTCATTGGTGCATTTAGCTCGATTAGTATGATGCTTGAATCAACTCTCTTCGCCGTGCAAAATTCTGTCAGAGCTATTGCAGGTATGCATTTCATTTCTTTTTCTTTTTGAACGCTTTGATCAAACTTTTATCAACTTTGGACCCAAATTGTAAAAGCAATGAATATTCTACCGGGTGCCCCACAAAAAAGTTTCTCTCTTTGAAACTAATTTTCTCGAAATCTAAAAATTTAGGTCGATTTTGAACGTTTTTCAGCACTTTTTGAAAGTAACTTTTCTATTCAATTGAGCATAACTTTTGATTTAATGAATCGAATTTAATAAATGATCCATCAAAATTTAAGTCAATCTTTCTTCTTTCCAATGAAATAGAAATGGTTCTTTTAAAATCTTTAGTTTCAAAGAGAGAAACTTTTTTGTGGCGCACCCGGTATTTTTTGAGTGTAAAACTGCTGGCATTCACGTTCAGCGCTGCATTAGGCCAAAAAAGGAAGGTCTCTTTCTTAAGCGATACATCGGTATTACTGATGTCGTTTTGGTGAATTTTATTGTTATTAGAAATTATTTTCTGTCTATTAGGTGTCGCAGACCAATTTGGTCATTTGAGACATTACCTTCTGTCATCTGCTGCATCTTTCTACCGCCTTGTCAATTGTTATTACAAGAAAATACTTTGTGTGCTCAGACTGAAACAACCAGACACTCAAGATGAAAGGTTTTGGCGTAAGTGTGCTTAGCTGATATTTTATGTGTTTTTTTTGTTGAATTTTCAATAAGACTATTTTGACAATGTTTTTTGTAGTTGAAAAGAAAGGGTTTTAACAGGAGAAACTCTGGAAGCAAATGGTAGAAAGTACGTCAAGATACGACCTTTAATAAAGGATATGGGTTTAAGATCTCATTGCATTGATTTCTAGAAGATGCAATGTCAGGAAGATCAGGGACGGAGGAGAGTAGACTTTACGCTTCTTTGCTCTTCTTCTCGTTGGTGATTGCAACTCCATGGTTCGTTTGGAAACTTTTGAAATCCATCAACTATCAACAAAAACAAGAAGAAAAGTGGTTCGAAGGTAAAAACAGACGTAAATTTCTAAATGTTTTTCCTATTAGCAGATTCATGTAAAAAAAAGTCATGAAAAAACTCTGATTGGCTGAAACATGCAAAGATTACATCATACTCTGCACATTTTGACAAAAATATGCTTTGGTGTGCAATTTTACTCGACGCTTTTTCGTGACTTTTTTACATGAATCTGAGAATAGGAAAATCATGTATTTTGAAAGCATCCGCCGCGGAACTTTTTTTGAACCAGCTGTTTTGCAAGGCCTACCCTGGCTTGAAATTACTGAGCTGTTAATTAATATCCTAAAAAGTTCTGCTCCTGGGAATTATGAGCTTTTTTCTTACCCTTGTGACAATCAATCACAGTAAAGAGTTTCAGAGCTGTTTCAAAGCGCCAGCTTGGTAATCAGAGCTGCTTACTCAATTTTTGTCAATAAAGTGTTGCTTGAGCGTTTTTCCATTTGGATTTTTGAGCCAGGGGTCTATATTTTTTCGCATTGTTTCTTATAGGTGTTTTCATTCACCTTTGTGACTTCCAGCTTGAATAAGGGACTTTTTCAAAAAAAATTCAAATACGCCATTTTTTTTTACTGCTGCTGTTAAACAGCCATTTTACCATTTTGCTACGGTGAATGAATCTGTTCTTTTCAATTTTTTTCTGAAGAAAAGTTTCATTTCAGTTGCTCGAGACAATTTTATTTTAAAGTTTGATACTTCCCTTACGAATAATTACAAACAAATACTTTTGTTCCCATTGCTCATTAGGTTCAGGAGAGCATTTCGTGGCCGAAGTTAAATTCCCATTCGTCGCTCGGAGCCGAGATGAAATGAACTTATCGAAGAACACCATCGTTCGACTTGCACCAAAAGCGCGGCAACCAAATATTAAGGGATGGCTACTGGCATCTGATGGTGAAAACCAAGGTCTTGTTCCTGCCAATTATATCAAGGTATTATTTCCTTGATGCATGCTGTCAATTTTGAAGTCGAAATGTTGGTTTCTTTTCATTTTATTGGCATCATATAGAGTTCGATTTCATATTTTTCGACCCATTTCTCTATTTTTGCTCGTGTTCATGTTCATGGTTCATGACTTCTGAGCATACTTAGCTAGTTGCACGATTTTCCATATCAAAGCACAACCCTTTTTCACGGACACCTGCTTTTGATCTTTATTCCATCAATTGTCTGAGGAGAGAAATTGGTTTAATTGATTGTTACCTTTTTTCCAGGTACTTGGGAAGAATCGCAAAGAGAGCACGCTACCAACGACAAAAACAAAGTCACATGATCTTGTTGATAACAAACCGAACGTTTCAAACGACGATTTTAATGATATTTACGAGAGCAATGGAGAACCGAACAACACAGAGAAAGGTTAGCGTGGATGAAAGGATGAGAATGTCTAGGAGAATATGATATCACTTTGATTGAAGGGGATAGAACAGCAATCGAGAAAATTACGACGAATCTTGATAAAAGTAATTCTTTACATAGTTAGACTTACCTTCTTTGAATAGACATGGGATTCCATAATGAATGTTCAAATAAGAGAGCAGTAAAGGCACCTGTGCAAAGGATCAAAGCCTCGAATAGCCCGGGCGTTAAGTCAAAGTTAAATTATATTGTATTATTCCCACAAACATTTATGTAAACAGGAGCTCACTGGGGTTACTTTATTGCATGAAAATTTCGCGGTTTCGCGGTCAAGGCCGAAAAACCGCGAAATTAAAATGCCGCGAAAAACGATTTTAGAGCTCGACCGCGAAATTAAAATGCCGCGAAAAACAAATTTTTCGGTCAACCGCGAAATTAAAATGCATAAAAAAATCCGGTTTTGTCCCCGAAATAGATAAGAAATCCCGCTTTTTGGCATAAAAACAATAATAGAACCGGATAATTAATGGCTGGCTTCTGTGTATTTCATTTTACATAAATAGAAATTTTCATGCAATAAAGTAGGATCAAGGTTGAGGTGTAGATTTCCAAAAGACCTTTTTTAAATAGAGCTTAGTACTCAACCCTTCGATCAACATCTCTTTTCATATCCATCTCTTTTACTACTTTTGTGGGGTATCCTTCAATCTGTCAGTGAATTTTCCCACCTGTACACGTTGTAGACATTGGAAATAAGATATGAGATTAAATTAATTGTAAGATTTAATTATACAGTGTGTCCCAAAGAAGAGGACAAATTTTTATTCAACGTAAAATTCCAAAAATCATCATCTTAACTAATAACTAAGTTTAGAATGATTGAAAAAATATTAAAATTTCCTTTTTCAGTTAATAGATTTTCAATTCCCAAGATGATTGAATAGGTTTCTGAGAGTATACAAGACATAAAATTCCGCATAAATTATACGGTGTTAACTTTACATAGAAATTTGTCCGCGTTTTTGTGACACACTGTGACATGGTAGAATATCTAATTATTTCCTTTTTGTTTTGATTTGTACTTTTTTTACCGTATTTGTAAATAGTTTTGGAATTTAAAATATTATCAAGAAACAGAAAGAATCACTTTTTAGTGAAATTGTATTAACAAATCGGAAGGATTCTTCCTGTTCAGGCTAGTGGCGGGACAAAACTCTGCCTGATATTTTCCTAAAATTTTATCCTAGCAGATATTCACCCTGTCAAGTCTCAAAAACAGATCTTAAGCAGCGACAGATGCGGTTGGAAAAACTTTCAAGATCATTGCCTGTGGCAGTTGACAATTTTGTTTACCTTGAAAGTATAAATTACTTGATTCGTTTCTTTCTACTATACAGTATTGGGCTCTTCCAAAAAATGTCCGTACATGGGAGATGGAGGATATATTTTCCGGGGGGTAGTGAAAAATCTATAAAATTTGTCCTGCCCGGAGGGTAAACTTGCTCTGTCTGGGGTTAATTTGCTCGATTTGAATATTTTGAATGACCAGGGGGTCAACTAATGCTTTTCCGGGCGGTCATAATTCTCAACTTCAGTTGAGCTAGAATCTGAGAATGTCTGTGTGCGTGTCTGTCTGTCTGTCGCCAAAACGAGGCTAAAACTTTGGGGCAGCCTGGAGCATTGAGTTTAAAGCCCGAAGGGCTAGAGTTCAATCTCTAACCTTTCTCAGGCAAGAAAAAGCGAAGCCTTAAAAAATACGTCGCATTTTTGACGACAGATTGAATCTAGCAATTCCTTTGTTTACGATTGATATTTTTTCGAAAAATCTGTCTGAAAAATTTCAATCTGGCATTTGTGTAAAAACCAGGCGGGACGCGCTTGGCCGTGCAACTTTGGTAGAATTTGTTGGCTTCAAATCCTACCAAGGAGATTGACTTCTAGCGCTTCTGGGTTATACTTCATTGGCCTGGAGACTTCAAAAATTGTTCGATTTGGCTGAAGTTTGGCACACTTGTTCCTTGGGTGAATATCTGGGGGTGTTTTTTCATTTTTCAAAAATTTTGTTTTTTGGGGCCTGCGGACGAGTTTTTCGCTAAAACGAGGCTAAAGATTTAGGGAGACCTGGAGACTTCAAAAACTGTTGGATTTGGCACACTTGTTCATTGGGTGAATATCTGGGGGTCTACAATTGGGCCTATGAATAATTTGAAGCCACTGAAGTTGGCCCATTGCGTTGCGCACGTTCGACTATTTACAATGTCCGGGGAGTAAATTTCTAAAAAATGTTGTAAAATCCTTTACCTCCATATTCAAATTTTTTCTGGAAGCCCATTCGTAGGAAGATAGATGTCACCCACCATCATTATACATCTAAATTAGAAGATGGCCAAAGGTTTTGGAAAACCTTTTCAAAACTAAAATTCCAACCACATTCATTTTGTCATGTTTCGTCATCTTAACAGACTCACTGACCTTAAATATCCCTGGACCGTGGTAGAAAGTTTTATGTAGCAGTACATAAAAAGGACAATCCTATTGGCTAACATAATAAGTTAAATGGAATAGTTGAAAAGTGTTTGAAAAGGCGAAGTTTGGACCCTCCCTAGGTATAAGTTCAATTGGTCGAAAATTATCAAATTTCATTTTTTTGATCTGCGTAATATTATTTTAAAATTCTGTACAAAAGTGTTTTTATAAAATATCGTATTCGTTTGCTATCTTATTAGCCAAAACTTAGTCGATTAGTCGGCCCTAATTTTAGTCACATCGTCGAAATTTAGTCACTAAGGGCAGATTAAGTTTTGGCCGATAAGGTAATTAAAAATTGGAACATTTCCTGATAAATATTTATTTTAGAATTTAAACAAAAAGATCACAGCACACGCCGGCGAATGTTAAGTCACTTTCCATAAGAAGTCTTTAGTATACTCGTAAGTTAAGAAGATGGCAGCGTTTGCAGGGAAAGATCGAAGAAGTGTTGGCCCAATGCCTCGATAAAATGAACCAATACCTGAAAAGTGATGAAAATGTTATCCAAGTAAATGTGTAATTCAAAGGCGGTCTTTGACTATATAGTTGAATCTCGCTAATTCGAACTAAAATCTTATTTGTTCGCATTACAGAGAGATTTGAATAAGCGAGAGTTTACTGTAGGTCTTAGTCTTTCGTATTTAGAGAGAACTGGAATTTCACTAGACGATCTCTTTTTTAGGTTTTAACAGGTTTTAACGTTAAGGGTTTTACTGTAGGTCTATTTTGCTTGAAATGCTGATTTTAAAATTATTTTACATTCGTCGTGAAAAACAAAAAACGAGATAAATACCTTCTTGTTGAAACGTTTGGCGTGCCATTTGAGTTAGAGTCGGTTTCTTTCCTTCGCCGTTCCAAATCTGTAGGATTTGCAACAAAAAAAAGAGTTATAATGAGTATTCTGGCATACATAAAAAACCGAGCAAGTATCACTCTAAGATTCCCATTACTCTAGAGCGGTACAAATGATACAAAAGCCTGTGAGATAAAAAGTGATACTTTTGACCTAATCTTCAGAAAATATTTAACTCGAAAAAAAAGAAATCAGGAAAAACAAATGAGGAAATCCCGAAAACACTTTCTTCTGGGACATAGCCGGATCTGGAAACCGCACAAAAAGTTTATTTTCAAAAATTGGCCTCTGTTATATTTTGAGAGTCACTAAGTTGCATAATTGTCGTTGCAAAAAAACAAATGAGCTAATCCCGAGAAAAGCTCATAGCATAAGGGTTTATAAGACCCCCTTCCAAAAATAGTGTATTTACCTGTAGTTTGGTTTTCATGACATCCACTGGATAAATGGAAGTCCAATACGTCATACCACCGACACCTCCTGAAACGATCAATTTCCAAGCGGCCGTCTTGGCGCCTGCTTCTTGTTCTTCAGGAGTTTGTAACAACTTCTTCACCCCTTCGTATCCAGCAAAGTAAAAGAAATTAGCAGGAACTTCTCGTAATAAGAGCGCCGATAGACCTTGATAGAAACCGAGTACACCTTCTTTTCGAAACACGTCCATGATGGTACTTCGCATCGTTCTGAGAGAAAAATAAAGATAAGTTTCATTATTGATTGTCCCTTCAACTTAAGGTTCCTTTGAAGTTTTCTCGATTTCCCCGATTCGGTATTTTATCAAAAATTTAATCAGGGTATGAAACTGCTTTTTTTATTCACTTCTATAATAATCTCAATATGTAATGAGCACAGCCTTGTTTTTTTATTCCATCTTGGACATATTTTAACCCATGACTATCAATATTTTTACCATAGCTCTTTCTTTTCGGTATGGCTAGTGTTAAAAAACTTTACTCAGCCCCGGCAATCAGATTGCGAAATATTCTCCATTTTCTATTTCATTTCTTTACCATGACATGACATCAGAAGAAAAATAGATAGCTGGGTCAGTTAGACTTTCTAGCAGTCTTCATTCGTCACTTACATTTTATTAGCAGAGCCATGTATTTCTCTTGCAATTTGCATACGACATTTCACTAAATCTGGCGGACAAAAAACCGCACCATAAAAGAAAGAACAAAGAGAGCCAGCATAACCTCGTTGTGCTATCGTTAAATTGTCTATATTATCAACGTTCGCCAAAGAAGCAACAACATTTTGACATTGTCCATAGAATAAAAATAACGCAGCTTGTCCGAAAACATCTGACACAATAGCTGGCAAGGAGCCAGCATATAAACCACGAGCTCCATCGCTTTGTAAAACTTTACAAAAACATGAAAAACTGTTTTTATAAACAGACGAATAAGTCTGCATTTTGATTTTAACTGTATCTAAAGGTTGACCAACCATAACACATGCAATTCCTCCATTGGAACCAGATATAAAGTCTACAACCCCTTGTTTCGATGCCATCTTTGGTTATGAAAATAATTATCGAGCACTCGAAGAGAGGATAAAAACCTTCCAAGCCAAATATCAGTAATCATACAATGATCAGTAAAGCTTTAAATCAGAAGTTCGGTTCCACCAAAAAGTATTGCATTACAAAGAGGTTGAAAACCAATACAACGTTTCGAGCGATAGAATCACCAGAAATATAGTATCAAATAACTTCCAATAATTTACAGATTCAGAAAACATCGACTTTCCTCTACCAACTCTCGTGTTATAATCGTGTTATATTGCATAACATAACTTCATTCAAAAACATAACATTTAATATGTTATGTAATATGTTATGTTATGCAATATAAAACAGACTGTGTTATAGAATTGTTTTCTTTTTTATAAGAATACAAAAAAACTCAATAGAGATTGAAAAACTCATTTACTTTGTGGCTGTGAAAAGGTTTTATTAATGACTGGTCGAAATATTAAGAACTTAAGTAGAAAACTAGAAATCCAAACAGAAAATAGACAACGAAAAATGTTAAGTCGAGTTCTCAAGTTCTTGTAAAAACGACAATAAAAATAATTTTGCTTCTACTAGCACAACACACAAAACCGCTCTCTTACTCTCTCTCTCTGTGTCGAACTAGTTTACAAACAAAATAGTTACAAAATATAAACCCAATCTAATTTCCCATGAGGGGCAATTATCTAGACGCAAGGGAATGTGACGCAATGCAAAACAAAGAAGCCTCATGAGACGCAATGGAATGAAAAGACACTAAACAAAAGAACTTATATACACCCGGGATTACAAATTAAACATAATTAAAACTAAATTATAAAGTTCATTAAAGATGGCTTTTCTGCCATCAACATCTGGCTCCCCTTCAAGATTCTCAATCTTGAAAACTCCTCGGTGGGGAATCGCATTCTTCCAACAGCACAATATTCGAAATAGGTCGTTCGAATTCACCGTACAATGTTTTAACTGTCACCTTTCTACAGTCACCGTGTTCGTCCGTATTGGCAACGATTATGCGCCCGAGCGGCCATTGATTTCGCTTGCCGTCCGTCTTTAGCAGCACAATATCACCAATTTGAAAACTTCGTCTCTTGCTCGTCCATTTCGTTCGTTCTTGAAGTTTTGTTAAAAATTCCTTTTGCCAACGAGTCCAAAATTCGTTGACAGCATGTTGAACACGTTTCCATTGTCTTCGTGAATATCCAGCTGATGAATCACTGAAGGCACCAGGTGGTGGTAACACAATCTTGGACTTTCCAGTCAGCAGCATCATTGGAGTTATTGGCTTCAAACTCAAAGGATCGGAGATATTCTCCACAGTCAAAGGTCGAGAATTCAAAATACATTCAACCTCACACAGCAATGTCCTGAAAGACTCATCATTGTACGATTGGCTATGTGTCAACAGAATACCGTTCAAAACATTACGAGCACTACGAATTTGACGCTCCCAAACACCACCAAAATGGCTCGAATATGGGGGATTCCTTTCCCAAACGATGTAATCAGCATTGAACTCATCTCTCAAAAACGATTTGATTTTACTATGATCAAGACTCCGAAACAATTCTTTCAAACTCACTTTGACAACCAACAAAATTCGTACCATTATCACTTCTTATCATCCTGATAGAACCTCTTCTACAAATAAAACGTCTCAAACACAGAATAAATGAATCAGTATCCATAGAAAAGACAGACTCAAGATGAACACTTCGACTCGACAAACACGTATACATCACACCCCAACGCTTAACCATCGCTCGACGTTCCTTTACAAGGAAGGGACCAAACAAATCAACACCACAAAAACTGAATGGAGGTGCTTCAAGAGTTCGTTCAATAGGTAGATCTGCCATAATCTGAGTACCAAATTTACCTCTTAGCTTACGACATAGAAAACATTTCCAGATTACAGACTTGACAAGAGAGCACAGACTACTAATCCATATACCATTGTCCCTTATCTCGTTCATTGTTGCATTCCTTCCAGAATGGAAAACTTTCTCATGATAGAATCTAACAATTGACTTTGCAACTTCTGAATCTTGAGGGATGATTACAGGATATTTGATAGAATCATGAAGTACAGACCTCTTCAAACGACCACCTACACGAAGTAAACCAACTCTATCACAAAAGGCATTCAACGAAACAAGTTTAGAAATATTTTTCTTGAAGAAGTTTAAAAATCCATGTTGTTGCTCTGGATAAAACGTCAACTGACAGAAGACTATCAAACTTAAATTCAGGTGTAGATCTTGTTTTTCTATAAGGTTTACGATTCTTTTTTCGACACTTTTCAATGAACAGAAGAATAAAGGACATAACTTTTTTCATCCTCAAAAAACAAGACAAATGTTTCTCAAAGTAACATATTATGTCAACAAAATCATTTTTTACGAGCAAAACCTTTGTTGCTTTTGGACTGACTAATTCAGGATCATTTTCAGATACAATATCAGACGAAAAATCTTCAGTTCTCAAAGGATTTTTCCATAAGAAACTTGGACCATTGAACCACTCAGACAGCTTTTTATCATCTCCTTTAACTTTCAAGCCTCTAGATGCATGATCTGCTGGATTATCAACAGAATCAACATATTTCCACTGAGACGAATCAGATGATTTAGTGATAAGCGACACTCTATTCGATACAAACTTCTTAAACCTTTTACTAGAATTTCGAATGTAACCCAATGTACAAGTATTATCACACCAAAACAATTCGTAAGCAATTTCGAAATCTAATTCTTTTGAAATGAATTTAGCAATCTGAGACGAGAGAGTAGCAGCAATTAATTCAAGACGAGGAGTAGTATAATTACTCTTTGCAGGTACAACACGTGATTTACCCATGATCAAACAACAATGAACAGAATTATCAGAATTTACGAATCTAAGATAATGGCAACCACCGTAGCCATAATCACAAGCGTCTGAAAAATGATGGAGACTAATTTCTACAACCTCGCGAAATTCTTTAGGTTTGAAACAACGATCAATTTTCAAAGATTTCAAATCAGATAAAGATTCAATCCATTTCTCCCATTGAACAAGATATTCCTTCGGTACAGGGTCATCCCAACCGATTGGAAGTTGACAAACACTTTGAAATATCAATCTACCTTTCAAGATAAACGGAGAGATAAGACCTAATGGGTCATAAAACGAATTCAAAGCAGAAAGCATACCACGACGTGTTTTTGCAAAGACTTTATCAGGTGCTTCAAACTGAAAGATGTCTTTTTTCAAAGACCATAAAACACCTAAAACACGTTGAACTGAGGAACACTTCTCATCTTTTCTTTTAATCACCGGAACAGGCTCCAATGCTTCTGGACAATTTGATGAAAACTTTGTCAAATGGAAACCTCCAGAATCACACAATCTTGACAAGTCAGATATAAGCGACTTAGCAGACTCAACAGAATCAGTAGACTTGAGTAAATCATCTACATAGAAATTTTTTCTAAGTGTATCAGTAGCCTTAGAACCAAATTTAATCTCACCAGCAGAAGCTGTTCTTTTCAAGGCAAAGTTACTACAACTTGGTGACGAAGTACTTCCTTGCAAATGAGCATTCATCTCATAAGTGACAGGTGGCTTGGAATAGTCACCATCCCTCCACCACAAAAATTGATGAAACCGACGTTGACTTTCAGGAATTTTGATTTGGAAAAACATAGATTCAATATCAGCTGTGAAAGCAACATGTTCCTGGCGAAATCTCATCAAAACTCCAATCAAGTGGTTAGCTAGATCAGGACCTTGCATAAGCTCTTTGTTCATACAGAAACGTTTGTACGACGAACTACAATCAAAAACAACTCTGATTTTGTTCTTCGTAGGGTGGTATACACCATGATGTGGAATGTACCATTTCTGACCCTCAGGATATGATGACGTTACATGTTGAGCATAACCTTTCTCGATGATATTCTTCATGAAACCAACATAATCAGAGTGAAACTGAGCAGAAGATTGAAATTTTCTTTTCAACGAATCCATTCTTTTCAAAGCTTGTGGAAAATTGTCAGGGAAGGACTGATTCTTATTTCTAAATGGTAGTGGAACATGATAATGACCATCAATGAACTCTGAAGACTCAACTATTTCAAGGAAATGCAGATCATCTTGTGAAAATACCTCAAAATCAGACATGCGAGTTTCAGGCACAGTTTCAATAGAAAATAGGTTCTTAAGCATAGTCTCAATTCCAGAATCCTTAACTCTTGGCTCTTCAACCAACAGATGATTGGATCTACCATTTGAATTCACCGAAATTTTACAACATGCTACAGACTTAGATCTAGGAGAACAAATTGGTCCTACGACACACCAGCCTAACTTTGTCTTGTAAGCAAAGGGACCATCATCTTGGCTAGCAATTGTTTTCACAGGCTCAATAGCTTTAGGACAATTTCCTCCAACCAAAATTCCTATTTTCAAAGAAGCAGTGTTTGGAAGTTCAGACTCTATAGATTTCAAATAGGGCCAAGCTTGAATAGACTTAGATGTAGGAATCTCACTTTGATCAACTGGAATGTAAGATTTACTAAAAAGTTTTGGTAGAGATGTCCAACTTCCATCACCAGCATGTAATCCTTTCACTTTCAGTCCATATACAACATGGCAGGCTTCAGTCTGTCAGGAAGTGATTGTGTCAACAGTCAAATCAGTACGTTCAGTTGGTATCGACAACATTGATAAAATATCTTCAGAAATGAAGGAAGCTTGTGAACAATTGTCAAGCACAGCAAATGTAACAATGTCAGATTTAGACAATTCATGACGTAATATAACTGGAACAACACACATACTAATGTTTCTTTCAGAATCCTTATTCAAAATACAACTAACAGGTGGATTTGAAACTTCAGGCTTTTTAGGACAAGGTCTGACATCAGGTTCTTTAGATTCAGAGCTGTCTTTCTTCGAGTCTTTAGGAGGTAGACGTGGATGATGACGAAATCTCATTCCATGAGTAATAGTCGGATGCTTTTTATTACAAACCAGACAAGTTCTTCGATTTTTACAACTTGAAGCAAGATGACCTTTCTCAAGACATCCGAAACAAAGCTTTTCCTTCAATATAAATCGAAACTTTTCCTCCATTGTTTTCCCTTTAAAGATTGGACAAACTTCAATATCATGGTCTACGTCACAAGCCGAACAAAGAAACGTCTTATAACCTTTGTACCATCCTTTCTATCGTGTAATCTTTTTGGTTTGAAATCACTACGACCAACCCTAGAATCATCATAAAACCGATCTTTAAAAGCTTCCCTTGAGAAAAGTGGATCACTTGCAACTATCATTTCATTTTCCACGAACAAAAGCACATCCTTAAAACAGGGCTCACGATCAGACTCAGTTCGAATGTTTATCACCTTTCTATTCCATTTATCACGACAATGCAGTGGAAGTTTACTGGTTATTATGCAAAGATTATCAGCCGTATCAAAACTATTCCAAAGTTTATTCTCAATGACAGAGCCACATTTAAGTAGAAATGAATAAAATTTACCAAAGGCAGAGGAGTCTCCTGGTTTAATAGCTTCCCAACGATCTAGTTCCTTTTTGAAAAAAGTCATAATTCGGTGGGGATCACCGTATTTTTTCTTCAATAGAGACTTAGCATGATTATAACCATCACTTAAGTACAGACAACACTGAATTAAGTCATTAGCCTCTCCCTCAGTAAAATTCATTAAGCGAGCTAGACGTCCTTCACTGTCAGAGATCCTCTTTTCAACTAGTTCTTCAAAATTTGTTATGAATGATCTATATTCCAATGGATCACCCTTGAAAACCTCAAGTTTAACCGCAGGAGCACCTTGCATTTTAACAAGATCAAAAAGAGCATTCGAAATATCAGCAGTATCAACGGTCGTTTGAAACTTAGAAACTCTTCTCACACTTCGTGTTCTAGGTTTAGAAGGTGGAGCTGGCAAAAAATTGACACTACCACGGCTAGATACAGACTCTGGCCTAGAAATTTGCTCAGAAGAAATAGGATGAATACTTTTTCTTGTAGACTCAGCCTTAATCTCGAAGTTGGAATTTCCAAAAGTCCAATTTTCAAAAATGTCAGAAATGGCCCTTTTCTTTGCAACTTCTTTTTCAAGGAGCAAACGATCCTTTTCACTAACACCCTCCCTCTCAGCAAAGGCAAGTTCAACTTCTAGACTAGCCAGTTGAGTAGCATTCTCGAGCATTTTTTCTTCTGGAGAAGTCCTCTTTGACGAACAACTAGTTGCCCCTAACGAAGATTTCTTCCCCGACGACCTTGTTGATTTCGTGATAGATTTAGCTTCAGATTCCTTAGCATAACGTATGGCAGAATTTTTAGTCAAGAAAATATCGGTATCTACACTGGCCAAAAACGAATCTAATTCACGTGGTTCATTAATCAGTGGTTTCAACTTTTCACATACAAAGAGCAATTCGGCAAAAGCCTTATCTAGACCCATGATTTCATCATTAACAGAACTAGATGGCAAAGACTTCAACAACATTTCATTAACATGATCACATCTTTTCATAATTTCAGCATCAAGCCTACACCTCTGTCTCTCAAAAAGCTCAAAATCATAATTTTTATCAGATCTTCTGGTCTTCCGCTTAGTCACATTTCTATCCCAATCAGACTGACGAGCCGCTTCATTCTCCGATGGTTCAGACATAACTCCAAAATGAGTTTCAAAAAAATTTTATCAAATTTACGATATTATCAAGCAGCTAGTCAAAATCTAGATTGGATTTTCAGCACTGAAGTGATTAACATCCAATATTTTATCAAATTTTACGATATTATCAAGCAGCTAGTCAAAATCTAGATTGGATTTTCAGCACTGAAGTGATTAACATCCAATATTTTATCAAATCACGTTATTATCAAGCAGCTAGTCAAAATCTAGATTGGATTTTCAGCACTGAAGTGATTAACATCCAATATTTTCTTTATTATTATATATGTAATTGTAAGATGTTATAATATAATATTACGAGATGACAAAATATTTTCATAGATGAATCACAAATCAAAGCAACAAACGACTCCGAAAAGAACTGACGGATCAGATTTCCTCTGGGTGAGGATGGTTCAAACAATTTTCATAAAATTCCTAAGTTAAAAAACTTTTTTCCAAACTGCGCACTATTGCACTAGCGCATCATCAAAAAATCAAAATCAAACTTGCAAAATTGAAAATCGCATCAAGCTTGCAGCAAAACGTAAAACAAAAAAATACTTTCAAAAAAAAATTCAAAAGTTCAAAAATCTCGCTGTTCAAAAATTCAAAACAGGACGGCCCAACTTTTGGGCATTATCTCGCTCTCTGAAGATAAAAAATTCTTGTTACCTGAACAAGTTGCGCGCAAATAAAATCCAACGAGGGTTCTAAACCCTACCGTTATTCACTCAAGCACTCGCAAGAGGAGTTCGACACACACACGAGAGAGATTATAAAAAATCAAAAATCAAAATCAAAAATGAACAAAAGTCTCAAAAAAAAATTCAGCAATTATTTTTACCTTTGTGGCTGTGAAAAGGTTTTATTAATGACTGGTCGAAATATTAAGAACTTAAGTAGAAAACTAGAAATCCAAACAGAAAATAGACAACGAAAAATGTTAAGTCGAGTTCTCAAGTTCTTGTAAAAACGACAATAAAAATAATTTTGCTTCTACTAGCACAACACACAAAACCGCTCTCTTACTCTCTCTCTCTGTCGAACTAGTTTACAAACAAAATAGTTACAAAATATAAACCCAATCTAATTTCCCATGAGGGGCAATTATCTAGACGCAAGGGAATGTGACGCAATGCAAAACAAAGAAGCCTCATGAGACGCAATGGAATGAAAAGACACTAAACAAAAGAACTTATATACACCCGGGATTACAAATTAAACATAATTAAAACTAAATTATAAAGTTCATTAAAGATGGCTTTTCTGCCATCAACATCCTTTCTATAAGAAATAAAATTTGACGTCGATTTTTTAATGAATACCTTGGTTCATTCAGCTAAAACCTTTTTTGGACAATTTCGCGTTAGACAGCCGAATTAAATTGTCTTGTTACACTGACAAAACGTGATAAGAAATGTTCTAATGAATAGTATCGATTGCGATATAACATATCATGTAATTTTATGTAACTCAGTCTTAAGTTAAGGCTACACTAGACTAGTAAACCACGTCGTTGTATTTCGCTGCAGAATATACTTTCAATGGGATCTATTTTTTTATATGTTCACTGAATGTCTTTCCAATCCACTCTCCTGCGGCAATTTCTATTTTTATAAGAACTCTTTATTATAAGCACTATTCCTGCGTTCTTGTGTCCAAAGAAAGACAGACGCTTGCTAGTCTAACGTCCGGTGTCCACTTTCGCGCGAAGCGCGCGAAACTTTTCACGTTATTTGTAACGTCATTGGTTGACTAAAAAAAGAAGCAATTCCATTGGTCAAAATTGACGTAGCTGTTGAAAAAAGTTGAACTTCCTTCAACTTGTTTTTTGTTCGCGCGAAACTTTTTTATGACGTAATCTTTTCTTCAGGCAAAAATGGTTAAGAAAAAATCTTTCGCGCGCTTCGCACAAAAGTGGACACCGGCCTTAAGGCTACATAGGATGCTGGCATCCACTAACGGATTCGTGCTTCTTATACTACCTGGGGTTTTGTAAAGGTCTTCCATTTAGACTAAAGGCTACACTGATAGTTTTTCAGGCGGCTGCGATGCAATTAGCGTTGCGTTGCAAGCGCGCAAGAAATTGCAAAATGTAGCACGTCAATGTTTTCTGCAATTGCTCTGCAACGCAATAAAAATATTGCAGAACAAATTGCAAGTGTCTGAACTGATTTTGTCGCAGAAGAATCTGTTATTTTTTGACAATGTATCTGACATTCCAATCTTATTACGTCATTCCAACGTCGGACCTTCGAAAATCGAATGTTTTTGATAAAATCGAATGTTTTGTAATTCGAATTTTTGTAGATCGAATGTTTTGTAATTCGAATTTTTTGTAATTCGAATGTTTTTTGAGGCCCGGAATCTTCGAGTTAGGAAACTTCGAGTTATGAGTTTTCGAGTTAGCTAAATTATGACGTCATAAAAGTGCAAATTATTCATTATTCGAATATTTTTATTCGCAATTCGAATGTTTTTATTCGTAATTCGAATGTTTTTATTCATAATTCGAGTGTTTGGAAATTCGAATTCTTGGCAAAAGATGAACAAAAGGAAAGAAAACAAAATCTCCAATCTCTTCAAAAGAATTGGAGCTCAGTACCTGAAAAAGATAAATGCCAGCACTCCATTTTGAATTTGTAGAATCATAAAGAAGTAATGTTAGAAATATGCAATTTACAACTCTCATGTATTGTATATACATAACTAACATACCTTGAAATAATCTACAACATATCTGTAGAACTGACAAAGCAATTATCTGGAGCCAAAGTGAGCAAAGAACGTGCGGTAAAAAATTATTCACTCATGCAAGTCGAAATTCAAGCATCAAAATGTCGTTTTACGAAGCAAAATTTTGTTGGTGCACACATGATACATCAGGGCTGTAGTGACCTACCTTGATAGGTTTATGTTGAGCGAGGCAAAAGCCTCTTAGTTGCAAGCTTGGCAGAGAGTGCAGACGTCTTTCATGAAGAAGAAGAAATAGTTGTAAGAACTGAACTTTACCTTGTCAATTATTTGTGTCACTCCCTGTTTGTTGACCCCCCAAGCACTTCGACTAAGTGGGTACTACATTGGCGACGAATAGACTTATGTTACCCAGTTCCAGATGATCAACAACCTAAAATAGACTCTTGTAGTTTCCAGAGTTTCCAGAGAAAAATTCCAAGTTACGCTTGCTTCCGATCGAACCAGCCACATTTTGTCTCGATAAGTCAAATCCAATATGGCCGCCAGAGGCGCTCTCTATTCCGCCCTCCCAACCTTCAAACGCCCAAAAGACGCGGGTGCCGCCCTCGATTCGTTCGATAAATATATCAAGAGAGCAAACATGATTTTTGATACGGAGGACATTGACGAAGATAAGAAAAAGAAAGCTCTTTTGCAACTCTGGGGTGGAGACGAAATGATTACGTTTTTCGAGCACGAAGGAAAGGTGACGACAGAAGATACATACGCAGCCGCAATTGACAAAATCAGAAATTCCTTAAAGGGACAGATAAACGAAGTTTACCCGGTATTTAAACTTTTTAAAGAGATGCCACAAGGGCAGATGCCGTTCACCGAATGGTACACAAAAGTTTTGGATCAAGCAAAGCTCTGCAATTTCGCCACCTACACTGCAAAGAAAGCCGCTCGCGACGCCATGACGATGCAGACGAATAACAATAAGCTCAGGAAACATGCCCTCGCGGAGGGTGCAAATTTCGATGATTTCGTTAAATACGGAATAGCGCTAGAATCATCATCGACACAAGCGCAAAACATTGAGAAACAGGAGAATGTTAACTGGATCGGCAGTAGAAGAGGACCAAGAAGACCAGACCCACCGAAACCGAACATCACGAGAGATTCGATCGGTAGGGGAAAGCAAACCGAAAGTTCCCCAAAAATTTGTGACTTTTGCGGATATGAACGTCGGAAAGCCCACTCAAAAGGAAAGTGTCCAGCAAAAGGGAAACGTTGCAATGATTGCAAGAAGAAGCACCATTTTGCAAAATCGCCAGTATGTCCTGGTGCACCAGAAACAGATGTTAATGCCCTGGACGAATCGAGTGATTCGGACGATGAACAACTGATGGGTCGCATTTTGACCGTGAACTTCATCCCTCTGGTGAATGACCAAAATGAAATTGAAATGATCGATGTGGAAGCCAATGGTACGTGTTTGAAAATGAGAGTCGACTCCGGATGCAGAAAGACTCTGATCCCAGAAAAAGTCTTTCGCAAGTTTGCCAACACGACCAGACTGTATAAATCGAAAGTGAAGCTCCGTCCGTATGGTACTAAAGACCTGCTGCGAGTGAAGGGTAGGGCAAAGATCGAACTGACCACTAGCAATGGAGCAACAGCCGAGCAACTCGTTTACGTGATAGAAGGAAACCACACGGAACCGCTCTTAGGTTTAGAAGCATCGTTAGAGCTCGGTGTCTTGGAGATTCACCCAGAAGGCCGCAGAGACGCCAATGATCCGGAAACGCCAGTATACCACATCAACGAACCAGAGAAAGTCCCAACTTCAGTGACTGAAATCATCGACAAGCATCAACCTATCTTTGAGGGAATCGGCAAGTTCAATAAATCAGAAATAAACTTTGATATAGACGGATCGATCAAACCAATGATACAGAAGGAGCGGCCGATACCGTTCGCTTTCAGAAAACAAGTCACGAGCCATCTCAAAGAACTTAGAGACAATGACATCATCGAAGGCCCGTTAGACCCAAGTGTTAACCTCGACTGGATCTCGAACGTTGTCATTACAAAGAAACCATCCGGGCAGATACGCATGAATTTAGACATGCGTCACGCAAATATTGCCATCAAAGAAAGCCATATTCCCGTACCGACTGTTCATTCTTTGCGTCACAAGCTTAACGGCGCCAAAGTATTCACAAAGTTGGACATGAAACATTCATTTCACCAAATGCCACTCGGTGAGAAATCGAAAGAACTTACAAACTTACAAAGAGCCAGAGACTTACAGTGACATTACAGCACCGTTAAGAAATCTAACGCGTAAGAAAGTTCCATTCCACTGGGATCAAGCTTGTCAGGACGCATTCGACAAACTGAAAGAGGGTTTATGTAGCAACCGAGTAATAGCACCCTGGGCACCCGATCGAAAGACGAAGCTTGTAGTTGACCGAGGACCGAAGGGTATTGGCGCCACATTGTTTCAAAAGGAACCCGACACTGGACATTACAAAACAATCAACTACTCGAGTAGATCGCTAACAGAGACAGAACAACGCTATGCTCCGATCGAGGGTGAAAGCTTAGCTATCCTTTTCGGCGTCACGACCAACCGAATGTATCTCCACGGAATGAAATTCGACACAATAACTGATCATGAGCCGCTGGTCTCATTGTACAATAATCAACGAAGACAAGCTCCAGCTCGCATCGAGAATCACCGATTGAAGTTACAACAGTACCGTATGACCGTAAAGTATGAAAGGGGAAGCACCAATCCGACAGATTACAACAGTCGACATCCATTGCCCATCACTGAACAGCAGAAGATGCAAGCCAGTGAGGAAACCTTCCACATCAATGCTATCATCGACGACGATATTCCCGACGCTATGACCTTCGACATGGTTCGAAAAGCAACGAACGCCGATGACCAGCTCGCCCGCTTGAAATTTTGCATCCTTGAGAAAGGATACATTCCGAAGAATGCAAACGACTTACAGCCGTTCCGACACGTATTCGACGAACTTTCAGTTGCACGACAAGTCGTTTTACGAGGAGAACGACTCATTATTCCGGAAAGTTTGCAGCCTGACGTGATAGCTCTCGCTCATGAAGGGCATCAAGGCGCATCGAAAATGAAGCGTTATCTCCGATCGAAAGTTTGGTTTCCCAACATGGACAAGCTTGTGGAGAACTTTGTACAATCTTGCCATGCATGCTTAGCCGCTACACCTCAACAAAAGCATCAGCCACTCATCACGACGAAATTGCCAGAAGGACCTTGGAGACACATTGCCTCGGACTTCAAGGGCCCAATCGCCAAAGATTACTATTTCCTGCTTCTCATTGACGAATACTCTCGATTTCCAGAAGTGGCTGTGCTAGATTCTACCGCCGCCGACACGGTGGTACCTCATTTCGACCGAATTTTGGCAACTCATGGCATTCCAGAGAAGGTCAAGACGGACAATGGTCCGCCTTTTAACTCGCACGACTTTACAAATTACGCAAAGAAGCGAGGTTTTAAACACCAGCCGATTAAACCAGAACAACCTTCGTCGAATGGGCTGGCAGAAAACTTCATGAAGATGCTTCAGAAGGTAGCCCACACCGCCTATGTCGAACACAAGGACCCAAAAGAAGCGGTTCACAGATATCTTCTTTCGTACCGGGCGACTCCTCATTCAGCCACTGGAAAGTCACCAGCGGAGATGTTGTTCAATCGACAAATTGCAACCTCTGTTCCAATGATGAAAAAGAAGGAACAAGATCGATCCGTTCTCGAGAAAGATACAAGTTACAAGGCCGCCATGGCCAAATACCATGACCAACGACGACACGCGAAGCCCATTGACATCGACCTAGGGGACAAAGTCCTTCGCCCTCAAAAGAAGTCTACCGTCAAGACTCCTTTCGACCCATCACCATTGACTGTGGTGAAAAAGAAAGGTTATATGCTCACCGCCGAAACATCGAAAGGCAAATTTGTTACCCGTGCAGCAAACAAGTTCAAGAAAGTCCATGAGCGCGATCCGTTTTTCAGACGCGCACCAACACGAAATTACGTCGACCCAGACTCGGATGATGATTTTCCGTTTCGTCATCGTCGCTATGATAACGATATTAATCCACCATTGCCCGACGACAGCCCCGTTGACGACACATCTTCGGGGAGCGAAAGTGACACGATTCCGTATCGAGAAGGAGAGAGTGAGATGGAAGACGTTGAGGACGTTGACCGTAAAAATTCAGGACTGAAAAGACGACGAAAAGCGCCACGTTATCTTGATGACTACGAGTTATAAAGTAGTCATTAATGTATATAAAATCTATGCCTTGGACTGAGAACCGCCAATAGCGAAGGCACTGTACATATGTAAATACCCGAAGGAAAGGAGAGGTGTAGTGACCTACCTTGATAGGTTTATGTTGAGCGAGGCAAAAGCCTCTTAGTTGCAAGCTTGGCAGAGAGTGCAGACGTCTTTCATGAAGAAGAAGAAATAGTTGTAAGAACTGAACTTTACCTTGTCAATTATTTGTGTCACTCCCTGTTTGTTGACCCCCCAAGCACTTCGACTAAGTGGGTACTACAAGGGCCCCATCAGGGCACTTATATTCAATAAATCTAATTTGTCATCTTTTATAAAATCTCCACTCCACCACATTAAACAGGAAGAAAGGAGGAAGAAAAACAAGCAAACTTGGGGGGGGGTACTACCCTTGTCGACCGACGGGGTTGCTCCGCTGAGGTTCGAAAAATGGACCCTACGTGGGACTCGAAATTTGCGAAAAAAGTGACCCTGAATGGGACTGAAATTCCAAAATTTTCTCAAATTTTCTACTTTTTCCCCAAATTTTCCAAAAAAGGCACCCAACGAGGGACTGATTTTTCTATTTTGGTGTTTTTGCGACCCTACCTGGGACTCGTGGAGGTTAACCTGACCAGCGGAGCATCCCCGTAACCCATCTTGCCCTAGTACCCCCCCCCCGGGCCTTCCGTCTACTTCTTTTTCGATTTTCTTTAGTCTGAATCGCAGACCTCTACAAAACCCCTGGTAGTATAAGGAGCACGAATCCGTTAGTGGATGCCAGCAGCCTAGATTTTCTTTGGATTTTTCTACTACCATACAAAAAAATCCAAGTTAGCTAACTCGAAAACTTGTGAACGAAAAATAAATTCCGAGTTAGCTAACTCGAAAAAAGGTTTAGTGAAAAAGAATTTCGAGTTAGCTAACTCGAAAAGGTTTTTTCGAAAAATAAAATTCGAGTTAATCCTAACTCGAAAATCCTTTTTTGAAAATAAAAAAATCGAGTTAGACTCGAGTGACGTCATAATTTGCACTTTTATGACGTCATAATTTAGCTAACTCGAAAATTCCTAACTCGAAAATCGCCGGGCTCTGTTTTTTTGACGTTTTTCCTGGTTCCTTTTATTAAGATGGCTAAACAGCAACAATTTTCAGGCGGCTGCAATGCAACAATTGCATTGCAGCCGCCTGAAAAAAACTATCAGTGTAGCCTTAGCTTTATTGTTTCTTTGAAATGTATAATCTCTCAAAGGAGTTAACACAAAATTCAGGCGCAAAATGCTTTTGACCAGCTTACTCTTTTTTTATAAGAGCTAGAAATTTGTTATGATTTTTTTGGCACTTTGAGCCTAAAATTGTTCTTAGCCTGTTCTTATTTCTAGGAAAAAACTGAGATATTTCTAATTTTAATTTCTAATTAATCCAAAGAAAAAATATATACAACAAAATCAATAATAAAGATCATTGATAAAAATAGTTCAAAACAAACATTCGAAAACTACCACTATCCAAGCCTAGTGTAAAAACTGCCACTTAGTATACATCCATCGACCTAGATAACCATTTCCATCCGACATACACATTAAAAGACAAATTCAATAAAATGATAAATCCGGTACCAATATTGTAAGGGTACATATGTAGCTTTCTAACTTTATTTTTAAGGGGAATTTGAATTATTTTTCGGAGTTCAGATAAAACCCTCCTCCAAAAAAAGATTTGGCGTTCCAATCGAAGAAGCCCCTACAGTGACTTTTTAACGAAATCAAAACTGACGTCAGTTATTCTAAACATCATGTGACGTAAATTTTCGAATTTTAGAAGGCGTGACACTTTCTACAAAAAAGTTAGTAAAAATTGAGTTTTTAAATAGTCAATGCGTATAGGTAAAAAACGGAGGTTTTCCGCGCGAGAAGTGGATATAAGTTGTTGGCCCGTAAGTTCGGATATGTCCATGATTGTTGTGAAGGATCAACCCGAGGGGGGGGGATTCATATGCTCCGACCCACGGCCACCCTTAAGGGTAGGGTTTTCGAGACCCTTGAAATGCACTGTAAGGTTGTACTTTTGATAGAGTACAAGGGTCTTCTTTTAGCTGGATACACTGTAAGGGTGTGTTTGGGGACTGCTGAATTGCAAGACTGACAGTAAAAATCTGATGTATCTTTATAGTCTTGACTCGCACTGTGTTGACATCTCAGGCTCATTTTCAGGTGGCTTCAGCAAAATTAGATATGCAATCAA
The DNA here is from genome assembly GCF_902728285.1 of Clytia hemisphaerica. Lineage (NCBI taxonomy): Eukaryota > Metazoa > Cnidaria > Hydrozoa > Leptothecata > Clytiidae > Clytia > Clytia hemisphaerica. The sequence goes on from NW_027104356.1 coordinate 1,774,593, forward strand.
ACCTACACTGTAAGGGTAAAAAAATTTCGGTATAATAGCTATAATGCACTGTAGGGGTACCTTTCACTGCTCAAAGGCTGCACTGTAAGGGTCCGATTTTGAAAGCTATTTTTTTAGCGGCACATGCCGTAGTTTAGAAATCGAGTGCCTCCCCCCACCCTCGGGAGGATCAAAGTATTTATTATATGGTCTTTTAAGGCGCGTCATTTCGACCTCAAATTCGTAAATACAGCAACATTTTTTAAATCTTTTCCATTCTTATACACTGATGATACAAGTCCATTTTCTTCTATCAGCCGAGAGTGCTCGCTCAATACCGATGGTGTATCGTTTAGCTCTTTTATTCGCCAATACTACTGATGATACATTTGACACTCTCAATTTGGCGTTTTACTACTCAATAAGCTTCAAATAGTTCCCGTTTTCGATTAAATTGAAATCGCCTTCAAACTTCCTGAAGAAACTCTAATGATTGCTAGTTTAATGTTTACTGAGCTAATTTTATTGTGAAGATTTAAAGTCATATTCTCACATTCAATTTGAAGTATAAAAAGGTATTTACGAGAAATCTCCCAACTAATCGATGTACTCCGAAAACTAATTTAAATTCCCCTTAGAGAGCATCAACAATACCATCTTTATCATCCTACGGGCTTCTGATGCGCAAGCTAAATCGGCGTTTGCGACGACGGGAACCGTCTAGTGAATACTATCTTGATTGCGATATAACATATCATATTTCAGAATCAATTTTTAATCAATCTATTTAATTTCAATTTTATCAAGCAATTGAGTTCACATTGAAGAAAATTAATTTAATTAATTGAAAAATCTTGTCATTTGATGAAGGATTGCCAAGTTTACAGGCCTTTTTTAGTCCAAATATTTTTTTACACCGATGTCAGAGACAATGGATCTCGTCTCATCTAATTTCTAAAACTGAAATAAGCCAATAAGATTTCACCTATGGATAAAAGAGCTTATTAAAAATGCACGATATATGAGATTATGATCATGCAAACCTTGGTAACTTTTTTAATCGTAGGGCGAGCTTGGTTATAATAACCAATGAAGTATAAGCCCGAAGGGCTAGAAGTCAATCTCCTTGGTAGGATTTGAAGCCAACAAATCCTACCAAAGTTGCGCGGCCTTGAGCGGCTTGCCTGGTTTTTACACAAATGACAGATTGAAACTAAAATTTACCGCTACATTTCGAAAAAAAACATCAATCGTAAACAAAGGAATTGCTAGATTCAATCTGTCGTCAAAAATGCGGCGCATTTTTTAAGGCTTCACTTTTTCTTGCCTGAGAAAGGTTAGAGATTGAACTCTAGCCCTTCAGGCTTTAAACTCAATGATAATAACATACTTATCCTGCTTTTCTTTGTACCTCCATGGTCTTATTGTTTCTTTGAAATGTATAATCTCTCAAAGGAGTTAACACAAAATTCAGGCGAAAATGCTTTTGACCAGCTTATTCTTTTTTTATAAGAGCTAGTAATTCTTTATGAAGATCAGCTGCCCATATTTTTTGGCACTTTGAGCCTAAAATTGTTCTTAGCCTGTTCTTACTGCTAGCGAAAAATTGATGTATTTTAGGTTTAATAACCTAATTTTACTAATTTGACCCTCGTTTACATAAAAACTAGCAAATCCAGCCCAATCAGTTCTTCAATTGTTCCTTATTTAGCATTTTTGAGCCCCATTTTTCTTATAAAATGAAAGAGTGTATTATACACTCGATTTCTGAAAGACGGCATGTGCCACCAAAAAAAAGTTTTCAAAATCGGTGTATTTTATCGATTGTTTCTGACCCTTACAGTGTAGTTTGATTTCATATCTTGTTTTGCTGAAACCACCTGAAAATGAGCCTGAGATGTCGACACAATGTGCAAAACAAATCAATATGGCAGCTGGTCAACACTACTACTAAAGATACACCAGATTCAATTCAGCAGTCCCCAAACACACCCTTACAGTGTATCCAGCTAAAAGAAGACCCTTGCTGTGCATTCTTTCAAAAGTACACCCTTACATTGCATTTAGAAGGTTCTCGAAAAACACATGCCGTGGGTCGGACAATATGACTCCCCGGGGTGGCCGCTAAGGAACCTCGTGCACTGCCGAAAATTACAAAAAACCGATATACCTTCTACTTACATACTTGTGGTGGAGCCGTGTAATTCTCTGGCTGTTTGTAAACGACACTTCAACAATTCTGGTGGACATAAAACAAATCCCAAGAAAAAAGAACATAGCGAGCCAGCATAACCTTTTTGAACAGTCGATAAATGGTCAATATTATCAACTTTCACCAGCGAAGCAACAAAGTTTTGACATTGTCCATAGAAAAAGAACAAGGCAGAATGTTCAATAATATTGGAAGCGATGGCTGGCATGGTTCCAGCGTATAAACCACGTGGTCCTTCACTTTTCATTATATTCCAAAAACATGAAAAACTGTTTTTGTAAACAGACGAATAAGTCTGCATTTTGATTTTAACTGTATCTAAAGGTTGACCAACCATAACACATGCGATTCCTCCATTTGAACCAGATATAAAGTCAATAATTCCTTGCTTGGTGGCTGTCATTGTTATCTTCAAGTTTTAAGTTTCTTCGAGCAACTGTTAACTATTTACTCCAAATGTCTTACAGTACAAAGTTCATCACATCAGTCAACTTTCAGCGCGGTCCAATTTCCTCAATTTTTTTTCGTTTGACAAAAAAAGTTAACGAGATCCAATTAGTGATTAATTAGTTTTATGTTGCAATCTCCAACTTAAGAAAGAGTTGGATTTATTAATCTAAAAATAAAGACGGAAATCGAAATAAAAAAAGTCACTTCGAAGAAAGACACATTATATCTAACTCAGAACATAAAATACTTTACTTAAAACATCCAGTCCGGATAGGTGTCGGTACTAATTTCTTTCAATTAAATTTTGTGCAGAAGAGATCTACTACTTTAAGGGGGATTAATTTTCACGGGGATTAAATTTCGAGGATTTTGCGGAATTTTCTGTTACCCACGAAATAAGTCCCAATGGAAATTTGAAAAGGTCTTATCCACAGAATTTTTTTGAATTAAATTCCAAAAAATGTTAAAGGACAACTTTTAACATGTTTACTGCCATCAAAGAAGCGCTAATAATGCGTATTTCACAACAAACACACATAGTTTGGCAGTAAAAAAGCAATAGAAACAAGTGAAAATATTATCTCGCAATAGAGTCTTCCGCGAAATTAAGTCCCCACGAAAAGTAATCCCATTAAAGTACAAATCCTGGGTCGATAATAAACGAGAAAACCTCAACCCAAAAAAACTTAGAATGAGGGCTGTCAAGAAACAATGACAAAAAAGCAGAGCAAAAAAGAGGACATTCATTTTTATCTTTAAATATTCTGTTACAAATATATATTAGATAGCTAACGTAAAAAGTATTCACCCTGGTATTATTTACAATAACAAGATACAAATTTCCTTTGCTCATTAAAAAACTCTAAAAAATCCTTTGAAATAAATAGATCATAGTGATACCCTACTGTAATAATGCCAATAATATTTACCTAAGCCTAGCATTTAACAGAAATCTTAAGTGCGTGCAATTAAAAAAAACTTCTAAATTGTGATATAAGCCTAACTAGTCACTTTTGTAAGAAATGATTTGGAATATTCGTAACCTACAAACAGAGCAGCGCATGCAGGGAACGCTCGACACAACGTTGGTCCAACGCCACTGTAGAATGCCCGCACACCACCTTCTTTCATCAACAGACGAGATGTCTCCATTAAACTAATACCGGCTCCTCCACCGCTTGAATAAACCTGGGAATGAGAAAAACTAATTGTAGGACATCTTATCGTTAATAAAAAGAACAACATTTTAACCCCTGCCTGGGGGAACAATCTTTTTCGGCAAATTTTAACAGTGTGTGCAATTATTCTGACGTAAACTAATTCTAGCGAGGGGAAGGGCAGGTCGAGTCTTTTTTCCCCAAAGATGAAATTTCGAGGTAAGATATTGTTATACTTGATAAGTAGGTCAAATGGCAGATTCGTCTTCAAAATTGTTTCATTGTTTCCAATGTCGTCCCAAATATTTCAAGTGAAAATACAGCGTAATTAATTTCCATAACTTGAGACGTACGGGGAACACAAATTTGTTCTTAGTTAGATTAATTTCGAGTTATGGAGAAAGGTTATTAAGGGCGTTGTTAACTGAAGGAACTAGAAAACTTGTTCGAGTTAAAGAGAGATTCGAGTTACGATGACTCCACTGTAATTGTTTGAGAGTGAGTAAAAGAGTGAGTGAATTACTAAATAACCAGACAATCGAATTACTCGAAACTTAAAAAAAAATCGTAGAAAACTATACCTGCATTCTTGATTTGATTATATCGAATGGATAAATGGCAGCCCATATGGAAACACCACCCACTCCACCAGCAATGATGGTTTTTCCAAGACCTGGATCGTAAAATAACAAGTGGACCTACCTGGTTATGCATTCAACACATATATAATTGATATCTACGTCAGCGTGACCATTAAACAATCATTCAGAACACAAATAGTGACGATCTTTTAAAATTAGTCGTTTGTTTCTTATTAAAAAAAACGTTTTAGAAACGTCAAAATTTCATGCTCTTGAAGTATTCTTTCATATTCAAGACTTTGTGAGCAAAAAAACATCTATCTAATAATAGTAATTTGGCTCATAAAAAAATTGAGTAATTTAACTAAGAACATTGATGTATGCTTATTAATAGTGATTCTTATAGATAAACATGCGTTTTTTGAGCCAACAAAATTTTTTTGAAAAAATCTGCTTGAGCCATCTTTTACCTATGATGGTACCCTACTTTCATGCAAAAAATTTTTTTTTGGAAAATCGGGCTCCGTCAGGTTTTATAGTTCCACATCTTTGTGCAAAAAATCAGAAAAAACTAATGAGACAATCACGAGGAAAGCTAATAACGAACGAACGGACGAACTAACGGACAAAGGTTAATTTATAGGACCTCCACCCCACCGGGGCAGGTCCAATAAGAATGTAAGTATATATTACTTTTCTAGACCAAATGGTTCTGGAAATCAACCACCTGTGTAAGAGGGTCTAGATGACACTCATTTGTAACAGGCAATATAGCGAAATGAAGATAAAACTAGAATAATTTCAGTACATTGCACCCATGGAACTATTTTAGGACTGAACAAAAGACAGTATGATAACGATTAATACCAGAGGGAACTGATTAAACAGAGACACTATCACCAAGAAAAGAATCTACCTTTTTCTAGAGATGATGTATTCACATACCTAACTCTTGATCTTCATTGCCTTGAGAAAGTAAGTACTTTGTTCCTTCATACCCACCAAAGAAGAAAAAGTATCCAGGTACTTCTCTCAAAACAGTAGACGTAATTCCACGGTAAAAACCAAAGAAACCGTCAGTACGTAATACGTCCTTGATGATAGTGAACGGCGTGCTTTGAAAAAAAAATAGAAAACGAATATGAGAAGAGATTAGATTTTTGTTAGGTCATAATATTTTTTGCCTGCTAATGTAATCATTCCATGAAAAACAATGAAAGAATTGTCTCTTATCATCTATAGTATAAATTGTTTATGCTCTTTTTTAATGCCATTTTATATATAGCTTGATATATATCTTGATAGCATGGCTAAATATCATTGCAGAAGCATTAAGTTAGGAAAGGAAACCTCCCTTTTTTGGATCCTAAACTCAGATCAGTTGATTTAGGTTGTCTATCTGTCTAAAAAAAGAAAACTAAAAAAGTAACAATTGAGAAATCGACAGAAATAACTGAATCAGAGTTTTCTTAAAAACTTACATGTTTTTGAAAGTCCCTTGGTTCTCCATTAATGTTTGCATTCGACATTTGATCAGTTCTAGTGGACAGAGCGAAAAAGCGGCAAAGAAAGCAGCAAAAGAACCAGAGAGCGCATTATGAACTGTTCCCATATTTTCCAGTGGTGTCCCTGAACACCATGCAACAACTTTCCGACATTGCCCGTAACACAAGAACAGCACCGATGTTTCGGCTATGTTTGCGGCAGCTGCCGGTACAGCGCCAGCATAAAATCTCATGAATCCTTGTTTTTTAACAATATCAGCAGCACATCTCCATGAACTTCTATATAAATCTGGGTAAGTTTGCATTTTGACCTTGATTGTATCTAAAGGTTGACCGACATATGCACAGCAAGTACCACCAATGGCACCAGCTGTAAAGTCAATGATAGCTTCTTTTCTGATTGATTGAGTTTCAGAAGCCATGTTTTTTTAGATTCAATATATACCAGATGTAATTTTAAAGGATCATCAAGCTATTAAACCATTTCCAGTAGTTTCTAGATGGGTTGTTTTGTTCTGTTTGTATTTTTTGCCTAAAAAATAGAAGAAAAAACGAAAGAACTTCTTCCTTTGATAACAAGATAAACTTGAGTAAGAACTTCTTTTCAAATTCCCTTATTACACGTTTTTTTTTTTTTAAGAAACTAGTTTTACCAAGCAGCCTCAATGTTTCTTAAGAAATCAGCCTTTTGAGCCTTAAATGTTTCTTACATGTTTCTAAACTTTTTGACATAATCAGCCTATTTTTCATGTTTTGATTGGAAGGTTCTTAAAAAAACGAATTAAAAATGTCATTTTTTCATTTTCAGCCTCAGCATGTTTCTTAGATGTTTCTTAGTTTTTAGGCATTCTGAGCCTCATGTTTCTTAAAAGTGTGTTTCTTAAAAAAAAAAAAACGTGTAAAGGCTTTGCTAGGGTTGCTAAACAATAGCTTTGTATACACTAGATAAATATTAGGTTTATTTGCACTTTTTTTCTTGAGTTCTCAGAAATGAATTCCAATGAAATTGAAACTATCAATCAATAATAGTCTTAATATCAAAAATCCTCTCTCTTCAACATACTGAACAATAGCCAAAAGGAATGTAAAATCTGACCACATACTATTTAAATAGTAAAGCGATGTAATCAGATTGAGGAAACTTTTTTATTATGCAATTAACGGGATGAGAGGAAAACTCTTCTTAAGAAGGCTCTTTAAAAGAGATTAAAAATATTTTTTTCGTGAGTATTTGAGAACAAGGAATTTGTAGTAGAAACTAATCCAAAAAATACGCCCTTAAAATTTTGGTTTAGGTGAGGACAAATTAATTTTATGTTTTACAGGTCCAGCTACGTAAAATAGGGCCAGTTTATTAGGAAAAATATAAAGATAAAGATAAGAGTTCTCCAAAATTCACCTAGATTCACCAGTTTAAAATTGTGTAGCAAGAATTCTGCCAAAAAAAAAAACGAAAAAAAAAATTAGAAAACAATGAACTTGCAACAAAAATGAAAAAATAAAACAATATTTTTGAAAAACTTGCAAAAATCAGGCAAAAGCTATACCCCAACTTATTAAAATCCTTATACCTCCAAATGAGAACAGTGATCAAGCTCAATATTACAACCAAGTAATTTTTTGTTTTCAATAAGTAGTAGGGGGAAATTTGTAAAACCGCTCGATTTTTTTAGTCAAAGCACTTGTTATACATTTTTGGAAAGTAAAACTATAGAGGAGTTCGAATTTCAATGTTTCCGATTTTTTTTCGGACACTTTGGTGTGATTTTCGGACAAATATGACGGTCTCAGGCAAAAATCATAGGGTTAAAAATTAATGAAAATTTTAGCTTGAGAAAACGGAGACATGTTGTATATTTTTGGTAAGCTCTCAAAAAATTAGGATTAGAGATATATCGCAAGTATAGGTGATTTCAGTACCTAACTCGAGATATTGAGCTTCAAAAAGCGCAAAAAGTGGACAAAATAGCTGTTTCTGGCTGAAAAACACGGTTTTCAAGGGTTAATATCTCGATTTAGGTACAGAAATCACCTATACTTGCAATATATCTCTAATCTTGAGATATAGCTTCAAAAAGCGCCAAAACTGGACAAAACAGCTGTTTCTGGCTGAAAAACACGGTTTTCAAGGGTTTAAATATCTCGATTTAGGTACAGAAATCACTTATACTTGCAATATATCTCTAATCTTAATTTTTTGAGAGCTTTCCAAAAATATACAACAAGCTAAAATTTTCATTAATTTTTGACCCTATGATTTTTGCCTGAGACCGTCATATTTGTCCAAAAATCACACCAAAGTGTCCGAAAAAAAATTGGAAATATTGAAATTTTGATTCCCCTACCCCTTATCTTTCCAAAAATGTATAACAAGTCCTTTGACCAAAATAATCGAGCGACCTCAAAAAAACGAACAAATTTCCCCCTACTAAAAGTGAGAAGAAAAATAATTATGCAAATAATTTCAATATAATAGTTTTGCATGGAATACATTATTTCTTGAAACGATATAGTATTATAATATATAGAGAAAAATTAATTGCTGCTATCAAGAAAGAAGGGGTTGTCAGTAATAGCCCCATCAAACAGAAAAATAGGCATAATAAATATGAAACAAAAATTACAAAAATTTGTTTTAAAATTTTACGACAAAATTGATTAAAAAAGTTCACTCTTTTGTGCTTTTTTGTCTCCTTGAATTAGATAGAACAGCTATATAAAGTTTTTATAGCTCTAGAGAAGGTTTCATTTAAAATTTATACAAATCTGAAATTCTGAAATGAATCTCGAACTGCTAATCATGGCAGCTAGCAGTAAAAATAGAAAGAAAAAGGTCCCGAATTTGAATATTCTTAATAAACAATAATTATAACAATAACACATATAAAAATTAAAATAAACTACGAAAAACTTTCAGTTTCATACAATCATATTGAGGGAAATATTCAGTCTCTTTTCATTGTTAATCAATATTTTGGTTCCAAGGACCTTTCACCACTATATTGTCCAGTGTCTTTGTTGAATCCACACTCAGCAATATCATTGCTCAACCGTAACCAAAGGTTATCTTTCAAAACCATTGCATTACCTTGCAATTTATAGATCTAACAACTTGAATAATCTCATAAGAAAGGGTTATTTTGTGATGGTTGCATAGGCTGTGGTAATAAAACTGAGGAGTTGCCAGAACCAGGCTGTACAAAGGTACTGTTTTTATCACTTCTCAACTCATTTATTGATTTAGGTTTTGGTTTATCTTGTTGGAAAGGATTGGTATTGGTTGCTGATGTCATGAAAGGATTAGCTGCTGGTGGTGCTGCATTAGGTGTTGCCATTATATTATCAACGTCCACCAGATGGCTTCCATTTGATAAAAATAAATTACTGTTTGCTTCAGGTGCTGATGTAGTTGTCACCAGGGAACCAAAAGGATCTACGTCAGTTCCTCCAACAGGCTGCAAAGGTGTAGTACTGTAAGTTGACATTGGTGGTAATGTTGATGCTTGAATTGCACTCAAGCTTTGTGAAGGATAACTTGACATGGCAGGTAGTGTAGAACTCTGAGGAGCAAAAGGATCAACTTCTGGTTGACTCACTGGTGCTGAACCCCAAGGGTCAATAGCAGGCTCTGGAGCTGGTGCAGGAGGTTGTGATCCCCAAGGATCTGCAGCTGGTTGACTTACGGGAGCGGCAGATCCCCATGGGTCACTAGATACATTTGCAGAGGGTACAGTTGGCTGTGGAGGGTTTGTAGGAGCTGATCCCCAAGGATCAGTGTTTGTTGACGGTGGTGGTGCTATTCCCCAAGGATCACTCGGTTGGTTGGTTGAACTTGACGAGTCAGTCAGATTCAAAAGTGTAGAAGACTGTTGAGGAGCTTGTGGCTGATGGGCACCACCTAAATTGCTGAAGAGCTTTGCTTCAATATCTTGTGTTTTTTTATCTTTTTCGGCTTCTTCACGACTCATTGCAAGTGCAATTTGAAGTTGCATTTCCTCCTCGACTTCATTGGAAGGTCTTACTTTTTCAATATCAGAATCAATACGACCGTCTGTAGAACGAGAATCAGCATCACGCTCAGCATTCAATGTAGCAGGTCTACTTGATATATTGGAGTCATCTAAACTTCCCTTAGCTTCAGGGTATTTTGTGCTTGCTTGATATTTTCGATTTTTGGGATAATTTGTGTTACCAATACCACCTTGAGACTGTGAAAATCTTTCTTTAGCTTTTAAGGCACGCTGTCGTTCTGCTTTTAGGCGCTCTTCATCTTTTAATAAACCAACAAGAGCTTTTGATTTTTCACGCACATTCACTCCTTGATCTTTGCCATCTTTATCTATGAATTGAAAATCTTTCAGTGTTTTAATAGCAAAAATATTCTCCTTGCATTGTTGTGCAACTCTTTCACTTCCAGTTTTAACAATGTACTCTAATACTACAAGGGATTTATAAACATGTCTCCAATTTTTACCATGGTCATTAATTCGCTTCCATAGTAAGGTCATTATTTCTGTGAATGCTTGCACATTGTATGTGGCATCAGCAATTTCACTTGTAATTGAGCTGGATGGACCCCATGGATCATTACTGGTTGCTTCTCTAACCTTCACTTCAATGTCAGAGAAATTCTTAACAACATTTTTCACTTGCCTCCTCAAAGCCATTATTATCTTTACAATTCCTTTAAAATTCCTTCCTTTTTATATTTGAAAAATTGTCATCCTGAAAAATGAAAAAAGGTAATATACATCAAGCAAAACAAATCTAGGCATTTTGTTTCTAGGGTTGAAGGTATCTTTCATATCCAAAGCTAACCTAGAGGTACTGCAGAAATGATTGTTTCTAGGAAAACAAGTGATACTTTTATGGACCTACCTGGTTATCAAACTAATCAATGAACATTGAAACAATGAAACACATAAGACATAACTGGTCAAAATACAAAAATATATAATGAAAGCATACATATTGGGAGAAACTATCAACACTATTGAAAAAGACTTTTGAGAAAGAAATAAAAAAACTATTAAACGCTTTTCTTTATAAAAACAATCCACTATCAGAAAAATGCACAGCTTTAATAAATAAGGAAGGTTTCCAGAAAACTCAAACCATCCCGCTCTACCGTGACATTTTCTCATAGTGTGCAAAGGGGTCCAGCCCCCAGCATTTTTCAGGGGGGGGGGCTAAGGAAAATAGCCCCAGCTAAATTTTAGAAACATAGCCCCCACCTTCACAAAGCAAAATATCAAAGAAATTTTGCATGCAAATTCTCAACAGATTTATTGCGCTGCAGGCAAAAATGTTTTTCAAGAGGGATAAAACCTTCCCAACAGCATAGATTTTTAACATAATTTAAAATATCTTCAACCTATCAGCTCTGCCCCAGTTTTATAACACAACACTCAGCCCCCCCCCCCTAGTAGGCTAGCCCCCAGTATTTTCTGAAAAATACAGCCCCCAATCAAGCAAAAATGGTTTAGCCCCCTAAGCTCAGGTGGGTGCATTCTATGTTTCTTCTTTCAGAAAAAATAATAATAAAATAGTAATAATTTAGCTAAGAATATTGATCTATGACTATGCTTATAAATAGTGATTCTTATAGATAAAGATTCATTTTTCAGCCAAAAAATAATAAGTCAGTCATTGCACTGCACTGAATTTCTCTGGTCCCAGGGCTAAAAAAGATTATCATCGGACAATGGTTGACCCAAATTTTCTCCTGGAACCGGCATAATTCATTATGCAGTATATGAACATATTGAACTTTCCACAAAATGTGTATGCTGGGCCAATAAAAAAGTCTTGTTTCCGGAAATGCGAGTGACAAAAAAACTCCAAAATATATTTTTTACATTTTTTAGATTTTTGTTACAGGCTTGATTTTTTTTCTTTTCTAAGCAGAAATACTAAACATGTATGTGTGTTTGTTTAGTGGGTTGAGTTTCTTTTGTAGGAATAGGTTGTTTTTATGGTTTCAAAAAACTAAAATAAAATAATAATAATAATAATAATACAGCGTCACAAAATATACTATCAAAAAATACACATTTTCCTAAGCAACCAGGTTTCTGTGGCTCAAACCTTCAAATTAGCTGATTTTTACGTACTTTTTGAATGGCCTCATTTTGGCCTTGAAAGATATTTATCCAGGCCTAAAACTTGAAGCAATCTTGTTCTCATATAGCTGGATCTTAGATTGTAAGGACTGTTTGTTTATCATTTTTATTCCTGAAACCAGGAAACTGTCTCTACCAGAAACAAGTAACAGTTTCTCCCCATTTAGTCGCAACTCATGAATGATTGAAGCCCCTTTTTGAGTTTAGTGCCTTCTTTTAGGACCCAAGAGCCCAACTAGGTTGAGTAAAAGACTCTAAATTTTTAACATTTGATCTTTGTTAGAAGATGAAACACCTTTCAACAAAAATAACATTCCTAAAATACTCCAAGGCTGAATCATTGAGACCTTTTAAATTTGTCATTATGAAAAGTCCAATCAAGTTCACATGTGTTTTTTGGATTTTTGACACTTTACAGTGATTAATTTCAGAAAATTAAAAGAAACCCATGTGATCTTAGTTTGAACTTGAAAATTGTTTTCTCAAAGACAGACTTATACTAACTTTTACACTATCAAAAAAGTCATAACCTCAGCTACTCCTGAAGCTGCCGTTATGGATTTTTGGGTCCCAGGATTTTGGTTTTCTGAGCTTAGATAGGATGTTCTTTCAGTCAGATCAAAGGTACTAATTCTCAAGCATTGAGCGCGAGACTCACGTATTTCCACATTGTCTTGCGCAGCTTTTCGAATGCATGAAATTCTTAATATATTTTATTTTTGGGAAAAATTTCCCCAATCTTCCCTGAAAAGTTTTTCAGATTTCCTGATTTTTGGAAAAGGTTTCCCCAATTTCTAATTTATAAAAAAATTGGTCTAATTTCAAGCAAAAATTAAACATCTCAAATTGACAGGTCTGTCATCCCATTTGATAAGATGTCAGAATTATTTTTCAATAGGGCCGCAGTCACAAATAAGTTGTGTTCGCGTCCTCTGACCGACTCACTTTCTCTCTTAAAAATCCGACCCTTTTCTAGTTGAAAAGTCAAAAATTTGTTGGATTTATTAGCGATATTATTCAAAGAATTTTGTAGATTCAGCGTAGCGTATTTCAGCGAGTGTTTTTAAGATTTTTATCCGCAATTTTTCAAAGACTTTTTGCGTTAAAAAACGCTACGCAGGTTATATTCAGAGCGCATTTTTCACATTTTGGGGCTGGAAATGATGCGAACACAACTTATTGGTGACCCAAGCCTAGCTACATTCACTTACATCACTATTTGCTTCAAGTTTATTATATGAATACACTAAATCCCCTTTTTATCATCATGCACCCTTCAAATGATATGAAGTGATATGGCAGCCATCAAAAAATTGTTCTATTTGCGTCACCCGCCCGCATCATATTTTCCCCTGATGTTCTGGTGCGGAGATGCGGAAAAAATCAGGACCCTGCCGACGCACCGGACTGTCCGGTGTATTTGTCCGGTGGCAAAAAGTATCCTTTCACTACACCGTACCCAATAAGTCCGGTGTCAGTCCGGTGTTGCATACAGGGAATTTTGGTCGCCGGACATTTGTGAAACAAAAAATTAAGAAACACCGGGCCATTGGACTGGTCATGCCCGGTGTTTTGATTGTTTCGGTGGGAAAAAATATCATTCTCCGACACCGGACATCTGACTTCCTCTGACTTTCTCATTTTACACCAGACTTTCGCGTGTATGTCCGGTGTTTGTTAAGTCCGCTGCGTCGGCAGGGTCCTAAAAATCCGGAAAAAGCAAATTGTTCTTTTGATATATAGCTTTTTTCTTGATCGCTCTGGCGGCCATCAGAAAATTGTTCTGTTCGTGTCACCACCTGCCTCCGACTTACAGAAGCGATTTAAAAAAAAACCCGGGAATTTCTTCGTCCGCCCGTCCGCCCGCATGCATTTTTAACACCTGACCTGTTGCGATGCGACGCGAACAAAACAATTTTTCGATGGCTGCCTACAAAGTTAAAATTTGGCGATGCGGTAAAAACAGGTTTGTTGTTGACATAAACTTATTCCACTAGATTTATAGTTCATCAAATTTATAAAGAGAGTATCAATCAAACTTAAAGTAGGCATGTATATTCTGTTTTTTTCTTCTTTATTTGCTAAAATTTTCCAACTGGCAGATTTAGTGGGATTTTGTTAATCTTAAAAACTTAATTCACTTTTTTCCAAGAACAAAGACTTATTTTTTAATGGTCCAGACCCTGATCAATCAAATTTGTTGAATCAATCAATCATACAAATAAATTAATAAACAATATATACTCAATCAAGGCAGGACAAGAAAATTTTGACAGTTTGATGGTCCAAAACTAGTTGTACATCTGCGAGGGTGATAAGTCAAAAGCTCGCACAAAAAAGAACAAAAATGAAGCTTCATCAAAAAGGAATAAGAAAATAGTAAACCTTGTAAAAATATGAGTTTCCAAACAATTTGACTGGCGTAATTTTGTGGATACAATTCAAAGGTAAACACCAGAATCTAAACTTCTCCGGGCCGTCGATGGGCGGGTTGTTGTACTTTCAACTACTGGAAAAAGTTTTTCTGAACGCATTAAGCAAAGCTGAGATATATTCTATAGACATCACCTTGATCTCAGCGTGAAACATCTATCTTGATTGCAAAAAGAATTGTTTACATTTTAAAGTCATACTTCAAAATTTCTTTCGTGGCGCATCGGTTGATGATCAGAAGTGAAAGTGAAATTGATTTGCAGTAAAACGGCAAGCGAGAGACAATATCACAATTAAGCAAGGTATAAACTTTTTCTCTATTGCATTTGCTAGTTTAATTTATTAACAGCTTACTTTTTTTAGTATTTCGGTAACCTGACATATCATTTCAACTTTATGCATTATTATCATTTATCGAGCGACTGTGTCTGCGGCTTCAACAAACCAGACCCGATCAGTCGAACTAATCGAACCGATTTTTTAATCGAACTAATCGAACCCGATCGAACCTAATCGAACGATTAGAGTTCGATTATCGAACTTAATCGAACCTAATCGAACACTCACAATTTTTGAGAAAACTCGAGTTCGATTAGTTCGATGAGTCGTCAGGTGATTAGTTCGATTAGTTCTATTAATTTCGATTAGTTCGATTGGTTTACTACGGATTAGTTCGATTAGTTCGGCAACTTGGCCAGTGTTGGGTTCGATTAGTTCGATTAGGTTCGATTAGTGCGATAAGTTAAACTAGCGACTAGTTTGATTAGTTCGACATTGCCAATTCATTAGTTCGATTAGTTCTTCTAAGTTCGATTGGTTCGACAACTTGACAAGTGATTATCCCGGCCCGACAATGCTTAACTTCCGTGATCTGACGAGAACGGGTGCTTTCATCCTGATGGTATGGACGTGGAGCATGCCTGGAGTGCTTTTTCTGGCTATTTATACCTTGCTCGAGGCCGACTAAGCAGTCAGACAAAGTTCTCCGGCGGGACCGACTAAATACTTAGTCAGGTAAAGTTCTCCGGCGGGACCGGCGGGTCAGTCAGGCTGATTAGGTTAATTTCCCCGGTCGGACCGATTGAGGCCTCTACAGCTCTCCACAGCCCCCCATAGGCTTTCAGACCCCTTCGGATACCCTCTGCCTTGCTCTCCCTCAAAGCCAGCACCTTCCATCAGTCATCCAAAGCCTTTAGAAGGCTTGGAAAGGCTTGAAACTTGGCGAAAATTGGTCAAAATCGGAAAAAAAATGAACTCCTTACGGTACCACCGCGGACGGCCCCTGGGGGTCCCGGCCGGTGTGCCGGGGGGTCGGATCGGTGCTCACTGGTCAAGGGAGATGTGAGAGTACACGTTTGCATCAGTTGGGGTCCTTCTAAGTTCCTCAAAGTGCCGTCAAAAGCCGGCAAAAATTGCCAAAAACGACCTACTCAATTGAGAATGTTACACCCCTTTCTCACCAGCAAAATTCGGCCGCCTTCGGGTACCACCGTGGACCGGCCCTCGGGGTCCCGGCAGGCGTTCCCGGGAGTTCCATTGATGTCAACCGGCTATGGGGGATGTGAAGGTACTCCTCTGCACCAGTTGGGGTGCTTCAAAGTTCCTCAAAATGTTGTCAAAGGCCGGCAAAAATTGGAAAAATGGCGAAAATTGGTCAAAATTGGAAAAAACGACTTCATTTGGGTACCACCGTGGACCGGCCCTGGGTGTCCTGGCAGCGGTTCCCGGGAGTTCCATTGGTGCCAAATGGTTAGGGGGAATGTGAAGGTAATCTCCTGCACCAGTTGGGGTGTTTCAAAGTACCTCAAAGTGTCGTGAAAAGCCGGCAAAAATTGGTAAAAATGACCTCCTTTGGGTACCTGCCCCGGTTAGACCAAATTTGGCCTCTACAAGCCTCCACAGCCTACCACAGCCCTTCGCATCCTTTCGGATGCCCTCTGCCTTGCTCTCCCTCATGGCCAGCACCCTCCATCAGTCATCCGAAGCCTTCAAAAGGCTTGGAAAAGCTTGGAAAGGCTTGAAAATTTGCGAAAATTCGTCAAAATTGGATAAAAACGGTACCGCCGCGCACGGTCCCTGGGGGTCCCGGCCGGGCGTCCGGGAGTCCGACCGGTAACCACCGGTCAGGGAGGATGTGAGGGTAGACCCCTGCACCATTGGGGGTCCTTCAAAGTTCCTCAAAGTATCGTCAAAAGCCGGCAAAAATCGTTCTGGCTCGCTCCGTGGACCGATTTCGGGGCCTCCCGGACACCGAACGGGGGTCCCCAAACGGTCCCCCGGACCTGGGCCGAAAAGGGTGGCACACATGCTTTGCATATCGACCGGTTTGGATGTCTGGGAGGTACCTGGTCTCACTATAAAGGGATTTCCGCATGCCCAAAAATCGCCATTTTGACCCGCTGGACTGCCCTGTCCGGGTCAGGACCGGGCTACCGGGGGTCGTATGGGTCGGGACTGATGCCTTGCGTCCATCCCAACCCATCAAAACATTAAGGAAGGCCGTCCGGCTTCAGGTGTGCCCTTAAAACCGGAGATTTAGAAAGTTGGCATTAACGGTTTTCCGGACTTTCGCCGGGCCTTCGGAAGGCCCAGCTGGGCTGGAATGGTCGAAGGCACCCTTCTGCTTTGCTCTCTCAGACCGTTTTCAACGTTAAGGAAGGCTTACAGGACTTTTGGGGGCCTCGAGACCGAGCTATGGTTACGGTACTCTTAAAAAGGGCATTTCCGGACTTTCCTGAGCCGGGAAAAGCCGGTATAATGCCCCAAACGACCCAAATCGCCGGTCTTTATGCCCGGACATCTTTTCCACTTTTCGAGTTCATTATAACAAGCCTTGGGGGCCTTGCAGGAGCCCCCAAAGCTTGCAGAAAGTCGCGAGTTCCGGAGGTTTGCCGGGGAGTTCCGGAGGGGTCTGAAAAGTCCGGAACACCCGGATGGGGTCGGGCCACACCTAAGGAAGGTGTTGTCCAAATATGAAGCATAACAGACTAGTGGTTGGTGAACTAGGGTCGAAAGACCGTCCGGCTACTGTGGCTTACTTCCCAATTCTATGCTAAACGCCCTACTTTCACTGGCTGTGACGTCATTTTAAGGCGATCAAATCGAACTAATCCAACTATATCTTGGTCGAACTAATCGAACCATTAAATCTAATCGAACTAATCGAACTATATCTTGATCGAACTAATCGAACAAACTCGAACTTAATCGAACTTAATCGAACTTAATCGAACACTCACAATTTTAAGGAAAATCTGAAAGTTCGATTAGTTCGATTAATCGAACTCTAATCGTTCGATTAGGTTCGATCGGGTTCGATTAGTTCGATTAAAAAATCGGTTCGATTAGTTCGACTGATCGGGTCTGGAACAAAATTCAGCACAGCGTCGATCATTCACTACAGTGCAAGGTTGGCGGTTTTATTCACATGTGGCACAATGAATTGGTTAACATAACGGCTAATCTATCTGCAATTGTTTGCAAAGATGTTGAGAAGGAACCAATTCTTCAAAAACGTTTCGATCATGACTCTGAACAACTCCGCGCTGATGTTACACCCAGACGATGTCAATCGAACGGAATCGAACGAAAATTCCAATCGAATCATTCGAACGCAATCGAACGCAATCGAATGATTGCGATTCGATTGCCGAACGCAATCGAATATCAATCGAACGTAAAATTCTGGGTAAAATTCGATTGATTCGATTGATATTCGATTACGTTCGATTGATATTCGATTACGTTCGATTGATGTTCGATTACGTTCGACTGCATTCGACGGGTGGTCGATTAAATTAGATTCCAATTTACCTCAATTCCTTTCAATTTCGAGCGCCTCTTATTAGGGAGGTTAAGTATCGCGATACGATAGATAAATCAACGCAACGAACGGGCTTTGACACACAACTTGCAGTAAACATGTGAGCCTGCATGATCTGCATTTTCTAGAATCCAGGCTAAAATGATTCATATCATCTCGTTTAACTATTCAAATGTTGAACGAGAATCAATGTTAATCAACAGAATCAATTAGTCGAACCAGTCGAATGCATAAGCCAACCGAACGTAGTTGAATCAATCGAATCAATCGAATACATTAGTCAATCGAACGCAATCGAATCAATCGAATCAATCGAATCCAGGCACTAATCGAACGCAATCGAATCAATCGAGAAAATCGCGGTAATATTCGATTGGCATTCGATTGCGTTCGGCAATCGAATTTCAATCATTCGATTGCGTTCGATTGCGTTCAATTGATTCGGCGTTCGATTCGTTCGATTGACATCGTCTGGTTACACTAAGAGGATTTTGGCAGAGGCAACAGAATGCATTTCTTGACGTGAGGGTTTTTTCCCCTTCAGCCAGAAGTTACCAAAACCAAAATCTTGCTAGTGTAATGAAGCAAATGGAAAAAGAGAAGAAAAGAAAGTATGTAAATCGCATACTCGATCAAGAAAACAATACTTTTACACCACTCGTTTTTTCTGCCAACGGTGGAATGAGCACAGAAACTAAGCGATTTTACGCCCGTTTAAGCGAGCTTCTATGTGAGAAAAATAAATCTTCATTTTCGGAAACATATTTTTATGTAAAAAGAAAAATTTCTTTTAGTCTGATTCGGTCAGCTGTGGTGTGTTTGAGAGGTCACGACCCTCGACATGGCCCGAGAATTCTCGGGCCAAAACTTTTGGAATTTGCGTAAAGCACGGGCCACACTCAGGCCAATTTTTGAAAACATGATTTAAACAGGCGTGTAATTTCAGGACTGAATTTTTTTAACATTTTCTTTGAGAAAAACTTGGTTTCTCTTGATTATATTAAATATATGAATGTTTTAAATTCATATAAATATTAAATGTCTTATTTGGTATGAAAACATAGTTATAAATATACTTAGGGTGGAAATATTTGCTAGTAAACTGGTCCTGGTTTTAAACTGAAGCGTGTCCACGGGAAGCTCATAAAGTTTTTTTGAGCGATATAAACAAAACAGTTTGCAAAGAAAGGTATAGTTTGATCAGTTTACATTTTAAGTCTTGCCACCTATGCCTATTTTTATCTTGCATGTTTCATGTTTGCCTTAAAAATTTATTCAATTTGCCAAAAAAAGTATGAGGAAACTCCTTTGTTTTTGATTAAAAACGTGTCAGAAATTCACACACATTTTCCCAATTTGCTTCGAAAAAATTTTTTTTCCTCCAGGAAATTCAATGTTGCTGACAAGTGGACAAATTCATGGCCCGAACATGGCCCGAATGACTCGGGTCATGTTCGGGCCAAAAGAATTGATAGGTTCTCTTGGCCCGAACATGGCCCGAAAAGAGGCCCAAGAATTCTCGGGCCATGTCGAGGGTCGTTCGAGGTCCTGGAGGCACCAGAGACACTCGCTTTTCGTTAACACCACTGCTGACGCAGAAGTCACAAATTTCATTTGTAATATTTATATAATTCAAGTTTTCAATAAGTTTTCAGTTTTTTTTGTTTTTTTTTATTACTATATTTTATTAGACACGTATTTTTCAATACGTATTTTTTGAGTTTTTTTGAGTTTTTCACACTGGTCTTTGCAGGGTTTCAGTTTTCATGTTTGCCTTTTTTTTTTTTCCTCTTGGTCATTGCTCACTGTTTTTCAGATTTTTCATCTTAAAATATATTTCATTTCTATTATATGTATATCCGAATAAATTTGTGATTTATCTTATGCAACGGCTTTTTTATTATCATTTATTGTGGAGAGGCCATAGTGTCCTTCAGGGTCTCTTCCCCCCATGCCTAGAATGAAAATTTTCCATCCCCCCCTCATTTTCCCCCACCCTGCCTCCAAAAT
Organism: Clytia hemisphaerica; assembly: GCF_902728285.1. Lineage (NCBI taxonomy): Eukaryota > Metazoa > Cnidaria > Hydrozoa > Leptothecata > Clytiidae > Clytia > Clytia hemisphaerica. Next base: position 1,794,865 of record NW_027104356.1, read on the forward strand.
CTTTTCTGTCCCCTCCCCTCAAGCATAAAATTAAAAAGCTGTAATTTGATGGGCTTAACGGTTATTGTTTTCCCTAAGGTAGTTCTAGTTCAAGAATAAATGGAAATGATGGTTGTTTTTAAACCATAATATTAATAAAACTAAGCATTATGCTATATCATCTCATAAAACCAGATGTTTTTCAATTTTGAATTGATTTTGGTGAGTTCCCTCCCCCCCATGCCTAGAATGAAAATTTTCCATTCCCCCCTCGTCCCCCCCCCTGGCTTCAAAAAAAATTCTTTCCCCCCTATACGTCCTTTTGACCTCAAAACCCATCCCCCCCTGAATCCAGGAGAGAGAACACTATGAGAGGCCATACTCACTCTCGGCTCTCGATCCCAAAGCCAAATGAACATCATCAACATTCTTTGGATGTTATTGATGAGATTTAGCTCTGGTCTCATCCCTCAAAGATTATATTCTCATACAGAAATAAAGGTGGCCTTCAGCAGTGACGACCCACGACATGGCCCGAACATGTTCGGGCCTGTTCGGACCATGCTCGGGCCACAAAAAAGTATTATTGAATCGGCCCAAACATTTTGTTCGGACCATGTTCGGGCCATGTATTTACAATTGATACGGATTTGCTCGGGCCATGTTCGGGCCATATATAACTGCAACTTCGATCCCTCAATTTCACTTCCCTATCCGCCAGATTTACTGCAGGTTTAGTGAAGTAGTTTTTAACATTAGAACGAATAAAGTGCGACTGTTAAATCTTTTTTAGATTTTCAGAAAAATTCTGCTTCAAATAGGAGAAGACCACGAGAAAAGGGAACGGGATAAAGAATAAAAAGAAGACCATTTTATGCAAGATTCAAATCATTCTTTTTAATAATTTTCCTAACTTAATTGGAAAATAGATGATTAACTTTTATATTTAAACAATACATATTTGAATAAAGATGAAGATTTTTAAATTTGTTTGCTAAAATAAGGAATTTAAAATATAAATATTGGGTCTTGAAATTACACGCGCGATCGTAGCAAGTTTTCAAAAATCTGGCCCGAACATGGTCCGAAACTGTGCGGGCCCGCGCGGGCCATTTTCAAAAAGTATTAATCAAGAGGCCCGAACATGTTTGGGCCATGCCGTGGGTCGTCAGCAGGGAGGTTGGAACTTTGATTTTTGAGGATTACGATTTTACCAGCTTTTTAGCGATTTTTGCCTTGCTAATCCAAATCTCGCAACGTCTTTACCTCAAGGAAGATCGAAATTAGAGTTTTTTAGTGTCCCGAAAAAAACGCATAGCAGAAATCTTTTCATCTTCACAAGATCGATTCTCAACAACAAAATACATCTTTTGGTCTTTGGGTTCGTTTCTGACGTTTTTTCTTCAAAGAATATTGATCACTTTCCTTTTCCCCTTGAGTGCGCGAGAAAAAAATGATTAGCTTGCATTCTTGCGCGGACGAATAAAGATGAGGCGGAAATCTTGCACTGAGGGTGCTACTTAGTGTGCGCTCACGATAGAATGGTCCAAACACGGGGGTATTCCAAATGAGAAACTATGTCGTTCTGTAAGTGTTTTTTTCTGAGAGATTCAAATAGTTTATTGAATATTATTAACTCATTTATTTAAGTATTTTTGAGTGCAAATTTAAATATATGGTTAAATAAAAAACAAATGATGGCAGTTCTGTTTGTTCCTCAAACCCCCGGGAAAAGTTGTTTTGCCAACTTAGCTATTTTACAAATCTCGGAAAAGAACTCCCATAGGAATTCCGATACATAACCCGATTGGTTAATTTCAGAACAGCTTCAAGAAAGTCATAATGGCAGATAATTTTAAAAGTTTCTGAGGAAATGTGTGTAATTTATCAATGTTGATGGCTTGTTGATTATTTTAATTATCACCAACTTTTTCGAATTTTTTTTAGAATTTTTAAAATGATAAACTATTTATACCGGGTGCGCCACAAAAAAGTTTCTCTCTTTAAAACTAATTTTCTCGAAATATAAAAGTTTTAGACGAACCATTCCTATTTCATTAGAAAGAAGAAAGATAAACTTAAATTTTGATGGGTCATTTATTAAATTCGATTCATCAGATCAAAAGTTATGCTCCATTGAATGAAAAAGTTATTTTCAGAAAGTGCTCGAAAACGTTGAAAATCGAGCTATCAAATTTTTATTTTAAAATTGGCAATCGCCATAGCCTTTACATGATTAAGAGCATTTTTCCGTAACTGAACACTTAAATTTTGAAACTGAAGGGTCGAAAGGGTTTAAAATCTTCGTCAGAATCATTTTAATTTACTTTTAACGAAATTTTCCTCAGATCTTTGGTTTTAGACTGGATAAAGTCGATGTAGGGCTGGGTGTACCTAAAACCCATATCTGATGTATTTTATGAATTTTTGCCAGATTTCTTTGCCTTTTTCGACGAATTTTCTTCCATTTGTTATAATTCAACCTTCCTTTATATAACAAAAGGTCATTTAGACAGCTACTTATCATTTTTGATTACTGAAACGAAAATACTGATGCATCATGTAATTATGCTTCTGTTTAATTTGATAGGTCCATTTTTAACGTTTTTGAGCACTTTCAGAAACTAACTTTTTGATTTAATTGAGCATAACTTTTGATCTACTGGATCAAATTCAATAAATGACCCCTCAAAATTTAAGTTTATCTTTCTTCTTTCCGATGAAATAAGAATGGTTCTTTTAAAAATGTTATATTTTGAGAAAATTAGTTTTAAAGAGGGAAACTTTTTTGTGGCGCACCCGGTATAATATTCTTCTTCCTTTTTTATACTTTTTATTTTTATAAACAAGTTTTAAATATTTCCGGTGTGCTTATTCTCAACTTCAGTTTGAGCTACAATCTGACAATGTCTGTGTGTGTTTCTGTCTGTCTGTCACAAAAACTTTAGGGCAGCCTGGAGACTTCAAAAATGCTTGGATTTGGCTGAAATTTGGCACACTTGTTCCTTGGGTGAATATCTGGGGGTGTTTTTTTCATTTTTTGAAAATTTTGATTTTTGGGGCCTGGGGACGAGTTTTTCGCCAAAACGAGGCTAAAACTTTGGGGGCAGGCTGGAGACTTCAAAAATTGTCAGATTGGGCTGAAATTTGGCACACTTGTTCCTTGGGTGAATATCTGGGGGTGTTTTTTTCATTTTTCAAAAATTTTGATTTTCAGGGCCTGGGGACGAGTTTTTCGCCAAAACGAGGCTAAAATTTTGGGGCAGCCTGGAGACTTCAAAAATTGTTCGATCTGGCTGAAATTTTGCACACTTGTTCCTTGGGTGAATATCTGGGGGTGCTTTTTGCATTTTTCAAAAATTTAGATTTTTGGGGCCTGGGGACGAGTTTTTTACCAAAACGAGGCTAAAGCTTTGAAGCAGCCTACAGCCCTCCAAAATGGTCGGATTTGACTGAAATTTGGCACACTTGTTCATTGGGTAAATATCTGGTGGTCTACAATTGGGCCTATGAATAATTTGAAGCCACTGAAGTTGAGCCCAGTGCGTTGCGCACGTTCGACTATACAAATTAATGGATAGAAATAGAAATTAGGCTTTGTTTACAGTGTAGGCATTTTTGGTCAGCCTCGGTGACCCTTCAAATCGGTTCCGCGATATTTTTCCCGCTGGTGAAGCTCTGGATCAAAATTTTTAAACTTTTGAAACCGATTTCCGAAATCCGATTACCGATCTCTCTTTGATTTCTAAACTATCTTCCGATCGGGTTAACTTTTTGCGTACTTTTAGCGTGTGTTGTTTTTAACGATCATAATGTGGTGTTTCAAGATGGCGGCTCAAGCCGATAAAGTGTTGTTCCAAAGTATTTCCAGTGTGAATCGGTTTGTCTGTTGCAAGCTTCAATTTCTGTCATTTATTTTTCTAACTCGGCAAATCAAACACATTATCTTCATCAAGGGGATTCTTTTTCTACATCTTTTGAAGGTTTAAAGCCGTTTGCTCAAGTTTTTGTTTATGTTGAATTTTCTGTAGCTAGTTTTTGCAATAAAAACATATTATTCTTGTTTGCCTCTAGAGGGGGGTGATTATTGATGGTGTTATAATGCTATTGGAATTTGATAAAGTATACAAAAGTACAGCTACTGTCTAAATTTGATAAGGACTGGATGCAATCGTGTTTTTTTGGACTTGACGTTGGCTTAAGACGACCCTGCCAATACACCGTACATTCTGACGTTATCTTTTGTCTGGTATTTTCTTCATTAAATTTTCAAAAGTGCACACCAGACTACACCGGACTGTCTGGTACATTTTTCTCTCGGAGGAAACAAAGTACACCAGACACTACACCGGAACTTTTGTCCAGTGATTTATCCATATATTTGCGCACCTGACAAACTGCACCGGAATGTCCTGTGTATCGGCAAGGTTGTGGCTCCAGTCATATTATATAAGGCGTATCGCAAAAAATTGTTTGCTTCCCGTCATTTCTACTTTAAAAAGTGGGTCATCCGGTCGGTCGATCGAAAATATTTTTCTGTTAAAGAAGCAGCTACATCTTGTTGAAAGGGAATCGGCGTGGACTTGTCCGAATTAAAAAATTGAGAAACCGTCAACCGTGGATAAACTGGTTTTCGGTTTACTCTCCCTTAGCACGCGGCTCGCTACTTCGATTTGAAAACTTGTAAACACAGAGCGTGCAGAGGTTGACAGTCGGAATCCAGTAAAGCAGCGGAAAAGCTTTCAGACTTACTGTACCACGGCAGCAGGTAGAGTATCTACTGATTGATATGGAATAGACCTTTTTTTAAAAAGGACATCCTGTTCAATAATTATGTACTCCAGCCATAAAAACAATGATAGAGCCATGCATTATTACTGTATCATGCATATTGTAATAATTATGCATGGTTTTATCATTGTTTTTCTGCTGGACTACATAATTATTCAACAGGGTGGCCTCTTTGAAAAAAGGTCTATGAATGGCGACAACAGTTTTTACATATCTTTTATCGGACTTGCAGAAAGTGGACTGCGGAAAGTTATGAGAAATGGTTTCTAGATTATTTAATGAAGTATATATACCAATACCATCAAGTTACACAACATGGCCACTATCTGGCAAATGTGTTTTTCTAGAGTGTGCGGTTTGTGACTA